>NC_091453.1:95020533-95389286 GCF_964237555.1 Oryctolagus cuniculus | reverse complement strand
ATGAACTTTGAGCAACAGCTCCTTACATTCCCATTCCTACTCCACTCCAGCCCTGGCAACCACCCTTCTACTTCCTGTTTCTGTGAGTTTGACTATTTTAGATACTTCATATAAGGGGAATCACTGTATTTATTCTACAATGTCAGGCTTATTTCACTAAACATGTACTCAAGTTTCATCCATGTTGTCACATATTGCAGAATTTCTTTCTTTTTAAAAAACCTGAAGAATATTCCCTTGTATGTAGATACTAGATTTTCTTTATGCATCCATCAGTGAGCATCTAGATTCTTTCAAACTCATGGCTTAGAGTAAAATGTCTCTTCCAGATCTCCACATTTCCTTTTTTTTAGTCCAAGTGCTGGTTTTGAATAACACACTAATATTGAAACATACATGGTTCCTAAGATCATGTAATTTTTTGATATGTCAGAAATACCTAAAGACAGCAAACACATTAAAGACAGATTTGCTGTTTTAGTTTATATCCATGTCACAAACTGAACACTATTGAAGCTATTTTATTGTTGTTTGTTTTCCTCAAGCTTAAAATTTTCACATAGCACATTTTGATCTCTCAAAGAAAAACAAAGGAATGTGTTCTTTGGAAGTAACATCACTGTATTTGAATAGCTTCTTCCATATAAAGTATCTAGAAATGTCTGTAACCGTTAATTATTGCATTTTCATATTTGAGACTATTCATTTCATACTAGAAAAAACATAATCCACTAGAAACACATAGAACACATAGAAGTCAATAAATTCTTACATATGTATACATATATACATACATATATACATATATATGTACAAATGGAGGGTACTTCAAAAAGTTTGTGGAAAATAGGATTAAGATAAGGTCTCTGTCTCTAGCTCTATGTAACTGCCTTTGAATTCATAAATAAGTCTTTAAACAAATGTGTTTGTGGAGAGGTGGGGGATGTTGTGCTGCAGAGGGTTAGGCCACTGCCTGCGACACTGGCATCCAAATAGGGCTGGCTAGAGTCCTAGCTGCTCCATTTCTCATCCAGCTCCCTGCTAATATGCCTGGGAAAGCAGCAGAAGATGACCCAAGTGCTTGGGACCCTGCCACCCTTATGGGAGGCCTGGATGGGGTTCCTGGTTACTGGCTTTGGCTTGGCCCACCTCCACCTGTTGTGGCCACTTGGGGAATGAATCATTGGATGGAAGATCTCTCTCTTGCATTCTCTCTCTCTCTCTCTGTAACTGCCTTTCAAAGAAATAAATCTTTTTGGAAAAAAAAAAGATAAGTTTTTTGTGGTTCCATGAATAGTTTTTTCATACTATACATTTCCCATGAATATTTTGAAGATCTCTTGTATGCATGTATTTTTTTAAATTGGCATTAAAATAAACATCTTTCATTTTCCATGAATTTTTTGAAATGCCCTCATACACATGCATGCTCACACACACACACACACACACACACACAAATGCATATATATATTTAGGGAACCTTAAAAATAGATAAAATTCCTAGAGAGTATAAGAAATGAGCTATAAAACGGCTTTTATGAAAACATTTTGTAGACAAAGTTTTTTGAGTAAAGTTTCTTTTCTAAAGGATTTATTTATTTATATATTTATTTATTTGAAAGGCAGCAATAGAGACAGAGAGGGAGATATGTAGAGAGAGATCTCTGTTGGTTCACTCCCCAAATGCTCCCAACAGCCAGGGCAAGGCCAGTCCAAAGTTGGGAGCCAGGAATTTGATATGGGTTTCCCTTGTGATGGCAGGGACCCAATTTCTTGGGCCTTCATTTGCTGCCTTCCAAGCTCATTGGCAGGAAGCCTGATCAGAATCGTGGATTAGCCAGGACTCAAACCAGGCACTCCAATATGGTATGCTGGCATCCCAAGCAGCAGCCTAACCTGCTGTACCACCACACCTACCCACTTTTAATTTTTAAAAAGCATTTATTTATTTGTTTGTTTCTTTTGAGAGACAGAGAGAAAAATCTCTCATTCACTGGGTTACCTCTCAAATGGTCACACAGCAAGGGTTCGGCCAGGCAGAAGCTAGGAACTGGAAATTCAGGTTGCCACATGGGGAACAGGGTCCCAATTATTTGCACCATCACCTGCTGCTGCTTCATAGTGTACACATTAGCAAGAAGCTAGAATCAGAACAGAGCCTGGACTGGAATTCCATTATGGGATATGGATGTCCCTTGTGGACAATTCACTGCTGTGCCCGACGCCTGTCCCTTGTTTTGTTTTAAACAGGGGAAGCAGTATGAAATGCTGACTTAGCACCTAATTTTGTACTGTGGAAGTGTGGAGTAGGGTACCCAGGTCCAAATCCAGATTCCACCACTTACTAGCTAAATGCCACTGAGAAGTTAGTTGGCCTCCCTAGGGCCAATTTTATTGTGTTTAAATGGAGTTAATAAATAGCATGGACAGGTCATAGAGCCGCTGAGATGTTAAAGAAGACCACCTTGTAAAGTATTTCCTTCAGAGCCCTGTTCATTGTAAGAGTTCAAATAAATACCAATTCCTGCTGCCACTGATCTGCTGTTAGTTATCTGTCTCTCAACACTAGTTTATAAATTCTAAGAGGGTTAAGAGCTGTGTCTTATCACTTTACTTCCGTTTGCTTTATTTAATCCCTAGCAGTTTCTTATATGTTATCACCACATGATAAACGATGCTTAGAGCTGAATATTCGGTAGGGCTAGAGGTAGGATTGATCTAAGTAAAATCTGTGTATGCAGACTGTGAATATTAAATAAATAAATATATTCTAAAATATACACATCAGTCTCAAAATGTAAAATTTTATCTTTGTTTTTATTTATTGATTTTTTTATTTTTTAATTTACTTTAGTTTTTAATTAGTTTTTAACAGATTCATTGTGCTTGGTAGATACTTTCTAAGAACATAATGATACTCCCTTTCTCCTTCCTCCCCTCTCCCTCCCATTCTCCTTCCTTCTCCCTTTCTTCCATTTTTTTATATATTTTTTTAGTTTTTGATAAAACATTTTAAATATACATTACAGTAAAAAGGCCTAATACTTGGCTGAATAACAAGTAAAAAGGCAAAAAGACCCTAGTTTAGTGGTAATATAGACAATGGCTATAAAAAATAATTGAATAGAAAAATGACCATTTCACCCATATGCAGTAAATTTTAAGTAATCATGGATCATTAAAACTATAGTAATATAACATTCTTCACCATTGATTTCACAATGGTATAAAACAAAGTTTTATGAGACTATATTGCAGCAATACTGATACATAAGGCATTTCTTTCTTCCTTTTTTTCTGTTTAATTTTAGCACCCACATAGAAGGGAGAGCATGTGGCATTTGTCTTTCTGGGCCCAGCATATTTCACTTAACATGTTGTCCTCCAATTGTGTCCATTTTGCTGCAAATGGTAGAATTTCATTCTTTTTTACAGCTGAATAATATTCCATAGTATATATATGCTACATTTTCTTTATCCATTCATCTGATAATGGACACTTTAGTTGATTCTACATTTTAGCTATTGTGAACAGTGCTGTTAGGACCATGGTGGTGCAGTTATCTCTTTGATGCATTGTGTTCAAGTCTTTTGGGTCTATACCCAGTAGTGGAATTGCTGGATCATATGGTGAGTCTGCTTCTAAATCTCCATACTGTTTTCCAAGTGGCTGAACCAATTTACATTCCCACCAACAGTGTTTAGGTGCTCCCCTTTGTCCATATCCTCACCCACATTTGTTACTCTCTGTGTTTTGAATTTTAGCCAATCTGACAGGGGTGAGGAGATATCTCAGTGTGGTTTTGATGGCGTTTCCCTGATGGCTAGTGATGTCGAGCATTTTTTTCATATATTTGTTAGCCATTTTATATTTCTTTCAAGAACTGTCTATTGAAGTCCTTTGCCTATTTATCAACTGGATTGGTTGTTTTCTTGTTGTTGAGTTTTTTAAGTTGCTGATATATTCGGGATATTAATCCTTTGTCAGACAGACGGTTTGCAAATATTTTTTTTCCCATTCTGTTGGATGTCTCTTCACTCTATTGATCATTTCCTTTGCTATGCAAAAGCTTCTGGATTTGATATAGTCCCATTTATTTAGTTTTGCTTTTGTTGCCTGTGCTTAGGAGGTCTTGTCCAAGAAGTCATCCCCTACACCAATCTCTTAGAATATTTCCCCTGCATTTTCTTCCAACAACTTCATAGTCTCAGGTGTTAAGTTTAAGTCTTTGATCCATCTTGAGTTGATTTTTGTGCATGGTGAGAGGTAGGGATCTAATTTCATTCTTCTACATATATAAATCCAGTTTTTCCAGCACCATTTACTGAAGAGACTGTCCTTACTCCACTGTATGGTCTGAGTACTTTTGTCAAAAATCAGTTGGCTATATGTATGTGGATTAATTTCTGGGCTCTCTATTCTGTTCCACTGATTTGTGTATCAGCTTTTAAGCCAGTACCATGCTATTTTAATTACTATAGCTTTGTAGTATACTTTGAAGTCAGGTGTTGTGATGCCTCCAGCTTGATTTTTCTTGTTCAGGATTGCTTTGGCTATTTGTAGTCTTTTATGATTCCATATGAATTTTAGGATTGCTTTTTCTAATTCTGTAAAGAATGTCATTGGTATTTTGATAGGGATTTCATTGAATCTGTTGGATTGCTTTAGGTAGAGTAGACATTTTAATTATACTGATTCTTCAGATCCATGAGCAAGGAATGTCTTTCCATTTTTTGTGTGTCCTTGATGATTTCTTTCATCAATGTTTGCTAAATTTCATTGCAGATGATCTTTCACTTCTGTGGTTAACGTTATTCCTAAATATTTGATTTTTTTTGTGGTTATTGAGAATGAGATTTCTGTCTTGATTTCCCTTTCTATGAGTTCATGATTAGCATGCGAAAAAAACTACTGTTTTTGTATGTTTATTTTGTAACCTGCAACTTTACTGAATCAGTTTATCAATTCTGACAGCTTGTCTGAATGTTCACTATTCTATCATAGAATAAACTTGGTACATAGTAGGCCTTTGGTCAATCTGTTTGAATAAATGAGTGAATAAATCACTCTTCTGCATGTCTAAGAATGCAAGGATAGTTGCTGTCTTCAAAGGAAAGAAAAAAGAAAGGCATTCAAAAGACACAAGGAGAGGTGGGCTTCTGCCATAGCATTTAATTCACAAGTTATGATGCCTGCATCCTATGTCAAGTGCGCAAGTTCAATTCTCAGCTCTGCTCCCAATTCTGATCACATGCTCATGCATATTCACCCTGAGAGGCAGCAATAATAGCTCAAGTACTTGAGTCCCTGCCACCTACCTGAGAGACCTGGATTGAATTCTACTCCTGGCTTCAGTTTGGTCCAGCCCTGGACATTGTGGGAATTTGGAGAGTGAACCAACATATGGAAGTTCTCTCTTTCTCTCTCAAATGGATGAGAGCTCTATCTGTCTGTCCTTGTCTCTCTGCCTCCTAAATAAATAAATAATTTTTTTTTTAAAAAGACACAAGATAGCAAATAAAGGAAAGGGGTAGTGAAAAGTAAAAGTGTTTGCTGTAGTTTTTATCTTTCTAATAACCATCACATTTATGCCATTAACTGGAAGCCAATCTAAAAGTATTTTCTTTATTTCCACTTCTATTTTATTGAGATACAGAGAGAAAGAGACAGAAATCTCCCATTATTGGTTTACTCCCCCAAATGCCTATAAAAGCCAGGGCTATGCCCAAGCTGAACACAGAAGTCTGAAGCTCAATTGAGGTCTCCCTTATGGGTGGGAGGAACCTAAATACTTGCTACTTCCTAGAGTATGTAGTAGCAGGAAGCTGGAATCAAGAGCAGAGTTGCCACTCAAACCCAGATACTCCTATATGGGATGCATCTCAACTGCTACTCTAAACTTCTACTCTTAAAGGTATTTTCTTTATCCCAGATGACTCAGGCTATCTGTGGAAACGTGAAGACATTACAAAATATTTTCATCTTTCTACTAGCATAATTGCCTTCTACATTAAAAACTCAAGAATGTCGTTCAAAATTCTTACCATTGACTATCCCATCTTTGTTACATTATTTAAGTGTCTTATGCCTCACTTTGGTAATCTGATTTTTGGAATAATTTTTTAGTCTATATCTTGAACTATTTTAAAATGTTAATGTTGAATATAAGTGAAAAGTAATGCATGCATTCCATATTGTTGTTGTTAATGTTTCACAAATTAAATAATTTTCAATGCATATTCAGCACATAACATGTGGTTTGTAAATTGATTTCAGCCACTTTATGCTTTCATATTATTTTTAAAGATAATTCTTTGAAATATTAATAAGTTCTGAATAAAAATTATTCAAATTAAATGGAAATTTTCATATTTTGCTTTTAGCATTTAGAGGAAGCTTTTCTGACAGGTTATATAAAGTAGAAATGCTGTCTATATTTTTCAATAGATTGTATACTTCTGACTTCCTTTTATTCAAATGGATGATTATACTGTGTTGCTAACTAAAGCTTGTGTGAAGGTTAAGTGGATCTCAAGTTGATTTTTCCATGTTCTTCAACAATCCAACAGTAATGATATTTAATATTTCAAGATTTTATTAAAATTATAAGTAACTAATGTACTACCTATAAAGATGAAAAATTGTAAGAACTGATTTGACTCAATTAGCTGTGAAATATATAGTCTTCATCCCCAGTATTCTGCTAATACTTATTCCAGTTCTAATGGAAAGGTGTTTTATAATAATAATTACTCTTTGCATCAAACTTAAATAAAATAATAAACAGTTTTCTCCATCTAGCACTGGATGAAATGATGCTATTGTACCAGTTAGAGGACAAGGTTTGCAACTGCCATCTTCTTTCAGTTTATGGACGGGTAGATATAGCTACCTAAAATCATCAAAGACAATGTAACATGCCCATGAAAGTATAAAGAAAATAATTCGCACTGTATTTGAGTATTAGCCTATGGAGGAATTCTAACTCTTTCAGGCTGAATTTTAAGTCAACACTGTTACTGTATTACAAAGGAATATAATCTGTGAATTTATATGTAGTCACATAAACACATTTGGTGGCAAAATTGTAGACAACTCTGTGTAGTGCATAAATATCCAAGTAATTGTGATCACTGCTTCCCTGGGTCATATTTTCAAATGAGTTAATACAAAAATACTTTGTGTAACTTGAAGTATATGTTTTCTAAATTAACTTCCCAGATTCACAATTAAAACAAAATTGGTTTCAAATTAATATTTTCAAAAGGTTGGCATTTTTACCTACTAATGTTTTAAAATGCTGCACACGTTTTAATTTGTAAAACCTGCACAGAACACTTCTGTTAGAGAGAAGATGATATGATTTTAGTTCACAGTTATCTTGAATAACTTCCAAGCTTGAAAAATCAGAAATATTTGTCTTTGTAGAGGACAGGGACTTTGAAAGGGAACTAAGTAAAAGAAGAACTACCCTGAATTGCTTCCTCACCCCTCATATTTGATGAGTTTATATGTATTACATGGGCCTCACTTTACCACCTTAAGGTTATATTTATTTTAGAATATAATTTACTATGAATTACTACCATCTCGGAAAGTCCACAGTTTTCCCAGAGTTCCTTTCGCTAAATACGCCAAGGACTTCTAAGTTTGCTTAAGCAGATAGGAAGAGTTCACTGCATGTGTTGTTCCCAGGATAGTCTAATCATCATCCAGTGCCCTATTCTTTAAATCTGTGAGAGCTATTGTCCCTCTTTTCCCATGGCTGCAAAGGCTGAAAAATCTTGGTATTCAGGAGCAAATACCTTTTTGTGGTCTCTCATCCCATTCTCTTTAGTTGTTCCTCAGAGAGCTCGGTGAGGAGAGGTTCTAGCATTAGTTATACACCCTGCCCATAACCAGCCTTCTCATTTCACTGTAAGCATAGACACAAGTTTTTCCCTCAGTGCTCTCTGCACAACTGCTATGGTATGAACAGGATTTGGCTCCAGAGCCCTTGAGGATGCTGAATCCTCAGACTCATAAGCTGAAGTTGCTAAGAGGCTGGAAAATGAATCCAGTTATGGTGTTTAGGAGGTGGGTCTAGTGGGAGAGCCCTAGGTCACTGGAGGCTTTCCATATAATGGTAATTCTTGTCAGAAGGTTGATTATGAAGGCTGTGTGGAACCCAGATTCTCTTTCTCTCTCTCTCCTTCCTATCTCACCATGTGACCCTTCCTTTACAAGTGCTCTGTCATTGCCATCTGCTGCCCTCGCCAGATACCCGGTCAGTGGAGCTTCCAAACTTGGACTTGAATCTTCAAAACAGAAAGCTAATAAAACTCTTTCTTTCACTATTAGCATATCTGGGGTGTTTCACTGTAGAAGTGAAAAGCTGGCTACTGTAACAGCTAAGAGTAGGCTGCCTGGCCCAGTCAAGTTCATCATAATAGTCTGTAACACATTTTGTAAAGTTTTGGTTATGGTCAATCTTAAATAATCCAAAGTAATGAGTAAGAACAGCCCTGTTCAAATCATAATGGGTGAAACAGTCTATCTCCTCTTTTCCATAGGACACAGTCTACTTAGTGATATACCCACTTTATGTTATAAACAGGACAGAAATCTACTGGTAGCTATGATATACCTTGTATCTCTACAACAAGAAAATAGCATTTGGTTTCTAGAATCCAAACTGCCTGTAAGGCACCCAATAAGCTTTTATAAAATGCATTTTATAATAAATTATTTCTTTACCATGCATTCTGCTATATACCTTTAAGATTACTTTCATTTAAAGTTATTATTAATTTCTATTCTCCAATACAGGAGATAAATAGAATGTCCAGTTTTAAATTTTATCTACTACATTAGGGTTCTCCTGAGAAACAGAACCAGTAGGATGTGTGTATATGAGATTTATTATGGGAATTAACTCATGTGATTAGGGAGACTGGGAAGTCACACCATCTGCTGCCTGCAAGGTGAAGAACCAAGAAAGCTGGTGGTATAGTTCCAATTCAAGTCCAGAGTCCTGAGAACCAGGAAAGCCAATGGTGTCCCAGTCACATCTTAGTCCAAAAGTCCAAGAACTATCTGGATGACAAGTCCTAATTCAAGTCTGCAGGCCCCGAAACCAAGGATGCTGATGTCGAGTGACAGGAGGAAAATGCATGCTGTTACTTCTAGAAGAGGGAGTTTGCCTTTCCTTCCCTTTTTGTTTTATTTGGACCCTAAAAAGATTTGATGATACCTGTCCACATTGATAGGGCCATCTTTTTTACTCAGTATACTGATTCAACTGCAGAGCTCTTCCAGAAACTCCTTGACAGATGCTCAACCCTGTCAAGGTGACATATAAAATTAACTATTACATCTACTAAAGAATCTACCAGGGTTATGCAGATGTTAAAGATACAAACTTAACTCAGGCTAACTATATATACATATATATGTGTGTGTTGTTACATACATAACTTTACAATCAAATTGATACGTTTGAAGCCTTGTAATTAAAACATATTTAAAATGAGAAGATTGATAAAAAATAACAGGATTACAATTTATTAATAAACACACTAAAATATTACCATAAAAGTATTCTCAATAAACGAAATTGTCTGCAGAATTAGTTTATCGTAAGATTCATAAGAGATTTTAGTTTTTTGCATATTCAAGTCAGCCCCATGACCCATCTTCCAAGGCAGATTCTATTTCAACAAGTATTTATTTCTTAAAAGGGTACAGAGCACAGTAGTTAAAAATGTGAGTCCTAAAACTACATTCCATTTCTCAGACTTAATAGCTGTGTGACCTTGGGCAATTTAAAAAATAATAAACTCAGAAAGATTTTGTGAGGATTAATTGAAATAATCTATGGGAAACATTCTACAGTGCTAATTGAAGTGATCTATGAGAAACCTTCTACAGTGACGTGCATAGAGTAAATGTTTAAATATGGTTAAAGACTTAGGTATAGTTACAGTTGTTGTTGCTGCTTTTCATTTGTTTGTTATTTCTGCTACATGCCAGGCACTGTTCTAGGTGCTGATGAGTCAGTAGCCAACAAACAGACAAGTTCTATTCTCATGGCCATATTTTTAAGTGTTGGAAGGTCAACAATAAACAGGTAAATAGAGATAGTATCAAGTAGTGACTAAGTTCTCAGACTGAAATAAAACAGGCCGGAATAATAGGCGTAGGTGTGGATATTTTAGATTGGATGGTTGGGGAAAGCCTCTCTGAGGAGGTAACATTAGAACAGAGATTGAATGACCTGGTAGAAAAGGAACATTCTAGATAATGAGAACAGCATGTTCAAAGGCCCTGAGTTGCCTATGTCCTTGGTATGTCCAGGAAATTGAAATGTTAATGTGGCTAGGCATAATTCTTAAGAGAGAGAACGGCAAAGTTCTAGGTTGCAGAGGTGGGTAGAAGACAGAGCCTGTAAAGCCTTATGAACCATTAGGAGTTTGGATGTTATTCCAAGTGTTATGAAAAGCTATTAAAGGGTTTTCAGCAACAGATTTCAGATATCAATAGATGTGCTTCAAAACAAAATTCAAATAGAGATGATAAGTTGGCAGTATTTTAGAAAAGTTTGTATCAGTACATCAAGGGGAGAGATTGGAGTTAGATTAGATAAATCTGAGTCATCAATAGATGGCATTTAAAACCATGTGGATTGCTGGGATCAACTAGACAGAATGTACACGAAGATAGAGGGTGTAGGACCAAGCCCTCATGGTACTCTAACATGTTATAAAAATTTCCAGAGAGAGAGAGAGAGAAAGGAGGTCATAGAAAAAACATTTAAACATGAGAGTGTGTCACAGAAACTAAGAGAAGTAGATGCTGCTGAGACCTCAGAATGGTAACAGAGGGGTTTACATTGGAACTGGCAGTTGTAAGGCCTTTGTCATTGTAAATAATGCACTTGAACCATATGAAAAGGGCTAGGTATTGTGCCACGGAGGACAATGGATGCCTTTAGTCTAGTTTCTAAGCCTTGAATTTTAATAGTAGGATTCTGCTTTTTTAATTTTTAACTTTTAAAAGATTTATTTATTTGAAAGTCAGAGTTACAGAGAGAGAGAGAGAAACAAAGATCTTCCATCTGCTGGTCCACTCCCCAAATGGCCGCAACAGCTGGGCCTGAGTCAGGCTGAAACCAGGGAACAATAACTCCATCTGGGTCTTCCACGTGGGTGACAGAAACTCAAGTACTTGAACTGTCATCTACTGCTTCCCAGGTGCACTAGCAGGAAGCTGGATTGGAAACAGAGCAGCCAGGACTGGAACTGTCACTAGAATACAGGCTGTAGGTATCTTGGTGCACCACACAGCTGCTTTCTCTATCTATTTAAAAAAGTTATTATGAAGAATATGGGACACAATGAAGGAAAAGTATATTGTAAATAATGAAGTCCTTTCCTAATGCACATTGATGCTGGTAGAATTATTTGTAATGTTCGATCGTAAATTTTTCAGGGTAGAGATGAAGGCTTTAATGATCATCGTATTAACCACAGTGCTTACTATAGTATCAAACAGTGTGTTGTGTTTTGTGACCGCTCACAAAATAATATAAAATCCTTTTAATGAAATAAAGTAATGAAAAAGAATTATATTGGGGCTGGCATTGTGGCAGTTTAAGCCACCACTAGGGACATCTGCATTCCTTTACAGGGTGTCTGAGTCTCAGCTGTTCCACCTCTCATCAAGCTTCCTGCTGATGCCTCCTGGGGGAACAGCAGATGATGGCTCAAGTGCTTGGACCCCTGCCACCCATGTGACACAACCGATGCAGTTCCTGGGTCCTGGCTTTTGCCTGATCCAGTCCTGGCAGTTTTGGGCATTTGGGTGTGAAACAGCAGATGAAGATATCTCGTATCTCCCTCTCTCTCTCTCTCTTTCTATCTTTCAAGTAGATGAAAAAATGAACTTTAAAAATAATTATATTGTCCGATTCTGTTTTACTTGCAGCCCCATGTAAGATTTGACGATATGATAGCAGTTGTGGAGGATTTCAGTGCCGACTCATGCCATCTATCCATTTTACAAAGTAATCATAGTGAAGATAAGTGAGAGACTTAGAGTTTGGGCTGCTTTCCATTTGTTATTTCTAAGATAAACTATTCCCAGAATTTTTCAAATTTTCTCACTTTGGTGCACTGACAATTTCTGAAATCAGTTTTTCTTCTATAAAAACAAATTGATGAAATTTTGTATCAAATTGGACATATTTAAACTGGTGAAAAATTGTGTTAGGATAAATGGAGAACATACAGATTTTGCCTTTTTGTTATTGTTGGCTTTTTCTCTATGTTGTGCAGATGTTGAGCTTTCTGAAATATATAGACAGTTTAGTAATTTGCATTGCAAATAGATTTCAAGTAAGTGACCTTTGCAAAGTGTTCCTGGCTAGCACTCCCTGGCATGAGTGTGTTTCATTTAGGGAAAAGAGAATACAAAACAAAACCCTACTTTATTCTGTACTAAGAAATGAAAAGTATTTGTCTTCTCTCTGCTATGTTTAAACAGGATGTGTAACATTTTCTTAAAAATCAGAAAAGGTATGGTGATAGTCTCAAAGGTAAAATCAGAATGGATATGAAGCATTATATATTCGTTTGTTGCTAAAAAGAAAGTAGAGCCTGTCAGAAATGTATTAATTCTTTCAGGTCTATTAATGTCAAAATGGACTTGAGAATTGAAAGATTTAAATGTCACTTGTTAGGAACAGGTTGTTGTGTTGCTAATGTGAATGCTAATAATTAAGTGGCATAAAAAAGAAGTTAGGTAGGGGCCATCTCACTTTTAAAGTCATGGTATATTCTTAAGTGTCGGCTGCAAAGTAATTTTCCAGAAATGGCCTGATTCTCCCATTGACTTCTATTATAAAACTAGTGTTTTGTTCCCTTAGAAAGTAAATTTGGCCCCAGGTTATAATGAAACACACTGAAGAATTAAAAAGAAAGTTACAAATCAAATATTTCAAGTTACTGTTATCAATACCTGATAAAATAATATCACCACAAAATATTAACATGCTCTTGTGGTTCCTAAACTGGTATACAGTAAACTGTGCTATTACCCTTCTTTTACGATTCCAAGTCTGTGACTTTTCAACTGAAAGTAATTTTATTTCTGGACTCAATATTGCTTTTTTTTTTAAGGTTATTTATTTATTTATTTGAAAGTCAGAGTTACACAGAGAGAGGAGAGGCGGGGGGGGGGGGGGGGGAGGGTAGTCTTCCATCTGCTGGTTCACTCCCCAGTTGGCCACAAGGGGTGGAGTTGCGCTGATCCGAAGCCAGGAGCCAGTAGCCTCCTCCAGGTCTCCCATGTGGGTGCAGGGACCCAAGGACTTGGGCCATCTTCTACTGCTTTCCCAGGCCACAGCAGAGAGCTGGATGGGAAGTGGAGCAGCCAGGAAACAAACTGGCGCCCATATGGGATGCCGGCACTGCAGGCAGCGGCTTTACCCACTACACCACAGTGCAGGCCCCATCATTATTGCTTTTTAATAGATTTAACTCTAATTTTCAGATGTTTTCTGATTTCCTTTATACTTCCTGATTAGCCTGCTTACCTTTCTCTGAAGCATTTTTGTCAGGTAACATTTACTAGTTGGTAGCAGGAGTTTATGGGCCTTGTAGCCATCCAGTCTACAGTATTTTCTTTTAAACATTTGTTTATTTATTTGATGGCAGGCTTACTAAGCTTATACAAATATTTGCCTATTACAAATGCATTTACAAAAGTGATGGTTTACTTCAATCTTAATATCTATTTTCTAAAATAAATTTATTTACTTATATAAAAATAACAGATTTCATGTATTTCATATATACAGTTTTAAAAACATAATGATACTTCCCTCTGTCTCCTTATCCTACCCTTTATCCTTTTCCCTTTCTTATTTTTCTTTTAATTTTTGTGATAAAATACTTTGAATTTACTTTGTAATCACAAGCTCAATCCTCCACTAAATGAAGAATTCAAGAAGTAGTAAGTAGAAAGACCACTGTTACTCAGGAGTATAGACAAGGGCTGTAAATAAGAATCAAATCTCAAGATGTCAATTTCACTCTTACACATTACATTTCAGAGAAAACAAGTAATAGTTGGCTTTGGGGGACTGGATTAATCACTAAGCATAATGGTCTCCAACTGCATCCATTTTGTTGTAAAAGACAAGATTTCATTCTTTTTAATGGCCTAGTAGTATTCCATCTTGTGTATACACATTTTCTTCATCCCGTCATCAGTTGATTCCATATCTTAACTATTGTGAATTGGCTGCTGTAAACATGGGGGTGCAAATAACTCTCATATGCTGATTTCATATGCCTTGGGTAAATTCCCAGGAGTGGGATGGCTGGGTCATATGGCAGATCTATTTTCAGATTTCTGAGGAATCTCCATACTGTACTAGTTTACATTCCCACCAACAGTGTATTAGGGTACCTTTTTCCCCACATCCTTGCCAGGATTTGTTATTTTGGGATTTTGGTATGATAGCCATTTGAACTGGGGTGAGGTAAAACCACATTGTGGTGGCTAGTGATCCTGAGCATATTTTCATGTGTTTGTTTGCTATTTGAACTTCATCCTTTAAGAAATGCCTGTTTATGTCCTTGGCCCATTGGATCATGCTCCTTAACACAAAGCTACAGTTTTACAAAGAGTGCCAGAGACCAGTATGAAAAGCTGTTCACCATGCACAACAACATGGTAAAGCTCTATGAGAATCTTGGAGAATACTTCATTTTTGACTCTAAGACAGTGAGCATAGAAGAATTTTTTGGCGATCTCAGCAACTTCCGAACTTTGTTTCTGGTGAGTAATTCGTCTTAAAGCATTGCAAGGCCTTTTCCTTTTTTTTTTTTTTTTTTTTATCTTTTTCTATTGTCATTTTATGTACTTATTGACTATGCTGAGTTCATGTTATAGTCATTTAACAAGAATTGACAGATATTTTATATGTGTGACATAGGTAAAAATTGTTGGCTGGTTTAATGTATAATGGAGACCTAAATTAATTTTCTTCAACTGAAGGTATATATGGGAAATATTCCATTGAAATTTTTTAGAAAATGAGTAAATTGGTATTTAAGTGACCGAATTTTAAGTAACATAATGTTATAATTTCACCTAGCTTAAAAACTTGTATCTAAGATCATATTTCACTTGATACATTAAAGTGATTATGAACTGATGAACAGGTTTGTTTCATAGCCTAAATGAAAAGTTGATTTTAAATTGGACTATGTAAATGACCTTGAATACCTTTAATTTTCGTTGCTTTAAACTGTCACTCCTGGGGATAATAGATTTTAGCACTTGTTAGGAGTAGGCAATTAGGGTGCAAGTTGTGATGCCAGAAGGAAGCTTTGCTGTATAAATACTGTGGAAGCACATTTCCTCTGTATCCCATGAAGGAACAGAAGGAAGGAGACACAGACTATTTATGATGGTAACAGAAAGAGATGCACAATAGGTCATATCAAACCGGTAATGGTCCAGGTATTTGAAAGAAGGAACTCTAGCAATCACCCCCAGCAGGAAGATCAGTTAACAAATGAATTCACTGTAGTTTGAAGTGTGTTTCTGTTTCCAAAGTTATTTGTTAAATAAAGCTCCCTCTCCTAATCAGTAGTGTTGCTCCATGAAATCACCTGATTTTGATGTGACTTACAAAATCTGAGAAACAAATATACTTGTGGAAACCAAATTGCTTTCATCTACTAACCCAGGGGATATAACCCAGAGCTTGTCCCAAAAGTGAAATAAACAACTTTGGTAATAGAAGCTAAACAGAAAACTCTCATAAAAATGATCATTGATCTTTTTTGGGGGGAGAATATTAACTAATTTTTATCTTTGTCTCTTAATAGACACATATTTAACTTTTTAGCTAACCAATAACTAGCAGAGTGGGTTCCACTCTCAAAGAGAGGAGGGCTAAGAGGAAGTGGTCAAATCATTTTCAAAACTTAAAAGCTATAAATATGATATGAACACATAATCTCTCAGGTTATATTTACTTATTTTCAAAAAGAAAAAGAAAGTATTTTAAAAAGAAAATGAGAACCAAAAATATTCTTTCATTGAGACACTGAGATGGTAAGTCCAATAAATTATTTTTATAACAATGCCATGAGTGAAGAGAATTAAAAATTATAATTAATATTGCAAATTTCCATGCAAAAGAGCCTTATTTTAAAAACACGGATTGGGGGCCAACACTGTGGTGTAGCTAGTTAAGCCACCGCTTGCAGTGCCAGCATCCCATATGGGCGCCGGTTGGAGTCCCGGCTGCTCCACTTCCAATCTGTCTCTCTGCTATGGCCTGGGAAAGCAGTAGAAGATGGCCCAAGTCCTTGAGCCCCTGAACCTGCGTGGGAGACCTGGAAGAAGCTTCTGGCTCCTGGCTTCAGAACGGTGCAGCCCCGGTCATTGCAGCCAACTGGAGAGTAAACCAGCTGTAAACTCTCTCTCTCTCTCTCTCTCTCTGTCTCTCTGTCTCTCTGTCTCTCTTCTCTCTGTGTAACTCTGACCTTCAAGTAAAATAAATAAATATTTTTTAAAAAATGGATTGGATCCTAAAGCACTACCTGTCACATTATATACTCCCAATTCCTCAATACACAGTCATAGATAGTGTACTTCTCCCATTTTACAGCATGTTTTTAAGGATAATTTCTGTATTATAGCCTATTTGTACATAGTCATATTCACCAGATCCTTAGATATCTTGCTAAGAACTATATTTGTATGATTTCTCAATTGTAACTTGTTTAAAAGTGAAGATATTATTGTTAAGAAGACCTGATTCTATGTCCTGCCACAAACATGCTAAATGACTTTAGATAAATCATTTATCATTTCTAGCTATCCATTCTTGTTTTTAATGAAAGACTTAGAGTACTGATCTATAATAACTTATTCCTCTTTAGGAGTCTATGAGTCATGGTCAGAATTTCAGAGATGGCAGAGTCATGTATTGTGTCTATATATAGAATATATTTTATGTCTTTTTCTTTCTACTGTCTTCTCTTGAGTACAGAGAAAGAATGTATCACAAATCTTTCTCGATGAAAATAATTTCATATTCTTATGTCTAGTTTCACATGTACTTACCTTCTTGAGAAACTTTTAAGATTGAATTTTACAAGTAACCAAATCCAACAGTGTGTCAACCACTCTGAAATACTTCCCTGGTGTAGTCCTGGCCAGACATTGCCATCTTTGCCATAGATACACTACTGCTACCACTTCTATCTACAATTTTTTTAAACTTACTAGCACAAGACCTAGATGTATAAGTTCTTAGTGGTTTTGAATTTGGGTTAATCATGTAACCTCTCTGGGCATTGGTTTCCTTATCTATAAAATATAGATGATAGTTCCTGCCATGTCTTCCTCACTCCTGTATGAAAAGACATCATAACCTATGCTATGCAGATGTTGAGTGTTATTAGCTATTCTCTGACCAGTCTTTCAATTATTTATTGAGAACCAACTTGATTTTGGTAGTGTTCTGGTCCAGAGATAAAAAGAAGTGAATAGTCTCCTTCTAGGAGTGGAGAGAGAGAAAAAAAAATGCAATATAGTTTGATAAATGCTGTCACAGGAATATGTTGAGGTATTATAGTAACACAAAAGAGGAACGACCTAACTCTGCCTGTACTGGCCAGAGAAGCCTTTATAGCAAATGTGACATTTAGGCAGGGTTTGGAAAAATCCATGGGAGTTTGACAAGCAAATCTGACAAGCAGATGTAAGGGTTTACACCTGACCTATAAGCCAAAGATTCCTAAAGCAGCATCACCAACTTCAGTCCATCATTTGTACTTACCATGTTCCTGTTTCATAGTGAGCTTAAAGTGATTTCACTGTCCCAGGGGAGGGAAGAACCCTGAAAGGGAGACAAAAATTGTAATCGCCAGAAGTTCCCATTTTCTTAGTGCTTTGTATTTGGCCTCAGGGTTCTTAGTGCTAAAAGCATATTGGGCTATAGATGGAAGCAATAAAATACCAGTAGTGCTGAGAAGAAAATAAGAGTTCTGATTCATGTGCTACCAAAAATTACTTCCAAATGAGCTCAGAGTTTCATCTTGGAAGATCTATTTGGCATGTGTAGTATAAACAAAATGTACATACCAAAAAATCTTCCTCGGAGATATCCTCTAAAGGGTAGGAAAAACAGAAATAAACAAAAAGGATTGACATTATGGATTAAGACCTTTGTCAAAATAATCACATTCAAATGAATGAATGCAGAATTGGGTAATCACTGTAACTAATATTGTTCATATTACATATTATTTAGCTAATGAGCATATTAAAGGTATTCAAGGTGAATGTACAATATACTGGTGTGGACATATATGTAATTAGAAATATTTCCAAATTTAGAATGATAACTTTCTTTCTAGTTACATTCTATGAGATTGAGATTTTATCTCAGTTTACAAGGAATACATAATATAGGCAAGATTACTTAATAACTGTAAATATAAGTTGAATATTTTGTGGAAGAAAATCAAATTCCATATTTATGTCATGCTAAATGTCTTTTTTGCTTATTCTCCTTTATGCTTCAGTCTTTTTACTAGTTCAAATAGTTGACTGCACAAATAGTCTTTTTCTTTTGAGATATTTTGAATAGAATATTCAAAATCAGTGAACCTTATATGTTTCACCACCATGAAGTATCTTGCTTAGGCATAAAAATTAATTTCAGCTGTTGGGAAAGTGTTCGAGGCAAGTATTATACTTCAATAACTTTCATAGCTCCAAATAAATTATTAAAAATACTCCTTTTCTCTTTTAAGTCTGTCAGTTTTCTTCTGCTTCTGTGTGTGTGTGTGTTGTTAAAAAAAAAACCATGTATTACCCAGGCACTCAATAAATATGTGATGTGCGTGTGTGTTTTCATTCTATACCTCAAATACTAGAATTGTAGGAATAATGCTTTGCATAATTATTAGATTTATTGACATGAAAAGAAAATTTGACTGTTACTATTAATCATGCTAGCAGATTTCTGCTAAACAAAATAAGCATGTGTTACTGTTCATCTAAATAAACTTTAGAACAGCTCTTAGGTGAGCATTAAAATGGGCTGTTGGAGGCCTAGTGATATCAAGTCATCATGGGGTTTTATGCCATCATTAAGTATTGCTGCTCCAACCTTCTAGATAATCTTTTAAATCCTTTCGTTTCTCTCCAAGTCCACAGACACACTTACGGTTCTGGGCCTCCACCATCTCTCGGCTTGACTGTAGTAGTAACCTCCTGACTGATATGTGTGTCTTATTCTCTAATCTGTTGTCTGTCTCCTAATCCATTCACCACATTATAGTCAAAGTGAAGTTGAAAACAAAACAAACTAATTGTTACTTTCCCAACTTAAGATCCTTTCATGACCTCCCTGTGAGCTCAGGATAGAACTGAACTTTTAAAAATTAAAATGGTTTACAAACTCCAAAGAGCTATGCTTACTTAAGGCCAGATGGATGGTTGGCTCTGGGCCACACTCCTTTAGAGTTAACTCTCCTCTCAGACTGGGAAAAGTCAAGTCTGGAAGTCAAGTGGAAGTAACCTAACAAAACAGCATGTTCATAAGAGGACCTGAGCCTCTTAGAACAGAAACTTTGGAAGCATGGTGTCAAAACCAGAGGAAAGCTGAGAGGTCAATGTGTGACTGTCATTATGCCTTAATTGCTCCCATCGCTGGTAAGACATAGGGAGTATGACAACCAAGGTTACTCTTAGATTAATTCTCAGGGATGTTCTTCCTTCTATTTTAAGTAATTGTTCTTTTAAAATCTAAACTTGTCTGAGAGCTCCCTGTGTAGCCATGTTCTTCTGGTGATACTTAATTTTGAGAAATTCTCGTCTCTCTTAAACTGTCTTCCCCTTTACAGGGCTCAATCATATCTAAATCTAAAGTGTAATTGGAAAGCCAAAGTGAGCATCTGCATTTAGTTAGATTCAAAAGACTAAATTGATACTATACAGAAAATTTTATTCATTCATTAAAGGTAATTTGACTTTAAAGAAATGAAGATGAATTTCTGCATAAAAAGATTGTGTGTGTAATTCTTGATCCAAGAAGACTAAGTTATTTTGACACATTTTTAAACCTTCAATTCACAAAGCACTTGACATTTAAAGGAAACTTTAGTGCAGTACTGTACTATTAAAATGGCAGACTTCTTTAAGAAACCAAATATTTTGTATAAAAAAGTAATGTCTTTTTTAAAAAAGATTTTATTTATTTGAAAAATAGAGTTACAGACAGAGAAAGGGAGAGAGAAAGAGAGAGAGAGAGAAAGGTCTATCATCCACTAGTTTACTCTCCAAATGGCCACATTGGCAGGAGCTGAGCCCATCTGGAGCCAGGAGCTTCTTCTGAGTCTCCCACGGGGAAGCAGGGGCACAAGCACTTGGGCCATCTTCCACTGCTTCCCCAGGCAACAAGCAGGGAGCTGGATCAGAAGAGGAGCAGCCAGGACACAAACCGGCACCCATTTGGAATGCTGGAGCTGCAGGCGGATGCTTAGCCTACTACGCCACAGCACCGGCCCCAAAAAAGTGATTTTTTAAATGAGTAATTCTACGTTGTCTAGAATTCCATCATCCCAAAATCTCTATTAGATGCCTCCTAACTTGATACCTCTTTACTTTGCCAATAAAATAGTCATCAATACCACCTCAAGAACTTGCAAGACCATGGAATGTACCTCTTGAATATTATAGTCTACATCGTAGGCTAAATGTCTCCAGGTCTCATCACCTGGGAATGTAGAGGGGGGCCACTTTAGTAACAACCCAAACATCCCAAGTTTGGTCTTCCTTCCCTCCTCCCCCAACTAGAAGGACTCAAGCTGCCTGCAAAGTGTCCACTTCAGGTACATCTGGAGTCATCTCACAGGTACTAAAACCATGTCATCTATAGATATCATTTGACATTTGTTCACAAATGAGCTACTGAGTACCTACTCTTCTAGAGTGCTAAGTTTATAGCATTGAGCAGAACAAAGTCTGTCTTTTCTGTCTTGTTACTACTCTGGGTCCTCTCTGCTAAATGCTTTTTGCTGGCAGAGCTGCTTGGGATTCACCTTCAATGAAAATGCACATGTATGGGCCAAGGACACCCTCTTACATTGTTCTAATTTTACCCCAGCCCTTGAAATACCATCGTGGTGTTATGCTCAGGGCAGAAGTAGCCGAGTTTCACAGGACACTGCATAAAAACAGTTCCTTTCCCTTCTCCTCTGATTCCTTCTCCTTGGAGGCTTTTTAAAAATGTTTCAAGACCTAGGACCTAAAGAAGATCCCAATATCATAAGCTCCCACGTTGTCCTCCTTCCTCCCTTTTGTTCAGGCACCTAGGCATGCATCTTCCTTTTCCTGGAAGCCAGGACTAAATAAAATGCCAGCATAAATCCTTTCATGCAAATAGAGCCCTAAGGGCCTACCAACTCCATCTAGTTAATCACATACACCCAGATAATTCCCTTTGAGCTCAGTTGGGACCACCCTGGCTACATAGCCTTAGGTTTATTTTGATCTATTGCAACTCTTTGAAAATAGGCGATCCATGTAAAATATATGGTAACTGTATTAAGTAGAATATTTGACCAGAATGCCTCATTCCCCAGCTGTGCTGGAGAGCACTTTACTGTGTTATACACATATCATTGAATTCTTCTTTAGAAAAAGATGTCACCTATCAATTGTTGTATTCTGTTTACACTGTTTACTTTGGGCCAGAAGTAGATGTCCTATTTCTCTGATATGATTGTTCCTTGTATAGAAAAGCTAAATATTATATCATAAAGAACAAAAGGAATATATAATAATGGAATACATACTTAAAGAAAACCCAAAATCCCCACATGATATAAATGCCTACTGGTCTGAATATTTTTTAAATATGTGTACATTTTTTGATTAATATTAATATTATAAAACTTAAAAATATCATAAATTTTCCAAAAAATATTTCTAAAAGTTTTCAGAAATGTTTATAGTAAGTTGAGTTTTACTCTTTAAAAATCTAAGGCAATGTAATAGTTAATAATGACAATTTTTTTAAATAACAGAATCAGTTCAGTGCCTACTTTTCCTAGTCTGAGAACTAGAACAAGGAAACAAAATGCAATATCTTTAGTTCTAGCAGTAATATCTCATAATATTTTTTCATATAAGTATTCCTCATAAATAAGTCATTAATGAATCATGTCCCAACACCAGGAAGGAAGAGAGAGAGAAGGTAAACAGGACGGTATACAAACTGACCTTTTCAAGGAGTCTTGAGATTGGCCAGAGGTATAGATTGCTATCAAAGCATGCTGGTTACCATCTGAGCATAAAGATACCCCCTCTCAGCTTGCTGAGTTCTTCTTCATGGTACTTCATCCTCATTTGTCCATTTGCTTATAAATCTTTTATCTGAAAGGATGCCCTAGCCCTATGTAAGACAGTGGGAGGCAGGACTCTAGAATCCCACTTGTTGAGCTCTGTTCGTCTGTATACCCTGTCTCTCTCCCCCTCCCCTTTCCTTCTTCACTTGTTTATAAACATACTGAAGTCACTTCCTCTAACCTTAGTCTAGATAATCCTTCATTGTGCTTTCCTACCTCCATCCTAGCGTATTTCACCCTATAATGTACCCATCTCCATGTCCTCAATGATTAACACTCCGTGAACCAAGCACAGTGCCAATCAGTAAGGATTTGTTTGAATAATTTAATGAATTTATAAAACAATGAGTGAATCAAACAACCACAGATTTAAAACAGCAAAATGCTTGCTCTCCAGAATGCCCATTCTAGAAGGAAAGGCAATCAAAGGAACAAAACAATAATGATGAACTATGATGCATATATACAAAAAGCATAAAAACAGAGAGAGGCTTTTATTCTGTCTAAGGAAAGCTCCAGAAAGTGGCATGTAAACCAGGTCTGATCTTTGTTTTGCTACTGTATGACCTTTCATGATTAAAGAAGTCCTTTCCTTTTCCTTCTGTCCAATCTCATTTGGCATTTAAGTTCAGTGATAAACATACATTGTCTTCTAGTGTTCCATGCAGAGTTTAATGTGGAAAAATAAGCTATTTTGTTGCCAGAAAAGCTGTTACCAGCTAATTATTCTGATCTAGGGTTATCCATTATATGCTTAAATAAGGAATAAGGAAGCTTCAATTACTTTTTATGACTGACAACTGTCCTGAGCAATCACAGCAGATCATATAGGATCATATAGGACAAAAGCAGCTGCTAAAAAACCTGGCTTTATCTGAGTTAGGCTTGTTTTCTACCACAGGTGATATTCCCCACCACCACCACCAGGGACTTTTGATAAGCTCCAGAGCTATTTTTGGTTATCACACTCAGGAGGAGGTGCTACTGGCATCTAGTAGGTAAAGCCAGGGCTGCTGCTAAACATCCCACACAGCATACAGGATGACTCCACACAACAAAGAGTTATCTGGCTCAAAATGACAATAATGCTGAAACTGAGAAACTGTTTTTCAGTGCTAACTGCTAACTTTTTTTTTCCTTAAATTATTATTTTCGGAACAACCATTTGGGACAGGGCTTAAGAGACCACTTGAGGGACCAGCGCTGTGGTGCAGTGGATTAACACCCTGGCCTAAAGCGCCGGCATCCCATATGGGTGCTGGTTTGAGACCTGGCTGCTCCACTTCCGATCCAGCTCTCTGCTATGGCCTGGGAAAGCAGTAGAGGATGGCCCAAGTCCTTGGGCCCCTGAACCCACATGGGAGACCTGGAAGAAGCTCCTGGCTCCTTGTTCCTGACTAATAGCAGGGTTTAGGTAACACTAGCATGCATTGGTCAAACTGGTAAAGTCATGGATCACCAACTTAAGGACCCTTGCCACAGGGAAGTTTGATGAGCATGTTATGTAGAAAACAAAAAGAAAAGCAAGATTCCACTGGCCTATTTACAGGTGGCTTACGATAGTCATGACTGTTAGCATGATCCGTGTAGCTCTGGCTGTTGTGGCCATCTGGGGAGTGAGCCAGCAGATGGAAGACCTCTCTCTCTCTCTCTCTTTCTCTCTCTCTCTGCCTCTCCTCTGTATAACTCTGGCTTTTAAATAAATAAATCTTAAAAAAAAAAAAAAGAGGCCACTTGAGATGCCTGCACTCAGTGTTGTGGGTAATGGGACCCCTGGCTGGGCTTTATTCCAGGCTCTTCCCTCTGCATGTGAAAGCATTCATGATGGAGGCTTTAAAAGTCTACAGAAAAGCAGGATTTAATGAAAGTAAATGAAAAGTGCAAACTAAAGAACCATAAATGCTTGGAAAGTCAAGACCTGGGAACCCTCCAGCAAGGTGAGAGAGAGAGGGAGAGAGACAGAGAGAATATGAACAAACAAAAAAAATGCAAAACACTAAAAGGAAAAAGACAACCCTCAACAAGATTTCAGCCATCCTTTTATACTAGCAAGAGGCATAGTGGGAGGTTCTGGAGTGGGGCTTAATTTAATATTCAAAAGGAGTGGGACTTGAGTAGTACACTTTTTTGGAAATATCAGAAGTTTCATGGTATCAGATGCATAGTGGGAGTGCTCCTCATGGTAATTTTATGATAATGACGTTACGGTGAACTAAGGCCATTACAGGAATATATCCTGAAGCCACTTGGCTATTTCTAGCTGGTTTCTGGTATGTGGGAGGAGATGACTTGGTGGTGCATAGAAGGTAGGTTTGGGTGCTGCACACAAAAGAAAGGAAGTTTGGATATTGCTGACTGCACTGTCATGGGGCCCTGTCGGGGACAGTTGCAGCAGTTGCCATGCAATAGGTCACATTGCTGGGCTAGTTGTCTAAGGCTGTCACGTGGTAATTCAGCTATAGCTGTCAAACTACAGGTTGGCTAGGGCTACCAAACCTGGACTTCTCTTGGTAACACTGCCTACCTGCCCAGGAGTGCCTGATTTTGAGTCCTAGGGCTGCTTCTGAGTCCAGCTTTCCACTAATGCCTACCTTGGGAAGCAGCAGATGGTAGAAGTACTTGGGTCCTGCCACCCACACTGGAAAGCTGGATTGAGTTCAGAGCTCCTGATTTTGTCTTGGCCCAGTCCTGGCTGTTGCAGGCATTTGGGGAGTGAACCAGCAGAGGGAATATCAATATCTTCTTCTCTTCCCCACACTCCCTTTCAAATATAAGTAAGTAAAAAATTTTAAATATTATCATTTCAAAAACAATGTGTAATGGCCCACATTAGTAAGCAAAATAATGTGATAAATAAGTTAATAACACACTTATTTGTCACATCAGTTTAATATTTTACAAATAATTTCAGTGATCAACTTGGCCAGTATATTATTGCAGTTACTAATATTTTCTGTACAATTGAGATATGTCCTAATTTGTATGCCTTGTAAAGGGTTTTTTTTTAATCAATGATGCACGTATATCGTGAGAAAATTAGATAATATAGACTGAAAAAATCAACTGAAAAATAATTAATATTAATAGTTTGGTATATATTCATCTAGACATTTCCCTGTATATCTATGTGTGTGTGTATGTGTGTGTGTGTGTTTAGGCTGTTTATTTTTCTTAAAATAATAAAAGTCTTATGATGTTTTAAGTCCCTATATATATATATTTATTTGTAAAGGCTAGTGGTTTATGCCTGTATGAATATGTCCATCAGCATTCATTGTATAATGCCATTGGTTGTGTCTTGAGTTGTGATTAAAATGTTAATTGGCTCATTTCATGATGTCTTTTTACAAACACCTGGACTTTGGCATCATGTTAACAGTTATGACTATTGTAAGCCACCTGTAAATAGGCCAGTGGAATCTTGCTTTTCTTTTTGTTTTCTACATAACATGCTCATCAAACTTCCCTGTGGCAAGGGTCCTTAAATTGGTGATCCATGACTTTACCAGTTTGACCAGTGCATGCTAGTGTTACCTAAAGCCTGCTATTAGTCTCTGCTGTGCACTATGATTTAAGATTCATTATTTATCGCAAATAGGTTGGTTTTCCATTTGCAAGTGCAAATTATTAATATAAAAGTTTAATTTCAAAAATCTTTAACAAAGGTAATGTGGTTTAAAATGAAAACAAGTGTCTTGAATGTGTGTGTGTGTGTGTGTGTTTTCTTTTGTTTTCTATCATCCTCTCCTCAAACCAATTCTCAGTGTCATGGAATAGTTTCTTAACTCTTTGTTAACACATGAAACATGTATAATTGTAATGATGAATCAGCTACTATTTTTGCTCATATATCTGTTTTGATTTCAATTTCTGCAAACATTTTGTTTCATGACATTCAGAATTTTCTGACATTCTTGATGGGACTGTTGAACAAACTAGAGAATACACAGTATTCCTGAAAAGCCAGGAAATAGACCATTCAAATCTTGGCATTTTAAAAAGGACAGTAACATGAAGTCATTATTCTTCAGGGATCTTATGAATTCTATGGTCAAACTAGTTGATTATTCAGTATGATGGTGTAGTTGACATCATTTTATTGTTTCTAAAACTAAATTAAGTACACAAAATAGTTAAATTTACATTGGAAACAGTGTAGCTTGGAATAGTGTATATTTGTTTTTGCTCAATTATCTTTAGTTTAAGAGTAAAAAACCTATAAAGTCTCATGTACATGTCGCTCCCCCTCTTCATGGAGGAGCAACACTAAACCCTGCCTAGGCTTCATATCCGAGTCACGGCACCATTATGTCGCTCCCCGTCTTCGTGGGGGAACGACACAAGACCCTGCGCTGTTCTTTCGTCTGCTCGGCCCTCCCCGGGTTTGCTGCTGGTTCTTTCCGGGTTGGCTACTATCCCTTCCACCTCCGTGGAAGGGCAGTTCCCCCTGGCCACATTCCCCACTTCCGCAGGGGAGCGGCACACCGCCGGCCGGTTCTCTCGGGGGCTGCACAGGTGTTCCCTCAGATGTTCCTCTTAGATGTTCCTAGTGCATGCCGTCTCTCTCCTCCTTTATAGTCCTCCTCCGCCAATCCCAACTCGGCTGCCCACACGCCGAGTGCTGCTCTCCTCCAATCAGTAGCAAGTCCCACAGTTTGTTGGTTGAACTGGAGGCAGCTGTGCAGAAGCTGTTTACTTCTCTCCCAGCGCCATATTGTGGGAGAGCAGATGCATAGAATAAGTCTCAATTCCAGTAACCTAGTCCAGTCCGGATTGCTCCCCACATGTACATCAGAGACATACAAAAGCAACAGTGCTTAAGAAGAGCAAAACAGATGATTATGTAAATTATAAGAACTGATTATGTAAATTATAGATGCAATCGTAAACATAACTATAATGACCAATATAATGTCTAGATAGGAATTATGGGCCAATGTCCTCAACAAACTTGAAACTTTACTTTGAATCTTCATTATTTTTACTTATAAGCTATCCTGCTTTATCACATGATATCTCTAACAAAGTATTTGTTCCTTTCTTTAAAATACAAGATTTATAAATAAAACTTCAAGTGAAGATAAAACCTTTTTCCTATTTGTAGTTATTCTTTGATACTATATTAAAAGTTTAAGAATTAGAGGCTGGTGCTGTGGCATAGCGGGTAAAGCCACTGCCTGCAGTGCCGGCATCCAATATGGGCTTCGGTTCGAGTAACTACTTATGTATGTAGATATTATTGATCAAATATTTTTGTAAGTGTCTGAAAGTAATTTATTTAACTCCGCTTTTAAACAACTTAGCATGTGTTGGTGTTTGTTCTTTTTCATAATAAATCTGAAGGATTTTGGCTTCCAAATGAGAGAAAGCGTTAATAGAATTGGTTTAAGAGTATGGCTTTATTCTGTCACTTCACAAGAAGTATGGAGGTAAGGCAGTTACACAGTTGATTAATTCAGCAACTTGGTGAATCATCTAGGAGCTGGGATTGTCCAAATATTTGTGTTTTGCCATCTTTGGAATGCTGGCCCTTGCTTGCAAAATCTTTGCAGTTGTCCTGGGCAATACATGCAAATACAGTACATCTAACAAAGAAGATGATGTTGCTCCCCATGAAGCTCTTTAAGTGTATACAAACTTTTCTAGAAACCCCTGGACAGTTTTTTCCTTTGAATTCTGTCATCCAGGATTGGGGCACATGCCCCCACTTGAACCAGTTACCATCAAAGAGAATTTTAGACTAGGGATAAATTACCTCTGGAACTGAGACAAGGCCCCTACCTTGAGCATGTGGCTATAGATTGAGCAGCCAAACCAATCCAGGGCTTTGTCAGCAGGTAAGAAGTTTGGCATCTGATGGATGGATTGGAGCAGGCAATGAGACGTGTCAAATAGCACAAAAGTGAATTCCTACTCAGCATTGTTTGAATTGTCAGAAGTTCCAGCTTGGCAAAATACAAATGAATGAGATAGATGGTGTTTATGAAATGCACACTTACGTTCATTGAAATAGTTTTTTTTTAAATATACACAGACATATACACATACATATTGGGAAATAGAAATATAAATAGAAAACATTATCCATTTACTTTCAAGCTATCCTTCCTTGTTTGTGTTCTGTCTTTAGCTAGATAAGACAGCTCTGCTCTTACTTACGTGCTTACTTTTTCTCATTCATTAATCCAATGATTATTTATTGTGTGCCTACTAAATGATACTGTTCTCACAACTGGTATGGTTTAATTAAGTAAACTAAAGCACAACAATCTTCATGCTCATATAACCTGATTTGTAATGGGGAAAGTGAAACAATAAACTATAAATATAGATCTTAGGAAAATTATACTATATGTGTTAGACCATAAGTGCTTTAGAAAGAAGAAATTGTGCCAAATATTTGGCCATATTATAATGCCTAAAAATTTCAGCATTAGTTATAAAATCCTAGTGTACAACCAATAGACTTAGATTTTTGGCATTATAAGTTTTTCTTTCATTGCAGAGATCACTGAGTTTTCCTCTTTAGAAGACATCACTAGTTAAAATTAGATGATTTTCATGCAAATCCTAACAATTTCATCAGCTGTGTATCCTTATATAGTGTAGAAGAAATAAAAATGAATTCTATCCCACTTGAGAAAAAGAGTCTTGCCAAGGGCTCTATCATTTCAGTTAAGTAATTGTAACATTATCTTCTGGAATATGGAAGATATGCAAATAGAGAACTTTACCTAGAAGTGTGGCACATTGCCTACGTTTAGACATAGGTCAAGTTCAAAACTTAAAAGAGAAGACCTGTGAGAAGACAGCTGTCCTTTTCCTAATGCCATTTCTAAATTTAGGGCCCTTGTCTGCATTAATTAAGCAAATTAAAAACATTTCATTTTCAAGAGAAAACAAAACAAAGCAAAACAGTATGTTTGCTAGTAAAATTACTAATTAAAAAATGCTAATTCAATCTCAATAATTACTTCTTCCCCAAGGTAGCTCAGATATCTTATTTAGGAAGATAGATGTTAATATCCCAAGTAGATTTCTAGACAGGAAGCTCTGACAGAAGATGAGATGTACAGCAAGGCATGTAGTGGAGTACAAGCATATTTTTAGTGCCAAAAGTATGAAAAATTACAAGGAACTTACAAAGACATTTAGTTCATCTTGGATTCCTTCCCCTTGATTCTTGTTCACTGCCAACTGTCAGCTAGTTGATCTGATAAAGTAACGCAGTACTAATGTGTCACTCATTCTGTACTACATACGTGCCCTTTAAATTCGGGACAATGCCTTCATCCAACAGACTTAATTCTACTGTCAAGAACTTTTTGCAGCATGGCTGGCTGATAGAAGAAATATTTGGGGGAAAGGCAGCTGTTTTGTACCTCTGAAAGAACACCATATATGAGACTGCCTCATCTTTTTATGTCTAGGATGCATGCCCTCCCATAAAAAAATTCCACAATTTTACCAGTCCGTTGTGGTTTTATGATCTTTGTTTTTCAAATTGGCATGCTTCTGGCAATGGCCTCCACCCCAGTTGGCAACCCAAGACCCTAATGCCCAATTTAGCCTACACTCTGTTTTTGTAAATAAAATTGTATTGACACCCAGCCAACTAATTTGTTTTTCAAGTATTGTCTGTGGCTGCTCTCAGACTACAATGGTGTTGCTAAGTAGCTGAGTCAATATGACTCAGAAAGGTGAAACATTTATTTACTTTCTGGCCTTTAACTGAAAAAGATTGTCAGCTCTTACTATAAACCATTCAAATGAGAGTATTAAGATGAGATTCACATAGGCAAATCATAGGAAACAGAGTCTCTCAAGTTTTAACTGTCAAATGCACTCCCTCTTTAAGAGGGGAAATAGTTTTTGAGAAGATGAGAGTTTGGAATTTCATTGGCAGAGATGTGGTATCCACTTGGCTGTTGACCTCTTTCCTTCCCAGGTGACATTTACTTTATATAGTGTCCCTTAAGCAGAAAAACTGTACTCATCTTGCATGCAAAACAAGATGACCACAGAAAGTGAGCCAAACCTTGCTATGTGAGATTCAAGTCTCGTTCAGCCTACGTAGTCCTGATCTCACTTATTCAGCCATGAAGGCCAAAAACACTTTATGTCTATAGTTTAGTAGGTGTATACTACACTGGGTACACTCCAGATCTCCACCTAGTCTACTTTAAGGTATAATATATACATAACCTGATCACTAGAACAATCCTTTGGTGTCATGAAGGCAGAATTTCTTGCTTTCTTCAGCAGAAATATCTCCTAAGTCTATTTCTTTAGATCCCCTTCCTTTAGTCTTATAGAAGCATTATCAAAGATCTACCCTTGGTCCTGCATAATGTTTCCTGAGAGGTTCATATCTATGCTCATGGTTTCTAGGCTTTTCTGAGTTGCGCTCTTAATCTTTAGCTGTAGATTGAAGTTTATTGCCTGTTGGATGTCTTTAACTAGATTTTGCCACAACTCTCAAATTCAGCATATTCAAATTGGAACGCATGTCTCTTCCTAACTTCCTCCCACATTCTCTTATATACAACTTGATATCATCTTTCGCCTCACTGTTCACATGTATTCAATCTCTAACTTGGTAGATTCTGCCTGAAAAATGTTTCTCAAATTCACCCTACCTTCCTCCTCACTGTATCTACCAATTTCAGTATTTGTCATCTCTCCCAAGCACCACTACTATGGTCTTTTCAGTTTATGCTGTTGTCACATTTATTTTTCTAAAACCTATCGACATTCACCTTCCAAGAAGCTTTCCATGGCCTGCCATGGGTGATAGTAAATTCTAAGCCAGCATATGGAAACACTGGGCAATATTACTTCCCCTGACCACAATTCTTTCTCTCTGCCTCAAGTACCATCATACTCAAAATCTTTCTTCTACTTGGTGAAATCATTTTCTTCTTCTGTTTTAATTATTATTTATGTATTTTAATTTTACTTGAAGGTCAGAGGGAGACAGAGAGCATCCTACCTGCTGGTTTACTCCGCAAATGCCTGCAACAGTTGGGGCTGAGCCAGGCTGAAATTGGGAGCTGGCAACTCAATCCAGGTGTCTCACACGGGTAGCAGGGGCACAAGTAATTGAGTGATCTCCTGCAGCTTCCCAGGGTGCACATTATTAGGAAGCTGAAATTAGGAGTGGAACTGAACGTTGAACGCATGCTGTGTCTTAACCACTGTGCCAAACACTGCCCTGTGAAATCATTTTCATCCTTCAAGACTCATTCAGTGGCTACTTTCTCTGTGATATTCTTCCTAATACCCTCCTCCCCCAACTCCAGGGAGAATTAATTGCTTCCTGTTTTGTATTCTCATATCACGTTGTTCATATGATTGTTGTAACACTTTCCTCTTTATACTATGCATGCCTCTAGAGTAAATGTGACTCACCTGTGTTTGAATTTTTATTACACAACGGGATATGTCACATAGAATGAACCAGCAAATATTTATTGATTGGTAACTATGTTTATAACTGGCGGCCATGCTCCTCCTGTACTAGATATCTCAAAATAAATGCCCTTTTGGATTAAATGCTTCAAAGCCCTGTAGCAGTCTCACTCTCTTGGTCTCTTGCTTTCTCTCTCTCTCTCTTTGAAAACCTTTCATTATTTTAATGATTTCTTTGACTCTTCATGGATGTCAATTCATCAAATATCTGACTAAAGTATTTAAACTTGTCTACTTTGACCCCATCATTCTAAATTGTGAAATCAAACTGAACTATGTTTTCCATGTACAACTCTTTAGCAGAGCTAACAATTGGCGTGGGAAGTATCTCATGTTTACCTCATTTTATTTATATATTCTAGTATCAAACGTCTCATTTTTCAGCACCACTTTGTGTTTCACTTTTCATATATGATCACCTATGACCCTTTAAATCTTCATTATTGGGGTGGGTATTTCATGTAACCATTAAGCTGTCACTTGGGATGCCTATGTCCCGTATCAGAGTGCCTGGGTTTGAGTCTCAGCTTCGCTTCTGATTCCAGGTTCCTGCTACTTTAGTTAGCCCAGGGAGCCAAGAAAGGGAGCAAGTTTTGGCTGAATAGACTTGGATTGAGTTCCTGGCTTCCAGCTTGGGCCTGGCCCAGCCTCAGCTGTTGCAGGCATTTGGGAAGTGATCCAGCACATGGAAGAAATCTTTCTCTCTCTCTCTCTCTCTCTCTCTCTCTCTCTCTCTCTCTCTCTCTTCCCCCTTTAAAATTAAATAAATACATGAGTTTTTAAAAGTCTTCATTATTTATCCATAGCCATTTAGTCACCTGCTTATATCTCTAGTATTTTTCATTATGATAAAAATCATTAGAGAAGGATTATTCTTCAAACATATACCTGATCTTTCTACTTTCTCTAAGTCTTACCATCTTCAAAGACCCTTTGAAGAGAATTTTAAAAATCTAACTTCTCTCTTTTGAGGAGTTGTTAGACTTTAAAAGAAATGAAATAGTCATAAGTTTTACAGAATAAAATCTAGTCATATTACATTTCTGAGGTATGTCATAGAGTGTCATATTTTACCTTTATGAGTGTTTTAATGTAAACACAATATTCAGAAAGTAACACTTCTGCATATTGTGCAGTAACACTGAGATTTCATTGTATGAGAGAACACATGGCTCAAAAAGGCATTATGTAGAAGTTCACGTTGAAAGAAATCGAGTGTAAGCATGACATTTATTATTGCAAAGTTTTGTACAGGAAATAAAATTCAGTGTGTCTGTAAACTCCCTAAATCTTCTTGTAAGTTATTTGTCCAACATGTCAAGTCTAATGGCAAAATCCCTCTATACCAATAAATAAGGCAACTTAAGCAGAAGATTCATGATGAAGCCAGAAAACTCCTTTATAAATAATGACATAGTACCCAGGGAAGAAGGAGGTAAAGGAAAGGGCAGTAGATCATTAGCATAGTAAGAAAAGAATATTCCCATCAGTGAGTAAGCAGTGATATTTGGCTAAATCTAGGTCATGATCAAGGATATAATCACAAGTGAGATGGGTTTTACATTGTGGAATATAGCCGGAGTGCTCATATACAAATGGAATGGCTTGCTTCCCAGAATGCAATCACTACCATATAACAATGCCCTTATTATTTCTAGTTTGGAAAAGAGGATTTTAAAGCAGAATATATCAGGCCCCAAGCTATGTCCCATTCAAACCCAGTTTTGACCAGACCCCCAATATATTGTTTTCAGATATTTTCGCAGATCAACTCTCTCTGCTGTAGTATACCCAAGATTCAAGGTGTCTGAAAGAGACAGGAAATTGCGTATTCATTTTATTTTTCATGTTTCTTAGAGTAATGACTCAGACATATCCGAGTATACCTATAGAGCTAGAGGATCCTCGAATAGAACCTCAGGAATCCTCTGTGGGTTTATGTAATAACTCAGGCTCTTGGCATGATTTACCTAGCCCTTCAGCAGCTAACTAGCTAATCTTTCAAATAGTTTTCTAGAGAAAGCAGTTTCAGACTTGCCTTTGTTCCATTGCTTTGCCAGCCTCACGATAAAGCTCTTTGTAATTCTCAGACTTTCTTTTCTAAAATTTAAATGCAGGCCCCTTCTGAATTCTGGAAATCTGGAAGATGTCCAATAAGCCTTGCCTTTTAAATAAATATCTATTTCATGTTCGTGGATATAGTGATATCATTTAATCCCATCTTCCTTGAAATTAATTATAGTTCTTGGTTTGGCATTTCCAAAACTTTTAGCACTTATTTTCTTCATTAGACTTCTTTTCAGGTTTTTACATATCTGTTAAACAGAGAATCTAGATTTGTGAGTTATACAGTTCAGGGGGAACCATTTAAGAAAAGGAATATAAAATCTTTACCTTTTTTTTCCCTTTGGGAAATTTTACTAAAGAAAGCGGCCAGGTGAGTACATTACTGGCACCCCTCTCATGCACATGAGAGGTTCAAGGGTTGCTTCATCCACTTCTAGTGAATCTGCTTCTGCTCTTAGAGTTGTTCAGCCCATAAAATTAGATTAGCTCTTTAAAAAAAAAAAAAAAAAAAAAAACAAACTGCCAAGGATAAGCCCAAAAAAAGAATGATCTTATTACATGTGTGTGCTGCACTAGTATTTACACTAAATTAATCAGTACTGTCTTCATTAATTAAGAAATAAGTATTGCATGCTTCCTTCCTTTGAATAGGATGCTAATGTAGAGCTGAGAGTTACGAGTGCCTTTCTGAATAGAATGATCAAACCTGAAGCAAACTAACCCAACCCACAGCCTGACCTATCAGAAGCTGTAAAATGAAGCCTAGACTGAAGCAAATGTACGTAAAAGAAATATATATGGACATTTTAAAATGTAATCAATACATTAACATTATGTATAAGGAAGGTTGAGAGCATCTTGTAGTGATGGTTAGTGAAGCAGCCCTTGTGGTCTCCAATTTAATCTGAAGGCGAAGAGGTCTAAAGGTGTGCTCGTTCTCTCTAATTAATGAAAATTTCATTTTCCTTAACATCACTATAACATGGTGGTGTCAGGTTAATTTATGGACCACTGTGACCCCTATGTGCTGTGTTGCCATACTTTCTCATGCCTCATCAGGGCTCCCTTTCTTATTTGTGTTGTTTGGTTTTCATTCATTTTTTAATGTTGTGTGCATTTCTCTACATACGGAATTACACTGATTGTTTAGAAAGCATCAGTAAAGGGAAAGGTGCTACCCCATAATTACTGAAAGGACATCTTGTTGTCAATACCTTGGAAGATAGGACAACAAATCAGCAAACAATCACTCTACTTAGAAGAGCACAGAGTTCTGATGGGCAATCAAGATAGCTTTGTGAAAAGCAAATTGAGCAAAACCATTTTAATTTACTTCTATGAAAGAATCAGTGCCTTGTAGTCCAAGAGAAAGAAATATCTATCCTCTAAGGTTTTTATTCCCTCCTGTGTGACATTCATTCTCAATGAGATTTGAGAAAAACAGGATCTAGACTGTAGAATGCTATTTCAACTGACAGTTAAACAGTGGCGCAGGTGAGTCTGAGAGATAGACCAAAAGAAAAGTAACAGTCCATGTCTTCTTTTGATGACCCCTGAGTGCCATGAGTGAAAGATCCTTGTCTGTAGTGCTCACTGTTGATTCTCTAGGGACAAGAACTCTATGTGACAATACATGGTAGAAGATGAATGAATGGGTATTTCCTGCTTCCCTGTAAAAGCACCAGATACTAATCAGGGTACTTTTCTCTTAGCTTTATTGTTTCATTGGCCTCTTATTCTTTCCCTTTCTCTCCTATCACCCAAAGGACAGATAAATGATCAATGGAAATATTTGTAGAGATATTTCTACCATTACTTACAAAAAAAAAAAAGACAGGCCTTCATTGAATGTGTATATTCCCTCAGAAATGAGATCAAGTTCAGTTAGGGATTAATAAAATATAAATTAAGGGCATCAAGCAGATAATATAAATTGCACAAATTCACTAAAAAGATTCTTTGTTTTTAATGGATCAGTACTAACCATGAATTATTAGTCTATGCGATGTGACTCGGAAATGTGTAGAGTCAAGGGAATTTTATACTTCTTGTTACTTTAGTTGAAAAATAATGACATTGCCCTAAATATTTTGGTGACTCCTGTTTTGGATTTCCCTAACAGTTATACAGAAATATGCTTTTTAGATCTTTCAGGCATACTAAATCTTTGCGATTCGAGGGTGGATTTGATTTTTGGAAGCAGTCAAAAGTGCTATTAAGCCAAGTTTTATGAATAAGATATATGACCAAACTGGGTAACAAAATCTCTGGTCAGAAATAGTGTGAATCTAAAATAATGAGACTGATTTCATTTGATTCATAGGTCAGTTCTGAAAGAGGAGTTTCAATCACAGAGGAATGGTCCTTACCAAAATAAGTTTATGGCTTCCCAAGGTGGCTATTTGAGAGACAGGATTGATGGTTTCAACAGATATATCAGAACTAATCTTATAACTTTACAGTTGCACTTTGAAATGTTACAAAACAAATGCTCTAACGTTTTAAGAGAATTAGAGCATTGACACTGGTAGGTATTGGATAGCACATCTCTTAGGGTATTGTTTCTAGCTTGTCCTCTTTTTGGGGAAAGCATGTGAGGATAAAGAAGCCTGCATTAAAAATAATGTCCAATAAGAAGAGAAGACACAGAGGAACACCTAAACATTATTACATTTATGGAAAGAGGGCTCTATGAGAAAGTTGTTACTCCAGAAGATTGTATTGAGTGACTTGGGTTGGAGTCAAAACATACTTTCCCAAGAGCCTGTCCAACCTCATCCTTCCCCTCCTCCCCATCTTTTACAAACTAAGAAATTCACCTGCATTGCATTTGAGGACTAGTTTCACTTTTGTGGAATTCAGGCACTATAGTGATTCTTGGGGACAAGCTACACTTTCCTGATGAATTTATTAAGGAAGATATTGACCAGGTTTCTATTTCACAGAAGCAAGCAGATAAGATACAGGTTTTGAAAAAAAAAAATCCGACATCTTTTAAAGACAGAAGGAAGTATTTCCTTTTAGAAGTGATTAAGTAGCAGAATGGGTTCCTGAGAATCTGGCAGATAGAACCTCATCTACAGGCAGATGACTAGAGCAAGTGTTTCTCGAGGGCCCTTTCTATTCCATGATTCCATAATTGTACTAGTCAAGGGAATTTGCTATTCTCATCCAAATCTCCAAGGTACTTTTCACCCCCCACCCAAACGGATCTCACCAAGAGCCTTATTGATCATGCTGCCTCTTTCATCTTCTTCAAGATGGTGACAGTATAAAGGCAGTAAACTCAGTTCCCAGACCTGAAACAGACTACTTGTCTTCTCATTACCCTCCACCCATACCTCCCCACGACCTTTGCCTATTAAAATATTGTATCAGTTACTTTAGGTTTTCATTTTGTTCCTTTGCTTCAAGAAAAAAAAAAGCTACAGATTAATTTCCTACAGTCACTCAGCAAGCTTTGTAGATTTTAATCAAGTAGAGGTCCACAGAGCCATGTTGAACTCAATTGTTTTTCTTCCTCACATGGAAAGAGGGATACTCATGTACCTCTTAAGGAAAATGTGTCTGCAGAAACCTGAAGCAGTTGAAACCCTTTTCCATGCTACAGATTGCAGATTAACTTCTAGCTAATCAGAGTTCAACATTCTAATGGACTGTGACGGGAGAGAGTTTTTTCCTCCAACTTCAGATCACAAGTTTTTGCAGTTGTAAGGCAAATTTTCGAAGAAGGCCTTGGGGATCACAGCCAGCCTTCATTATCAGTGCATGACCGCTTTGTAACCAACTGCAAGTTTAATATCCAAGGAGATTTGCACACCACAACAGCCTTTTTTTTTCTTTCTTCTTGTTTTTAATAATTTACTTTTGCGATTCTCTTCACGCCCATGCTGGTGTGCAAAGATCTGTTTGTCTGTCAAACCTCCAGATATGTACTGCATGTGAAAGATACATGAATTTTTTATTTGTTTCCTAAGGAGGCTGAACAGTCAGCTGGTTGTGCTGAATACAAGAGGGCTACTTCAGTGAACATGTGCTTGATTTTCCTTCAGCTGGCTCCCTCACCTTCAGCAGATCAGTTTCTTCTACAAGACTGTCCTCAGCCAGAAGGGAGGCATTTATACAAATAAACTCAAGGAATTGTTTCTATGAACCATTCATCCTAACCTGAGAAGGTTTTGCCTTAAACTAAAAGATTACTGGAAAAGCTATTTAGTACTAATGTTTGTGGGTCCTGCAAATATCTCATTCAAAACAAAGATCTCGTCAAAATTAGAACACATCTTTTCTTTTAACCTTGGAGGCTCTTTGTAAACACAAATCTCTACACAAGTGAATTTTCACAGCAGAATATTGAGCTATGTCAGTGTGACAAATGTCACCGATATCAGGCCTCAGAAACACTAAGCACTGGCATTTTCAGAAAACAAATGTAGATGTCAGTGAACCATAACCTATAGATGATTAGAAAGAAACCCACCATTCAAAGGTGGATAATTTTTTTCAAGGCCGCTAAGATTTCCCACAATAAAGCAATGTGAGGTGTGTGGGGAACTGTGTGTGTGGAGATGCTCCTGGTAATTGAAAGGTTTTAGGACTCCCAGGCTGAAAACTTACTATGTAAATCAACTAGCGCCAGCTGCTAATTCTTGGAAAACGGCAAGAGTATCTAAAGTTTAACTAGATTGTGACCTTTTATCTTATGAAGACAACAGTGGGGAAGGGGGAGGAGCTGGGAGTTTGTCAGGGGCTACTTTGTATAAGGGGTCAGGAAAGGCCTTGGTGCTAAGGCAAAACTGCGGCACAGACTTGATGAAGATAGCTGGCAGCAGAGGGAATGGATGTATGAAGACGCTGAGCAAAGGAGACCAGTGGAGCTGAGGCAGACTGGCTGAGGAGATGAGGCCAGAGAGGTACTGAGCGGTCAGGTGGTGTAAGGCCTCGCAGGCTCTTGCAAGGGCTATTTTCATTCAAGTCTGTGTAAGAATAGAGGAATTTTCTTCACACACACACACACACACACATGCACAAAGAGAGAGAGACAGAGGGACAGAGATGAGGACAGGGCTTTAGGGGAAGGTGAAAATTAAAGGATGGGAAAAGGAAATATAGTCTAGGAAGTAGTTAGAGCAATGCTGTCTGCAAGAAGGACTGAACATAGCACGTCACAAAGGAGAGAAAATATATTTTGTTCCATTGGTTTGTAGGTTATCTATGACCCGTTACACATCTGTGATTCAGACCATATTTACATAGGTTAATAAGCATGACTTTAGTCCCTATCTAACTGCAGCATCAATACATTTGTTCAGTGTCTATTACTGAGGCACCTAACTACTTGAGCAAGCTAATCAAGGTTTCAATTACTCTAGTGAGGAAGAAAGTTATACCTCTCTGTTGCAATCGTAGTTGATTGGTTGATGAAGTATTCATGAGATCTTTCATAAGAGGAACTTTAAAGGTCACTTGTACCATAATAAGTGGAAATCTCTGAGAAAGAAAAAGTTTAACAGTATTATAGTGCTGATAAAGTCTTTAGAGGTACTGGCTCTTAAGAATCTAGTTGCTATAGCTGGAAATTCTTGGCCCTGAGCATTTGTCCTGACTTCTTCAATCCAATATGCCCTTTAAACACACTGAAAGTATAGGAAAGGAATATCTAATGTTGTTTGATGTTAACTAAAGAATAGATTTCCTTCCTGTATTTAATGGAAAGACTTTATTTGTCCCCAGTTACAGCTGAGAATTCTAACGAGTCATTGCTGCCATCTGAAGTCGGTTTTTTCCTCTCATCTTGGTTCACATTATATCTTCCCATTTGTAAACTGATGTAGTCATTCTAAAATGAGAGAGAAAGAGATCTGGACAAATATATCAATCTTGATTTATCACTCCATTCAGTATCCTTTATGACCATTACCTACTTTTAGGAACACATAAGGACCTCAACCCAAGGTACACATCAGTGTTAACATACACTGGCATCTTTGTTCCTTAACAACTCTTTTACCCTTGGATCTAAGCAAGTGTCACAAATTGCAGAAGTGTTATTACTAGCTAGAACAATTCAAGCAAAGAATATGTTATTTAACTCTTTGAAGACCCCTAAAAGAGGAGAATTTTAAGAAAACTTTTCCAAAATGATGAAAAGCCATCATATATAGAATTCCCTTTTCTTTTCACTGTCATGATGAGGACATCTTTAGCACAGAAAAAGGACACTGCTGCTGTAACCTTAGTTTACTGGTCTGGACAGCCTTTCCATTTTGCTACCTGTTTTGTATGCTGGGAATATAAGGAGAACTTCACCAACAAGCAAAAATTTATAGCATTCATCTTATCTCCTGTTCGGAATTCCTCAGTGAAGGTTTTCCAGCAGAACTAATATCCTCCTATGAGTGAAGAGATGGGGAAAGTATATGAAAGCTTAATAAGGCTTGGGGTAGAGGACTGAGTTTGGGCTAATTCTCCTGGATGCTCTGTAAACCTTTTAGCAGAGTAATGATTCCCCCATTCTGGGACAAATGTTCACTAGAAATAAAAGCAAACTTGACTTACAAATCAGTTGGCCTTTTCTTGGGCTATGCCCTCCATTGTCTCAGGAGGAGGATAGAACTAACTCCAGATGTTGGTAATAATAATAATAAATACCTCCCAATCAACTACCTTCTCCCCTAAAAAAAAAAATCTTCTTCTTCAATGTATGCTACAGTCCAATAAGATGTTGAGGCTTGAGGGAAATTATATTTGAATTTATTATTCCAAATAGAAAATTATTCTATGATCTTTATTTCTTAGTCAAAAATGCTACCCTTTTTTTTTTTTTGAAGATTTATTTATTTATTTAAAAGAGCTACAGAAAGAGAGGGAGAAACAGAGGGAGAGAGATCTTCCATCTGCTGCTTCACTCCCCAAGTGGCCACAATGGCCAGGCCAAAGCCAGGAGCCAGGAGCTTCATTAGGGTCTCCCACGTGGGAGGCAAGGACCCAAGCACATGGGCCATCTTCTGCTGCTTTCCCAGGTACATTAGCAGGGAGCTGGATCCGAAGTAGAGCACCCATGGGCTGACACTGTGGTGTAATGGGTTAGGCTGCCGTCTGCAGTGCCGGCATCCCATATTGGTAGCGGTTCAAGTCCTGGCTGCTCCACTTCCAATCCAGCTCCCTGCTAATGTGCCTGGGAAAACTGCTGAAGACGGCCCAAGTGCTTGGACCCCTGCACCCGTGTAGGGGAACCAGAGGAAACTCCTGACTTCTGATCGGCCTACCTCCAGGCATTGCAGCCATTTGGGGTGTGATCCCGCGGATGGAAGATCTCTCTGTCTGTCTCTCTCTCTGTCTCTCTCTCTCTCTCTCCCTTTGTAACTCAGCCTTTCAAATAAACAAGTAAATCTTAAAAAAAAAAAAAAAAAGAAAGAAGAAGAAGAAGAAGTGGAGCACCCGGGACATGAACCAGCATCCAAATGGGATGCTGGCATCACAGGCGCTGGCTTTACCCACTATACCACAATGCCGGCCCCGTAAAATGGGATCTTTACAGCAAGACTATCCTCCCAACTTCCTGATTTTCATTCTACCTCTGTGTTCTTTCTCATGGCTCAGGAAGACATTCTGTTGTCTGTTCAAAGTTGTAAGAGAGAGGGTGTGTGTATTTTTTTCTTCATATTTTTACCTGATATTGCAAGATTTCCATAGCAAAAAGAATTTTCCCTTTTCCCCGTGTGCAATGTGAGCATGCTCCTGTGTTGGAGGAAATAGAAAAGAGGTCATAAAATGCATGAGATCTTAGTATTGCCCAAATGTGTAATAATAATAACCACCAATGTTCATTGAATGCCAAATGTGCTAAATACAGTGCTTAGTATTTTTATAGGCACTTTTTAATGAAATCACAAGCCAACATTGTGAAGTCCAGGTGTTTTGCAGATCAAGAAAGGAGACTTGGTGTAATTAAGTAAATGCCCCAAGGAGATAAAGCATTGTAGTTGCTGGATGGAACTAGGAGTTAAACCGGATCGCTCAGCTCCTCATGGCCATCCATCCTGTGTTCACTAGGGTATACTGTTCTATCTAGAACAGTTGGTTTATGGGTCCTGACTTAAAATAAACAAAATAAATGGGCCACTTTCCCATTATTTTTTCTGGGCATAAGATTCTAGATCAGGGGTTTATTTTTAAAAAAGAACAAAAACTTTTTTTTTTTTTATGGACAGGCAGAGTAGACAGAGAGACAGAGAGAAAGGTCTTCCTATGCTGTTGGTTCACCCCCTAATGGCCGCCTCGGCCGGTGCGCAGCAGCCTGCGCACCACGCTGATCCCAAGCCAGGAGCCAGGTGCTTCTCCTGGTCTCCCATGTGGGTGCAGGGCCCAAGGACTTGGGCCATCCTCCACTGCGCTCCCAGGCCACAGCAGAGAGCTGGCCTGGAAGAGGAGCAACTGGGACAGAATCAGGCGCCCCGACAGGGACTAGAACCCGGGTTGCTGACGCTGCAGGCAGAGGATTAGCCTAGTGAGCTGTGGCACCAGCCATGGAAGCCTTTTGAGTTCACAAACTCTGACATTATTTTGTCAAGGCCATAGTCAAAGTGGAAGTTCTCTCCTCCCTTCAGAGAAAGGCACCTCCTCCTCTGATGGCCCGTTCTTTCCACTGGGATCTCACAGAGATCTTTCATTTAGGGTGTTTTGTTTTTTTTTTGTTTGTTTGTTTGTTTTTGTTTTTTTTTTTGTTTTTTGTTTTTTTTTTTTGCCACAGTGTCTTGGCTTTCCATGCCTGAAGTACTCTCATGAGCTTTTTAGCCAGATCCGAATGCCTTAAGGGCTGGTTCTGAGGCCAGAGTGCTGTCCAGGGCACTTGGCATTCTATAAGTCTGCTGTGTATCCACTTCCCATGCAGGATCATTCTCTCCTTTTAATTCTATCAATTATTATTTGCAGACACTGGTCTTATTTATGTAATCCCTTTGACACTTAATCCTATATATAGGATTTTTTAAATTACCTTAGATGAAAATAATGATACAGTTAAAGATCCTATGCAGTGTGCTTGTGAGGTTAGACATTATCAAGATGGTATATATGCAGTCCTAGATCACATTCTCATAACTTTCAAGAAGAGACATTTGTATGTCAATGCCCAAATTCTTCCTTTTCAAACTCTGAGCTGTATCTATCATATTTGTAAACAGTAAGAACAGCTACTATGTAATGAGCATTTTTTCTGTACCAGGAATTGTCTTAAATGTTTTATATAAGCATTATTTCATTTACTCTGTTTGAGAACCCTGTGATTTTATTTTAAAAGATTTATTTATTTATTTATTTGAAAGTCAGAGTTACAAAGAGAGAGAGAGAGAGATTTTCCATCTGATGGTTCGCTCCCCAATTGGCCGGCTGGAACCGCGCCGAGCCAGGAGCTTCCTCTGGGTCTCCCACGCGGGTGCAGGGGCCCAAGGACTTCAGCCATCTTCTACTGCTTTCCCAGGCCACAGCAGAAAGCTGAATCAGAAGCAGGCTGGGTCTTGAACCCGCGCCTATATAGGATGCTGGTGCTTCAGGCCAGGGCGTTAACCCACTGCACCACAGCGCCGGCCCCGACCCCTGTGATTTAAGTAGCAGTTATCTCCACTTTGCAGATGTGGAAAGCAAAACTCAAAAGAGATAAGTAACTTGTTCAGGGTCATGGAATTTTAACAATAAGTTATGGAGCTTGGATATGAGACCAAATTCGTCAGACTCCAGGATCCATCCTTCTAATTGTTTCATCTCTCTGCCCTGAAACATACCTACAGCTTTCAGTGAGGTTGCAATACATGTGAAATGCTTCTGCAGTCATCAATGGACTTGCGAGCCATTGGAGACGATGGAAGTCAGAAATATTTATTGTGATGAAAGCAGTATTTGTTTTCACATAGCAGGACAAGGTTCATGTAGACCTAACATTCGTGAGGCTGATATCTGAGCTTCTCAGAATCTTTTGAACCAGTTTCATCCATTCCATAAAGCTTAATTGGAATAAGAGGTCCAAGCGTTTAGATGAGCTTTTTTTTTTAATTTTGCTTTTTGCATATGACATTTTTAGTCCATGGGTCTCATTTGTTAATTATGCACAGCAAGGGAAATAAGATTTTTAATTTATTCACATTTTTCAGCACAGCAATAGAGATTTCAATGAGAGATTTAAAATAGGTTGGTGGATATTTTGTAGTAAATCCTAGACACATTTTCTGCTATGTTTTGCTCCTTTTGTACATTTTACAAACTCTTGAAAACTATGCCAGTGTAACTGAGGCTTTTTTCTGTAAATATGTTTCTCATCTTTTATGAGGTTACTTAGCAAAACCCTTTTTTTTCAAATTGTCCCATTTTATTTATTTTTTTAACAGTTTGAGATATTTATTTATTTTTTAACTTTTATTTAATGAATATAAATTTCCAAAGTACAGAATATTGATTACAATGACTTCCCCCCCATAACGTCCCTCCAACCCGCAACCCTCCCCTTATCCACTCCCTCTCCCCTTCCATTCATGTCAAGATTCATTTTCGATTCTCTTTATATACAGAAGATCAGTTTAGCATACATTAAGTAAAGATTTCAACAGTTTGCTCCCACACAGAAACATAAAGTGAAAAATACTGTTTGAGTACTAGTTATAGCATTAAAACTCAATGTACAGCACACTTAGGACAAAGATCCTACATGAGGAGTAAGTGCACAGTGACTCCTGTTGTTGACTTAACAAATTGACACTCTTGTTTATGACGTCAGTAATCACCCTAGGCTCTTGTCATGAGCTGCCAAGGCTATGGAAGCCCCCTGGATTCACTGACTGATCATTTTTAGACAAGGCCATGGAAAACCCTTTTTCAATTAGCATCTTTTTAACAAAACACTGTCCTATACAATGAAATAATCTAATTGGTATTGTCAAACCTGAGAAATAATGATTGATCCTTACTTGAGAATGGTATCTAAGTACCCATGAGTTAGTGTTTTAAAATGTTTAGTGAGACTAGAAATGTATATTGTTCATCTCAGTTATTTAAAAGATTTTTAAAACCTGACCTTAAATTTGCTCGTGTTGCTTTTATTCTCTTAATAATTTGGTCTTCTTCATTTTGCAAGAATTGAAATGATAAGAATACATCCCATCCCTCAAAAGAATTCTCTCCTTACCAGCTTTTACATTTTTTAGGCGAGTTAAACAATGTCCTGAAATTTCTTATCTTTCACTCTTGTACAACTAAAGATTCTTGATATAAAACCATCATGATGATTTTCCTCTCTCTTATAAGTTTTTCTCAAGGAGAGTGAATTAAACAAGCACGTGTTCCCCATCTCTAATTTCCCAAAGCCAGAGCCAAAGACCAAAAATGCCAAGAGGAATAGGACTGCTCTTCAGCATGAGGCCTTTTCATAAAAACAGAGCTAGCAGCGTCAGGACCAGAATCTTAACTGCACAATCTGTTGCTTGAAAAATAGATGCTCTTATAGATGCTTTCATTTTTCTTCATTAATGCCAAACTACCGAAATTATTTTCCTCTTCTCTTTTGGCCTCTTTAGGATTACACATGCCATTACAAATTGCGTGATTGTTTTGTAGTTAAGTCAATTCCTGAAATATTTAAGATGTAAACTGATAGACCTATTTCATAGTCTCTTTGATCCTTTACTAGATTACGTTCTTGTTGTTCTAGTAGTGCCTGTTACAAGCTTCTCTCTCATATACAGGAATTTAATCTATTTATGGATGCAAGATGTCTGCATTTGAGTTTCTTTGATATAATTACTATATTATCTTCTTCTACCCCATATTGTATTAGTTTTGATTTTATATAAACTATGTTTTAAAATTTTACTATATTTTCAAGAGATAATAAATAAATATATGGAAAATGCTACAGAAATATCATGATGCAAGTACTTGGACAGCATAATGCCAATCAGTAACCTCTATCAACCCTTGTACTTTCAAAATATAGTTTGTATTTGGACAGTTTTTTCTGGTGATTTTGTCTACTGTTTGTACTAAATGATCTTAGTCAGCCAAAGGATGTTTACAAGGAATTAAAGCATAGCGGTCAAGTCGCTGCTTGGGATGCCTGCATCCTTTCTGGAGTGCCTGTGTTCCAGTCCCAACTACTATGATTCTGATCCAGCTTCCTGCTGGCAACAGATGACGGTTCACTTAGTTGGGCCACTGCCTTCCTTCCACATGGGAGACCTGGATTGAGTTCTGGGCTCCTGGCTTTGTCCTGGCCCAGCCCCGGATTTTGTGGACATTTGTGGAGAAAAACAACAGATGCAAGAACTCTGTTTCTCTGTCTCCCTGCCTTTCAAAGAAAATGAAAATAAATAATTTAAAAAAAAAAAAGTAATACAGGCATGGGAATAGGATTGCCAAATTTATCAAATTTATTATAGGATGCCCAATTAAAGTTGAATTTCAGATAAGCAGTAAATTTGTTTTAGTATCAGAGTACCCCAAATCCTACATGCATTGTTTTATAAATATGCCCTCTTATTGTATAGAACATACTTATATCAACAAAAGCATCCATGGTATATCTGAAATTCAAATTTCAGTGAGTATCTTGTATTTTATCTGGCAGTCTACCTGAGAGACATCATAGCAGTGTAACTGAACATGGATACAGACCCAAAAAAAGCCTAGATGACTCTGGTACTTAAGTAGCTATGTAGCCTTGGGCATGTCACTTACCCTACGTGAACCCTAGTTTCATCCTGTGTAAAATCAGAACCAAAAATATCTACTTTGTAGATTTCTTTACGCAGATTAAAAATTATATAGTTAAAACACATGGCACTTAATAAATTTTCAGTAAAGGGTAGCTGTTATTATCAGAATAGGAAGATATACAAATGCAAGTTGTCAGGGGTGAGTGACGTAGCCCAGTGGGTTAAATCACCACTTGGGATGGCCACATTCCGTATCTGAGTGCCTATTTTGAGTCCCGGCCACTCCGTGATTCCAATACAGCTTCCTGCTGATGCTCTCAGGAGGCAGTGGATGATGACCCACTTTCTTGGGCCCTTACCACTCATATGGCACACCCAGATGGAATTCCTGGCTCCTCATTTCCACCTGGCCTACCCCTAGCTGTTGCAGGCATTTGGGGGAGTGAAATAGCAAAGGAAAGATTCTCTCTCTTTATAGCTCTCTCTTGCTCTCACTCTCTCTCCCTCTCCCTCCCTGTCTCTCATTCTTTGCCACTTTACCTTTCAAATAAATAAATAAATCTTTAAAAAAAAAGTCCAACAAGATGTTGGTGACTGTAAGAGGTTGGAGCAGTAACAAAATATACACAAGCATTAACTACCTTTCTCTCTTCTACTGCTGCCTCCTCTCATGTTACTTACCAATATCATACAGCTTATTACTCCCAGGGTCTGAATATATGATGCCTTTTTACATGGTCTTGGTTTTTTTCCTGACCTACAATTTTATTTCAACTGTGCCTTTCTCAGATATCTGCTTTTTTATTAATTTTTATCAATATAGAATTTACCTATGATAAAATTCACCATTTTAATGTATACAATTCAGTGGTTTTTAGCATATTCACAAGGTTGTGCAGTTATCACCACTGTCTAATTCCAGAACATTTTCATTACCTTCAAAAGAAACCTCATGTCCATAAGTAAGTATTTCCATTCCTCTTCCTTCACACTCCTCATTCCCTTACAAACCAATAACCTATTTCCTATTGTTATGGATTTGCTTATTCTGGACATTATATATCAATGGAATCTTATACTATGTGATCTTTTGTGTCTGACTTCTTTCACGCAGCATAATATTTTTAAGCTCTATCTATGCTTTAGCATATACCAGTACTTCATTCTTTATGGCTACATACTATTCAGCTGTGTGCATATATACTGAATCTCTTCATTCATTTGTCAGTTGATGCATGTTCGGGTTTACTATTTAGCTATTAGGAATAAGGCTGCTGTGAACATTCTTGTACAAGTCTTCGTATGCACATGGATTTTCTTTTCCCTTGGGTATATACCTAGAAGTGGAATTGTGGGGTCACATGGTAACTCTATGTTTAGCATTTTGTAGGACTGGCAGACTGTTTTCCAAATGGTCACCATTTAATGTTCACACCAGCAGTGCACAAAAACTCCAATTTCTACACATTTTTGTTTGTTATTATCTGATGGTAATGGTGATAATGATGTCGATTGCCTTCCTAGAGGTGTGAGGTGATACTTTATTACAGTTTTGATTTGCATTTCCCTAGTACTTAATGATGTTGCACAACTTTTCATGTCCTATTGTCCATATGTATATCATCTTTGGGAAAATGTCTGCTCAATTCCTTTGCCCATTTTTTTTTTATTTTCATTTATTTGAATGGCAGAGCAACAGAAAGAGATTCTCCATCTGTTGGTTTGCTCCCCAAATGCCTGCAACAACAGTGGCTTGGACAGGCTGAAATGAAGAGCCAGGAATTCCATTCAGGTCTCCCATGGGGGTCACAGGAACCCAAGTACGTGGACCATCATCTGCTGCCTCCCATGGTGTGCATCAGCAGAAATGCTAGATCACAAGTGGAGGTGGGACCGGATGCCAGGCACTCAGATACGGGATGCAAGACTCCCAAGCAACTGCTTAACCTGCTGTGCCAGCACCCCTTGGCCCATTTTAATTGGGTTATTTGTCTCTTCTTTGTTAAGCTGTAAATATTTTCTATATATTCTTGTGACATATATGATTTTAAATACTTACTCTGTGGATTGTGTATTCACTTTCTTGCCAGTGTCTTTTCATGAACAAAATTTTTAAATTTGGATGAAGTCTTATTTGCCTATTTTATCTTTGGTTGCTTATGCCAGAGCCACATTGTCTTTTATTCCTTGAATAATAAAACCAACACTAAACTAGGAGGGAAAATAAACGAATTCTCTTTCCAAAATTGCAATTGCATAAATATGTGACCTTCGGCAAGTATTTAAATTCATTCAGAACTCAATTTCCATACCTATAAAAGGAAGTCTGGTTCAACAAAGTAGGTATGGTTTTATTTTTGTAGATAATACATTTATGTACCCCCCCCAAATCAGTATTTCTCAACCTGGGGTGAATTTTGCCCTCCACATGACATTTGGCAATCTCTGGAGACATTGTTGGTTGTTAAAACTGGGAAGGGTTGCAACTGGTTGTAGTGGGTAGAGTTAGGGGTATCCCTGAGTGTCCTATAATGCATAGGCCAGCCCCCACAAAAAAGACTTACCCAGCCCAAAATGACAGTAGTGCTGAAGTTAAGAAACCTTGCTCTAAAATCAGGATTGTTGTTTCCCAGTTTAAGTGATAACAGTGATTTTGCAGAAGTCAGATAGTTTTATGATCTTAGCCTAAAACTTAATGTATTAGCCTAACATGGGCAGCAGAAGGTGGGTAAGGGCCAATGAAGGTAAAATCCTTTAGATTTTATAGGAGAAAATCAATTATTGCAAGACAGGAGATTTTGGGAAATGTTTTCAGGGCTATTTTAAACTATTTTGTCTTTTAACATGAACAAAAAAAATATTTCAGTATAGACTCCTCCAGGCAAAGCCTTATATATTTTGTTATTGAGTCTTTTTCTTTAGAGTTTCTGAGGCAAAAATAGGTTTTTTTGTGAAATATCTTGTGCATGCTATAAAATATATCTAATCAATCATAGTAGCAAAATACAATAAGAACAAGTTGATGGAAGGAGCTTACAGTTGATATGTCTCTCTTTAAGTGACGTGTCTGAACTAAAAGTAAGTTGATAGTATTTTCCTAGCTGATCACTTTAACTTTCTCTAACACCATCTACTAGAATATACTCAATCACTGCAGTTTCACAGGTAATCTATCCAAAATAAAACAGACAATAGCTTAGAATATGTTTCAACGTTTCTAAATATCTTAGCACATAAAAAGCGACTGAACTTGCAAGTATTTCTTTTCTGGTGAGACTGCTGATTGTTTCCATGCCCTGTATCATTAGATGCAATCATTACCACTAGCACTACAGCCACCACCTTTATAATCATAGACTGAAATTTCTTGATTATAATATGTCAGGTTCTGCTCTAAACACTTTATGTGTGAATCCCAATTTTCTTCACAAAAATCCTGAGGTAGTTTTTTTTTTAATCTCCATTTTGCTGATAACAAAAAAAATGTACAATGAAGTAGTAAAATTCTTGCTATGCCATATTTCCATGCTAAGCTTTTTCTTGTGTATCAGTACTATTTCATATGTCAAGAATGCAGAAAGTATGTTTATTGTTGAATCTGCAACATTAATGTCCCTCATTTTCTAGCCTCCCAAGTAATGGCAAGTATAGAGTGAAGTGCTTGTATATTTTTTTCAAGAAGAGGTGTCCTAAGATTAATTATTTGTTTCTCTCAAATGTATATACATGCACCTTGAGGCTGCTCTAATACTCTCCCATCTCTGCATACTTACATTATTTTAAAACCATGAGAATTTTCAATTATAAAAGTAATGAAAGGAGTTTTATTCAACTTTGTTTATATGTACAGGAGGCAGTGAAAGAAAACAATAAGAGAAGAGAAATGGAAGAGAAAACTAGGAGGGCAAAGCTTGCAAAAGAGAAAGCTGAACAAGAGAAATTAGAACGCCAGAAGAAAAAGAAGCAACTCATTGATATAAACAAAGGTATGAGAGTATTTCCAATCTTTAAAAACATGGATAAAATATAAAATAATTGCACTCATTTATGTTTGGACTATAGAGTAAATAATTGTGTTCTTGATAGAAAATGCGTAATAATCTTAGTTACTTGTATCGAAGTTCTTCGAGATGCTATCTATATTTCTTATCAGACTACCCTGAGCACTCAGGAATTTTGATCTCCAATGCAAGGTTACAGGTTTTTGAAGTTGTCTTTTTCATTTATTTTACCATTTGGTATTATTTTCTGATTGAGGGAGTGGTGAGGGAAGAAGAGAGTGAGATGGAAAGTAAAAATTGGTACGGGGAGACAAATGAGCCTTGGATTTTAATTTCACTTTGTTGACAATGCAGTAACAACATTCTTCCTGGGTGCTTGAAATTTTCTAGTTGTAATAGATATTGACAGCAGTAGTAACAAGGTTGAAAAATATAGGGAATGCATCTTGTTCTGCTATGAGCCTCGTTACAGAATGTTGGTACCATCCATATAGAATGAGTATAAAACCGGTTGTTTTCTTGATGAGCAAGAATGTATACTGTAAGTGAGTGTTTTGGTTTCATTTGGTTTGGTTGGGTATTTGTACCAGGTATTTGAGTTCCAAAAATGTAGGAGTGGAAAACTACAGCCTTTGCCACCTAAGGGTTACAGAGTCTAAAAACAAAGCAAAACAAATTGAACAAGATACAAGGTGATATGGCAAATATATACCATCTGTTACTAGAGATAATAATAAAAATTGTAAACACTTAATACTGTCTACCACAAGAAGATACTGCATGTGGACAATATATACTATGTAAAAACTTTAATACAATTTTCCCACTAACTTTTTGAAGTATGTTCATATGCCAAGCACTATGCTAAGACTTTTGCATGTGTTAAGACAATCATCACAATATCTTTATGAGGTAAATACTATTGTTATCTCATTTTAAAGATAGGAAACTGAGGCTCATAAAAATTAATGATCGAGACAGGAATTGTGGCTCCAGAATTCTGGCTCAGCGGGTTATGCCATGGCTTCCACAGCCAGTATCTCTTATTCGAGTGCCAGTTTGAGTCTTGGCTCCTCCATTTCTAATCCAGTTTCATGCTAAAGCACCTGGGAAGACAGCAGATGCAGGCCAAAGTGCTTGGGCCCCTTCCAACCATGTAGGAGACCCAGATAGAGTTTCTGGCTCCTGGCTACAACCTGGCCCAGCCCTGGCTGTTGTAGGCATTTGGAGAGTGAGCCAGTGGATGGAAGACCTCTCCTCACCCCTCATGCTGTACCATTCAAATAAATAAATAATTCTTAAAAAGTTTATGATCTAGGGGCAGGTGCCATGGCTCACTTGGTTAATCCTCCGCCTGCAGCACCGGCATCCTATATGGGTGCCGGGTTCTAGTCCCGGTCACTCCTCTTCCAGTCCAGCTCTCTGCTGTGGCCTAGGAGGGCAGCGGAGAATGGCCCAAGTGCTTGGGCCCTGCACCCGCATGGGAGACCAGGAGGAAGCACCTGGCTCCTGGCTTCAGATCAGTGTAGCACTGGCCGTAGCGGCCATTTGGGGAGTGAACCAACGGAAGAAAGACCTTTCTCTCTGTCTCTCTCTTTCACTGTCTAACTCTGTCAAATAAAATTTAAAAAAAAATTTAAAAAAAGTTTATGATCTAGCCCAAGATCACCCAAGGGAAATATTAACACTAGATTAACACTAGATTATATTTCAAGTAGTCGGTATAGAATCTTTACACTTATAAAATCCTATTAGGAGCTGCTATTATCTCATTTTACTTTTACTTTTTAAAAGTATTTATTAAAGAGGCAGATCAAAAAAGAAACAGAACTCTCATCTGTTGATTTACTTCCAGAATGACTGCAACAACTGGGCTTGGGTCAGGGCCAGAGGGAGGAACAAGGAACTCAATCCAGATCTCTCACATGGGTGGCAGGAACCCAACCCCTTGAGCCATCACTTGCTGCTTTCCATTAACAGGCAGGAAGGATGGGACTTATCATGCCTTATCTTTTATGTGTTGTTATCATAGCTCTATTTATAAAGCAATCAAAGCATATAATATACTGTACCATTAACTTCTTGATTTGTAGTCCATGAATTATCAAATATGTATTATTATTTATCATAGTATTAGTTTTCACCTGGAATATATGAGTGTTGGTACTTATAAATATATTTGCAAAAATAAATCTTTCCATTGGAAGCATATAGTTTTAATTAAGAACATGAAAAGAAAGAATTAGAGCAGTTGGTGTTAAAATGGAACTCAACCAACAGACATGCTCAGGATCTCTAGCTGTCAGGGAAATGCAAATCAAAACCACAATGAGGTTTCACCTCCCCCCAGTTAGAGTGGCCCGCATACAGAAGTCAACAAACAACAAATGCTGGAGAGGATGTGGGGAGAAGGGCACCCTAGCCCACTGTTGGTGGGAATGTAATGTGGAAAACAGTATGGAGATACCTCAAAAACTTGAATATAGACCTACCATATGACCCAGCCATTTCACTACTGGGAGTTTACCTGAGGGAAATGAAATCAGTAAACAAAAGAGCTGTCTGCACCTCCATGTTTATTGCAGCTCAATTCACAATAGCTAAGACATGGAAGCAAGCTAAATGTCCATCAAGTGAAGACTGGATAAAGAAATTGTGGGATATGTACACTATGGAATACTACATGATAGTAAAAAAGGATGAAATCCAGTCCTTTGAAACAAAATGGAGCAAGCTGGAAAACCTCATACTTAGTGAAATAGCCCAGTCCCAAAGAGACAAACACCATATGTTCTCCCTGATTTGGGAGAATTAATAGTGCAGCTAAAATGAAACCTATAGAAGCAAAATTGTCACTTTTAGAATCAATGTCTTCAAGATCCTTGACCTGATTGTTGAAGGACAGTTAATTATTGTTACTTTTTACTGTGTATATCCTTTTGGTTTTGTTTTGTCAGTTTTTTCTTTTTCCTCTGTTTTCTTTCTCTCTCTCATCTCTCTTTCTCACACTATAGGCTGAACTCTCTATGTGACACAGAATTAATTACATGTATTTTAAAGCAACTGGAAAAAGATACCACTAAAAACAAAGGAGGGTGTAAGAGTTGGAGGAGGTAGTCTAAAACTGTAAAGCAGTATAGTTCTGCATACAGGCATATCGACTCACCTCTCAGGGTACAGCCTAAGAACTGGTCATGGGGCTCCAAACCCATAAGAATCAGTGGTATAAACACCATCTTCACTGTTACAATGATCAACTTAAATGTTAAAAGCAATAGATAGACCGGTTTAAATTTAAAAGGGACAACATAAATAACATCAAATACCTGGTAAGAATAATAGAATTAAAAAAGGAAGGAAGGACCAACATGCGAGGCAGTCCACACAGCAGACCTCTAGAATGACTTTTGCAGTAAATAACGCTCTGACCTCAGAATCAACCCATAAGGCTTCCTGGTCGGGCTGAAAGGCCTGCAAGAGCATCTCAGGCATGGAAAGACAAGACTCTGTGGGGGGAAAAAAAACCCTACACAGAGGATCTCTGGGAGACCTCAGAGGAAAGGAAGGGTCATCAAAGAAGGAGACACTCGTCTCTGAAGGGAGAGGAGAACATCCTCTTTGCTTATGGCTGTGTCCAAATACCAACGGAGTCTATGGTCACAAAAGGCCTCCATAGCCCTGGCAGCCCAGGACAAGAGCCTCGATGATCACTGACGTCATAAAAAGAGTGTTAATTGTTAAAGGAACAACAGTAGTCACTGTGCACTTGCTCCCCAGGTAGGACCTCTGTCCCTATTGAATTGCAATATGAGAATCAACTGCAAATTCTCTCCCCAAACTGTACTCTATATGCTGTGTGCAGACATGGGGGCAAATTGTTGAAATCTCTGATTACATAGAGTTGGTCCTCTATATATAAAGTCATACTAAAAATGAACCATAATGAAGAAGGAGATGGGAGAAGGAATGGGAAGCAGGAAGACAGCGGGGTGGGGGGGCATGAGGGAAAGAACCACTGTATTCCTAAAGTTGTATCTATGTAAAAATGCATTCATTAAATAAAAAAATGGAACTCAATGTCAGCAAGTTTCTCAGTGTCTGAAGAAAGAAGCTTGTTGATTAGGTGGGAGTCACTTGCAGACGTTCTGAAAACTGGGAAGGAGCACATGGAGACATATGTAATGTGAACCCATGGGATGTGAAAGCCCATGGAAGACATGGATGCCTTTAAATATATCTAATTAAAACATTTAATCATCCTTTCCACTGAAAATTACATAGAACATCTGGTTGCCTTGTAAGATATGCTCTCTATAGAGTGTGGAAGTTATTTCATACACATATGACTAGAAATACATACCATTAGAGTTAGAGGATCTTAGTTAATAACAAAAGTATTTAAAAATCCCTTGGAAAAAGTAAGAGATATTGGAAATTATAACTTTACAAAGACTTACCCTTTCTGTAGAGTTTTTATTTCATGTCATCTTAGCAAAATAGCAACCCCCCCATTTTTAAATCTTCTGTGATCCCATTTAGCTACTAGTAACTATAGTAAAATGTATTTACATGGCATGCAAAATTACATATATTCATCAAGGAGAAATATTTAGAATTTATTCACAAGAATAATAGGATAAAGGCAACAAAAAAAAAGATTATTTCTGTAATCTAGATGTGGTCAGCTGAGCTTAGAATTAGTAAAAACCAAGCAGCCATAGAATTATATGTTTCAAGTTAAATCCATAAAAAGGAAAAAAACATGTACTAAGGCTTCATTTTGAGAAAATTTGAGATCAGAAGGCAAAGACCATGGTAAAAGACAGCATTTTTTGTTATTGTTGTTTTTGTAAATTTTATTTTATTTATTTGAGAGACAGAGAGTGTGAGAGACACAGAGAGCTACCATCTACAGGTTTACTCCATAAATGCCAGCAAGACCAGGGCTGGTCCAAACCAAAGCCAGGGGTAAGAAAATCAGGATCTCTCATGTGAGCAGCAGTGACTTAGCAACTTGAAATATCAAATGGCATGATTAAAAAGTTATTAAAGCCTTTACAGTACAAAAGTGGAATTCACTGTTAGCTGTGCCATCTAGCTTTATGACCTTGTTTGAGTCTTTTATCTCTTCATGCCTCAGTTACTTCATATGTAATATAGGATAATGACATTTACCTCTCATAGTTTGAGTGATGACTAAATGAGATAATTAAATACAGTGTACAACGCAGGACCCAGAATGTACTTGCTGTTGATGATAATGATGAAAGAGTCTTGTGCTCACTGAAGAATTTAAGAACAGTTCAAAAAAATCATCCCCACCCTTAAGAAGTTTTCAGATTTTGTCAGAGAGATGAAATGAAGCTGAAGCATCAAAGAGTAAACTGTGTACTGGTATATAAGAGGAATGATTTGCTCTTTGGAACTGTCTTCAAGGGGAGCTCAGTGAGGTCTGGTAAGATGACATACGGCGTCATGGAAAAGCCCAGGTGTAGTCTCCGCACATATCAGTTTTGTTAGTCCCTTAAGAATGGGTAACACGTGTCTAAGGAGAAGCAAAATGATTCAAGTAAATGCACATAATGTCAGCGGTAGTACATGCCAACACATAAGGAGTCAGGCTGTATAGATGATATGTTTAATGTCCCTTAGGAAAATACCTCAGAACAATTAAGAGAGTGAGTTCTAAATTCAAGTCCCAGCTTCACAGTTTACTAGCATTATAATCTCTGACAGGGTAGTTCATCGTTTTGTGTCTTGATTTCCTCACTTACGAAATGGAATAATATTAGTGTCTGTCCTGTCATTAAGAAGGCTAAACGAGGTAACCCATTAAAATCTCAGAGACTGTTGTGATTTATACTCTAGTCTATCCCTTCTCAGCCTTTTGGCTAAGATCAAGTGTAGTATTCTCTAGTCAATATATCAATTATGTATCAATGTCCTTTGATCTGTGGTCAGTTTTTGGTAGTTAAATGTTGGGGGGCGGGGGGGTTTCATTGTGAGAGGAGGCTTTGATTTGGAAATCTTTTGCGAAGATAGGATGGAGCCAGACTATGAATAGCCTTCAAAGTTAAACAGGGGACTTGTGACATGATAAAGTAGGAGAGCTAAAGTTATTATGGGAATTCGTTTGAGGATTACCAAGGTAGTAAACCAGAAGCTCAAGAAAGGAGAGGTAACGGGGCCGGCGCTGTGGCGCAGCGGCGCAGCGGGTTAACGCCCTGGCCTAAAGCGCCGGCATCCCATATGGGCACCAGTTCTAGTCCCAGCTGCTCCTCTTCCGATCCAGCTCTCTGCTGTGGCCTGGGATAGCAGTAGAAGATGGCCCAAGTCCTTGGACCCCCTGCACCCGCACAGGAGACCCGGAAAAAGCTCCTGGCTCCTGGCTTCAGCTCCGGCCGTTGCAGCCAATTGGGGAGTGAACCATCAGATGGAAGATCCCTCTGCCTCTCCTCTCTCTGTGTAGCTCTGACTTTCAAATAAATAAATAAATCTTAAAAAAAAAAAAAAGAAGAAGAAAGGAGAGGTAACTACAAGGAAGATGTCGCTAGAAAAGAACAGTGAAAGGTGAAGAAAAGTATTTAACTGATTCTCTCTTCAAAGCAGTTTCAACCTGTGGCTTTTTAAGACAGTGGTAACAGGAAGGGAAAAATTCATTAAATGATGAAAAAAAGGCAGTGAAAGTTACTGGCAACAGATTCACAGCTGGGAAAAAGACTTCATTTAAAAGAACAGTACAGTTTTACCAATAGATAATTATATATTGATGTCTTTTGGCATATTAGGTTATTTCATTCATCCAATCAACATTTATTGCACCATTTCCCAAATAATTATAATTAGAGCATGCACAGTAATACACCATTTATTTAAATTTAAAATTGAGAAAGCTAATTTAAATGCAGCAAAAAATTATACTGTATCAATAAATGTACTCTGAAATGTGCACAACAAGTATGCAAACTACATAAAGTACTTGATGTAATCTATGTTCTCCAATGTTTGCTTATATTGATATAGATGATAATTAACTTAGGGATAACTAAAAAAAGATTAATTAATTCTGTCAGTAGAGAAAGAAAGCAAATTTACTAAATATTTGCAAATAAGTCTCTTTTCTTTTCATGTTTGTGGAAGTCTGCAAATTAACAGCAAGGACTTGGAGGAAGCAGTAGAAAAAATATATTAAAAGTGGATGTTCTGAAATTGCAAACTATAAATGTTATTCTTATGCTAATATTATTTAATCACGAACAATTTTGCTCCTCCTTATATAAAATCATATGTAAATTACAGTTACCTATTAACTTTTTGTATGATGATAAAGCATGAGCTACATTAAATTGGAGGGTAAATCAGATTTTGGAGTGTTGACTAGCAAATTTTGATGAATAAACCTAAACATTTAAATTCTATCAGTAGTAGTCTAGATAGCAGTTTGGTTTTTCTCTTTTTTTAAGGTTAAAATAATTGTTTTTTATAAAATAATACATTCATTTCATATTATGTTATTTTATCTGAATACACCAAAACTATAAATCCCAAAGTCATAGTCTAGATATTATAGTAACCAAAATTATAGATTAAAAACCCACAAATAATGGAATTGATCCAAGCAGTATTTAAGTACCTCCAATAATATAAATTACTAAGACAATAGAGGTAACATCATTCTGGTGTATTTTACAAGTGATAATAGTAGTTCATAGATGAGAATGCAAGCTGAATAAGTTTTTATATGTGTTAGGCCTAGAAAAAAATCTTTGAACTAGTATTGTCTTATCTATGAAGAGAAAAAGAGTATCCGACGATAATCTATTTACTTCCATTAACGTATTCCCTACTAGTAAATATTTCAAGAAGTACATGTATATTCAAAATCAGTACTTTTTCTCTTGTTCTCTAAGTATGCATTTTTTCAGTGGAGATTTAGGATTTGTTTTACTAAATAAAAAAATTCAGTACAACATAGATTTGCCCATGTCTTCGGAGCTTTTAGCACACCAAGGTGTTTATTATAAATTCTGGACTTTGCTGTTGTCATGAAACACTTTAGGTCCATTTTAATGCAACATCATGCCATGCTGAGGCCATTCATTCAGCAAACAATTTTTGAATTTCTAACTGCAAGCACTGGCTTAATGCATTGAGTACAAAGAGGAGCTTCCACTGTAGGAATCATCAATGATACATCACACCCTACTGGGTGAATCTGCTGACCCTCAGTAAACTGTCATCTCAGACAGATCTCTATGTCATTGGATTAGCCTGAAATGAAATGAGTTCAGACCCCTTTTCTTTGGAGCCAGACAACCCTGAATTCAAATCCTGGCTCTGCCACCTACACAATGTATCTTGGGGTAATTCACCTAACCTCTCTGATCCTCCACTTACTCACTTGTAAGACTGGGAAAAGAATGGTGTCTACCTCATAGGATTTTTACAAGAATTAAACAAGAGGATAAATATAAATCTCTTAGCACTTGCCTGGCACATGGCTAGCACTTATTAATCATTAAATGCTTTCATCCATTTTTAAAATTTTCAGTGAGCATTTCAAGGAAAACTATCTATGGCAATTGTGATTACAATAAAATCTTATTTGACTGCCCTGGAAAAAGAGGTGTTTTGATTAATTTGAATTTATAGAAAGCCACTTGTACATTCATCTTTATCACCCATAATCTTTTGGGACTCCTAGTACACAAGCTTCCTCTCACTGTCCCCTCAGTATCTGGGGCTTTACATTTTACACAGATAAAAAGCATGCAATACGTGGCATTTAAATAGCCAGCACACAATATACAGTTACTTTGTCACTGTCTCTAGACCATTATTTGGAGCATCAATAATCAGTGTGTACTAATATCAGAGAAGGCACTTCATCTCTGTTATTTCCAGAATATACTCTGGATTGACAGTTTTTTTTTCCTGTAGCCTCATTGAATGACTTATCACTAGTAATTTTTTAATGACCTCATACTGAAATAATTACATTCTTGGCATCAATTCACTGAAAATAAGAACTAATTCTCATTCTGTCTGCCTTAGCAGTGAAACAAATTTCTACATCTTATTACAAATATTTTTGTAAATGGGTGACAAAAAATAAATATATGAGACAAGATAGGTTATATACTTTAGACCCCATTGAGTTCTTACATTCTAAATGCAGAAACTTAGATTTGCACAAACTTTAAGAACTGTGCTGAGCATTTAACAAGATTTTTTTTATCAATTCCTCTGTAGAAAATGAATAACATTGGCAATTACAAATTTGGCTCTTCTCTGCAGTGTGCACTTGTTGCCATGTATGCCTTATACAACTTTCCTAGGCAAAGATCCATGAAAATATTGGAGCAGGTGGGTGAGAATAATAAAATTGACTACATAAGAAATGACCAAAACACATTGTAGGTGGCCTAATCATTTATTAGAAACATACTTTGTTCCAACTTTAATATCCTAATTCTTATTACAGAAAAGTGTCAAATGAATAACAGCTGCTATATACCAACATTGCAATTAATTTGGCTCTGTTCTCAGTCAAATGCATTTAGATTCATGTCAGTAATTACACCTAACAGATTCACAAAACCAACAAACTGTACTGAACCCAACTGAGTTTCTAATGACTTTTTTTTTTTTCAAAAATTATATTTGTTCCACCCGCATTGAATCCCTGAGCCCCTGGGCTACTTCAGAATCAGGATAAAATCTATTGTTATACTAAATGTGCAAAAGGATTATTATGGCTGAAAACCTTTCAGTGATTTTTAATTTAATTCTGCAAGTATTTATTGAATGCCAACAGTGTGCTGAGCAGGGTGACACACCCTAATCATAGTATTGTTGTCTGATAACTCAACACCATTAACCTACTTAAGGGGTTATTAGCTGTCAACCTTTCTCACTCTGTGTGTGTGTGTGCATTCTCAGTAAGAAACAATGGCTCTTGTTGCACGTAGTGCCATATGTGTATTTATATAAGTGTATACTCACAGAAGACCCTGTGCAGTGAGTAGCATATAGATTGTGCAGTGAGTAGCATATAAATTTCATATTTTCACAGATTTTATGTAAATATATCCTTAAGACTCTGTGTTTCTTTGTTTTGAGTAGTCAATCCTTAGTTCTCAGCACACCCTTTACATGTGAACAATCTAAAATATATATCTTGACTAGTGAGTGGAGAAGAAAAACTGGAAAGAAAATATGTCTTAAAGAAAGCAGTTATGCTTTTTATAATGATATTAGAAAAGTGCTAAAACCTAAACTTAGAATACCTGATTGCTATCTGAATCAATTGTGGGTTCATATGCTGTTTCATAATAGCTCAGAAGATGACAGTGTGATTCATTTGGGAATTGAAAAACAATTATCCTTTTAAATGTGCAATTAACTGTGGATAGCATAATACTTTTATTTGTTTGAACCAGTACTGGAAGCTACTTTACATGTACACTGTTTTAAAAAAAATTCTCTTTGTAAGAGTAGATATTTCAGTACTTCTGGATTTGATTTCACCTTCTTTATTTGCTGAGCCTAAGACAAGTTTTCCTAGGAATTACTCGCAGCATCATTTAACAGGAATAATGCATATAGGTCTAAGAGGACTCAGGCATAGCCCTACTGAGGGTCGGACTAATCCAGTGCATTCTTTTCAGACCTGTGTGGTTCTGTGGTATGAGACACCCCATTGTAACCATCCTGGGTTAGTTTGGACTATAATCTAAAAGCCATAATACATTGTTTTGTTTGTCTATTTAGTCCCTTGTTTTTATAATATGATCCATTCCCTAACTAATAATCTTAAACAGTTGAATGTTTGAAGTTGAAGATTTCCAAATTCCCTGTTTATCTCACCAATATCTATGCGTTCTTGGTTGAGTTGCTTCCTTGTCTGATTTTCTAGAACAGTATTTCTGTAAAAGGAAAATGTGTTCCCTCTAGTCCTCTTTTGTCAAAAACCCTTTGCACTTGCTTTCTTTTGCCAATTGAACCTTTTTTGAAATGCATCAGTAGGGAAAGCTTGCCTAGCCTTTGCTAGACAGGAGTAGCTGTAGGTGCATTTAAACAATCCAACTTGAAAAGGGGATTTCTCTCTCTTTATTTGAAAACAATTGAAAATGAAAGGTGTATGTCTCAGGACAGAGTGCTTAACCGACCTCATTCTACTGAACTTCAGTATGGTATATGAAACTGCCTCCCCTGTGTCTTCCCCAGTCTTTTTAAAAGATAGATGCTTTACTTGTTTGAGGCAACTGGTTCTGAGTCAGAGCTGTATCCGGCGTAACCGGAATCCATTATGTTGTTAGGTCTTGTTATGCCATTCTTTGCATCTCTTTTTCTTCACTCAGAGTCGATACAGCTTTGTTCTAAGGGCTATTTGATCATATTTTGAGGGGAAATCGAGATGGAGCTATAGAGATGGACTATGGTTACATTAAGCTTTAAATGTAACCACATTGCATCCCCCACAATACAGATAGCCTGTACATTTTTAGAGATTTATTTATTTGAAAGGCAGAGTAACACACACACACACACACAAACACACACAGAGAGAGAGAGAGAGAGAGAGAGAGAGAGAGAGATCTTTCAAATGCTGGTTCACTCTCCAAACAGCCACAACATCCGGGGCTAGGCCAGGCTGAGCCTGTAGCCCAGAACTCCATCTGGAGTTCACCAAATGTACATCTTTGGTTATAAGCATTTTTGGACTGATTTCCATGGAATGCTTTTATCTGATATTTACCCATAAAGCCATTAGAATTTTATGAGTTGATAATGCCTTTTTATGATTCTGTTGCACCTATCTCCCTTCCCTCTTTGGGATGGTTGTACTGCCTTACTTCTGATGCATTGCTTCCTGGTGGGCAACATCATGATTTGTAAGCAATCTGATATATAAATAAAGCAGTCTCGTTCTGTTTTCTTACAGTTACCTCTACTTTGGGTTTCCATACTTTTCATAGGCACTGTAGGAGGTCCTCTTTTCACTTTCACCTCATTTCTGAAAAACGTTGAATTGATTCAGAATCTTCCTTGGAAATGTAATTCCCCCATATGTTGTAATACACCTCTCGTAGTATATATATTTTGGTCATGCCAGAATGGGGAGTTAAGCAATAGCTAATAACTATAATTTTCTAGGAGCATCCTAGGAGTACAGATGCTTTGAGCACTGTGTTTTGTTTTCACCAATATTAAAAGAATGTTTATTGTAGAAGAGTGATAAGAAAGAGTGCATCAAACTTGGACCTTAATTCTTGATTATGTAGATATGATATATTCATAGGTGTTTTGTGTACTTTAATAGATGTGTAAATATGTGTGAGATCAATACAACTCAGTATGTTCAAAAGTAAATACAAGATGCTCATTAGCAAATAAACTTTTTATATATACCAAAAGTTATAGTATATATAGCATATATAGTAACACAAAATATATGATTTATAGATATTATTAATATTATTACATAGTCTCACAAATAGTTGTTTATGTCTATTAACAATATCAATGACTATTTAAAGACATTTTTAAAATTCCACTGAAAAACAATGCTAGTTAGAAAGCCTACAGTATTGATGTCATGATCTTAAAGAAAGACAATATGATAACTATTTTCTTTCATTTAGAGTGTTCACTTATATTTATCCACACATTGCCTTTAATTCCTTTTTGCATTTTAGACTATCCATCTGGAATTACTTTTTCTGCCTGAAATACATCCTCTAGAATTTCTTTCATGTGATGATGACAAACTATTTAATAATAAATGAATGCATAGAATCATAATATTGCCACATATTTAAAAATGAGAGGCTTATCCTCCAAGCCTTGCATTCTTTAAGTCTTTTTTAAAAAGATTTATTTATTTTGAATGTCAGTGTTACAGAGAGAAAGGGAGAAACAGACAGACAGAAAGAGGTCTTGCATCCACCAGTTCACTCCCCAGATGGCGCAACGGCCGGGACAGAGCCAGGCTGAAGCCAGAGGCTTCATCTGTGTCTCCCACATGGGTACAGGGCCTCAAGCACTTGGGCCATCCTCCTGTGCTTTTCCAGGTGCATTAGCACAGAACTGAATTGGAAGTGGAGCAGCCAGGACTTGAACTGGTGTCCATATAGGATTTGTAGCTTTGGCACAGATGGCAGCTTTGCTTGCTATGCCACAATGCCAACCCCAGGCCTTGCATTCTTATGTTTTGTTTTGTTTTTAACCTACTGCCAGTGACAAGATCAGTAAGAATCAGGTACCTTTCAGTGACAAGATAGGAGAATACCCTTGGCATTGGACACTTTATACAGTCAGGTATGGCTTAGATTGCTGGACATTGCCATGTCTTTAAAACTATGACTTAGCAAAAATGAGCTCAAACTGATTTAGTGAGAAATTATCATTCGTAATCCTCTGTGTGTGAGTGTGTGTATATGTATGCATGTGTTTAGTTTGTAAAATACATTGCCAGAGAATTTTGTAAGTAGTCATGTCCCTCGTACTTAAAATAGAATTGCTTTGTAGTGGAAAGGAGGTAGGTAATAAATTGCATAACTGTTCAGGAACACATCTATTACTGTGTTATTGATTGCCTCCTATTAGTTATTAGCATAATATTCATATCCTTATTCTGCAGTCATTCTTATTTGTACATACTTTCAGATGTTTTCTTCACTCTTGATGGATATGCTTATGTATTCCTCAGATAGCAAATAAACATGTGTGAGAGTTTTCATTTGTTTTAGTTTGTCATCTTTATCCCATGTACTCTCACAAATCTGAATTTATAGGAAAGAAAACGCAAAACTACCATTTCAATCTTTTCTGCTTTGAATTCTATTTTTAACAACCAAACATTTCTTTTCAATGATAAGGATTTGGAGCATTGAGACCCTTTTCTTTCTAAATCATGCTCAAGTGGATTGAAAAAGTACAGCTTCTATAGGAAGTGACAACCACTGAGAAATTCTCCCTTGATATACTTTTATAAATGCAAAAGAAAATAGCATTAAGAAATTATCGGGACTAGTAACTACTACATCATTTTGAAGACTATATTTTTAAAAATATTAATAAGAAAGTTGTGAAAAATGGACAATCAAAATAGTTTATTGTGTTATAGATGAGTTTTGTTTTACCAGAAGTGGCTACCTCATTTGCAGGGCTCACTGCAAAATGAAAATGCAGCACCTCTGTTCAAAGATTATTAAGAATCTCAAAACAACAGCAGAGCATTAAACCAAGTGCAAACCCCTTCTGAGTGTGGAGCCCTGTGTGACTGTACAAGTTGCATGCCTGTGATATCTCTGTGTTTTACCTAAGTGATGCAAGGGAAGCTCAAAAAATTTGTGGAAGATGGAATTAAAAGATAAGCTTATGTTGGTGCAAAAACATTGAAATCAGAAATAGATTTTTCATAATAGTGTTTTCCATGAGCCTTTGGAAGATCCTGTATTCAGGAATTTCAGAAATGTTTGCATCAAAATACACTTATATTTTAATTCCGTTTCCCATGAACTTCTTGAAGTTCCCTCATATAGTTAATGAAAGAAGCAGAAATGGGCAATGCCTTGTTCATGGAACAAAATAAATGTTTTGACTTGGATAAAAGTGAGAATTTTTTAATAAGAATCCACTTATTAAAAAAAATGCTCTTTCTGCAAGTGACCTCTTTTATTTCTTTCAAAATGTCTATCTTTTCCTATCAATCCCAACATAATCTCTGTAGCAAATAAAAAAAAAGGGGGGGTGCTTTTCCCATGAGAATTTCTGTCAAGAAACAATCTTCTTTGGTCCTCTTTTGATATATTAAGAAATTGTTCTCATCTCTCTTAAAGTAGATTTGACCACTTTTCTCTGATGAATACTTTACATACTCTGATACTCTGAGCAAACAGCTTCAAATTTCTCACATATTTCACAGATGAGATTCTCATTTCTCCTTTTTAATCCCTAGTGACTTAAGGTATCCTATCTACAGAGAGTTTATACCAAATTCTCTGTAAGTAATATATGAAGGCTTACAGCATTTCATTTTGCAGCATATCTTTGAGTCCGTTTGTGCTTGACATTGACTTCACTTTAAGTAATCGCAATCCTTTGAATTTGTTTTCTGTGATTTTGTTTTCATAAAACATTAGGATGCTTTCTAGGCTATTGAGTCCAGTTCCCTGCCTCTCAGTATGCCTCCACATAAGTCTGTAAGACAAATGGTTAAACAGCAGATTTCGAAATGTCCCAGGAGAAAAAAGGTATAATAGCACACACAATCCTTAGATACTGAGGGATGTTCAGGTGAACACCCACTACACTTTTATTTCTCACAAGTTCCATTGTTCTGGAATGCAATCATTATTCTCTCCCTTTTATTGCAATTGTTTGATACATCATATTCCTTTACCTCATAGTGTTTTATTTCTAAGCCTGACCTTAATTGTATTCTTGTTGAGAAACAGACTTTTCTAACCACTCTGTTGCACCATATCAGACTCTTGAAACCTGTCTCCTCATGTTTATGTCTCCCCTGATACATAGACAACACTTTGGCTAATTGTTATTATTATTTAAATTTCTTTTTTGTTTAATGAAAAACTATTGAATGATTCAGTGCTTCTTAAAAGTTCAATGAGTTTTGATTTCAGATGCTCTTTAGTATTTGATATATGCACAGCAGGCTCAGAGTCTCCCTGACTGGTCCACTGGCTCTAATATTTATTAGAATAATTTTATTTACCTATGTTTGTGTCATATTGCAAGTGCTAGGAAAAATTTGAATTTTGAATGTGAAAGGTCCTTTCTTCTTTTATCAAAAGGGAAAAAAATGCATTCCCTGATGTTAATAAAAGTCATGCCTACGTTCTCTTACAAGAAACTCACTAAAATGACAAAGAACATGAAAAATGTAATTAGCTGTTTGCTTGAACTGAGTTGTTTGGTTTGTTTTCCTATTTGATACATTCTAATACACAAAAATAAAATTACAATTAATAGGAAAGTGCAAGGGTGGCAGATATATTGATATGCTAGGTAACATTGAAGCAATTGTCATTATTTTATGTGCTTACAATAGAAAAAATAAACTTGACATTTTTGCAAATATTGCCGAATTTTCCTCTGAAAAACACTATAGCAAGTGGATTTATTTATTCAATTCTCAGTGAAGTACTGGCTGAATCAAGATTTTGGAAAAATAAACATGTATTCTCTGTCTCTAAGTATATTAACTAATCTATAAAGGCTTGACATTCATTAATGCTTGCTGAGGGAAAAAATGAGTTCTAGAGATTGTGTTTTGCTCAGTACTGCATAACTTACTTTCACAAGCCCTACTTAAGCTTTGATTTCTAAATCTCTCCCCAGTGAAATCATACCTCAAAGATGTGTCATTAAAATGACAAGATAAGCTGCCTTGCATCCCTGTACTGGAGTGGGGGCAAGGGACAGAGTTCTGGGAGCTCTTGCAAAACCATTTCTAAACTTTACAGGAGAAAGCGCAAATTGTCAGCCTCAATGAAAAATTGGCAGCTTCTCCATCATGAATATAAAAACAAAAGGACAGGTTGACTGTGTGCTGAGCCTTGGCTCATCTTGACCTTGTTCTCATGGTTGTAATTACGGCTCATACAAAGCTAGAACATAGATGCCAGAGTTGTGGAACATAGGAACTATTAGAAAGACTGTGTTTTTCAAATCATTCATTTTAGAAAATATATTTTATTGTCATAGATAGCCTTCCACAATGTGTAATCTCCCACTCCTCTTTGTTAACCCCTCTTCTGTTTGGAAATATTTTCTCAGAGAGTTAGTAGGTATAAAGGCTTCACAACATCTCTATTTGTGGTTTAAACTATAGGAAATTATTGCTTTTTGATCTTTTTTGACCTACAAAATCGGCAATCTCATCTGACTCAATCTAATGGTTTCCAAATAGAAAGGTAATATCCGTAACTATTACTTAACTACTTTTTGCTGTGAATGAAATTAAAAATCTACCTGAGCTGATCGTTTCTCTGCTATTTGACCTGTAAGAGAATTTTCTCATGGATTTTTGTTCTTTAAAGAAGACTTTAAATAGGAAAACTCTCTATGTGTTCATGCAGGGCTGCCCTGGGAAACAGGCCTGAATGAAGTCACCTGATAAGTAGTCTGATCTCCTATGGATACAGTTTTCCTGGTTGCATAGTAATTCTTGAGAAACAATGTAGTGGTTAGCTAATTTATCATTTTCTTTATTTTTGTTTCCAATGAATATGCCCTGGTCATTCTAATTAGATCAAGAGATACTGTAAGATCCTGGATGGAGCTGGATGTGGACAAGGTTCCTCGGCTACCACTTTCCAGATAGCTTTGAAAAGTGAAAGACTAATGTACCCAGCACATGCTGACTTCTCCAGGTTTGATGCTGAGGTGGAAGTGACCTCTCCTCACTTTACTCCCCAATTCAGGATGCACCTTAAAATAGCTTCTTTTAGGCTGGATGTGAAAAAAAAAAAACAAGGCACCAATAAATAAATTCTCTAAATACTTTTCCTCATTTGTTGAAGATCGTGCTAATGTGACTCTCCAGTTACTAAAACAAATATACTGACATGAGGTTAGATAATTACTATGAAGAAATCATCATATACTTTTTTCTTCCTTCTTCCGAAATAGAAAATCATAGTACTGTTGAAGACCCAAAATTCCATATGTCATAAGAGCACAGGTAGTGTATTCCTTTTAAACGATGAGGATAAATTTCCTCTATACTAAAAATCACTAGCTGCCATAGAAGTGCTGTATGAAAAATGGTCCTTATCATTTCTTTGTGGACTGCAATTTCCCCATGTTGATATAGGCTATAAATAGGAAATAAACAGTCTTTGAATGAAATCAGATAGTATGCAAAGATTCCACTGATGAGTTTAGACAAGAGATTCATAAAAAGGACAAAATACTGCTCCGTCCTAAATCTTTGCCAGAGCCTTTAGTAACCTCCTTGTTGTCTTCTGTCCCAGCAAATATCACTTTTCAACTCTATTTTTTGAACGGTAACAAATATTTGTTTTTTAAATTTTTTTACTTATCTAAAAAAAGAAAAAAATATTAAAATGATAACTGTTCAATGGATAAGCCAAATAAACATAATTACAAATATCCTTTATTTAATAAAATGAATCCCTCCCTTCATGATATATTGATCTAAGGTACTTTATCAGCAAACGGATGATACCAAAATAAATTACTTTTCTAAACAATAGAACCTTGGCTCCTGCAAATGCTTGATCCATACCCAAACTATAATGTAAAAATAAGCTGCTCTATTAATTATTGTCCAAAGATATGGAAATTTATAATATTGTCTCTTTGTTCTTCAAGTATATTGTATCTCAAACATGGAGATTTTCAAAGGATATTTTATTTTTACTTGGTTTGACCATTGAGGTTTTTTTTTTTAGCCAAGAATTATCTTAATTTCCAAATTAGTCCACAAAGAGGAAAAATGTGTAATTTACCTATTTATACCAATACGACATTAGGAGATATCTTCCAGTTCACTGTTTTGCACAGTGCTGAGCTTTGAATAAGTGCCCAGGGGTTGTGTGTTGATAGTTTGAAAGAGTCAATCAGAAACTACATATAGAATGTGCTCAGGGTGTGATTGCATCAGTGCTGTTTAACTGTATCCAAGTTCTTCCTGCTTTCCTCTCTGGAGCCTACTTTCCCAAGAAGGAACACAGTTTAAGCAAATTTGAAACTGCAAATCTTCTCTAGTTAATCACAAGCAAGAAATTAAGTGCCCGTTTGCATGTCTGTCTCTGACCATAGTTTGTATGCATTTTAATGAAAGGTTTGTTATATTTTATTTATCATTAGTGTGATGATAAATGCAAACCGTTACTTCATATGATATAGACCACGGATGTTTTTGAATAAAAAAAAAATCTAAGAAATATGAAAGTCAAATTGACACATCAACCTAAAATAAAACACTTACAAAGTTAAACTTCAGTTACTGACAGTGTTAAATGCCAGTATTTTCTGTGATTTTACCAGCTTTTAGCAAGTTTTTTAAGCATAATTATCATCCTATGACTTTATTTTAGAAGAACCACATGATGTTCAGAAATCGATAAAATTAGATCTCTGAGGTATTGGTGCCTAATTTTGCAATTCTATGCCATTTTCTTCTATCTGATCAAGCCTCATGTAATTCAGTGGCATCCATATTATGATCATAGGCTTCCTCTAATGAAGTACCCTATGCTTTATTGGCCTCCGCCCTCAGGAGCTCTGTGGGTCTCAATTTCAGAAAATTTCAAGTTAGCAAACCTGTGTTTCTTGAGATGAATGTTATAAAGTAATGAAGAGGTTAATCAGTGTTGCCTTAAGGCAATACCACCTTATATAGTTACCATATTACTTCTAATATATCATCTTTTCTTAATTTAAAAGGTAGATCCAATTAATTGTAGGTGCCATATGTTAAATTTACTGTATCTGCCTTAAAGAGTTACTTATTTATTTATATTGATGTTAATTTTTTTCAGTTGAAGACCAGCTTCTCTTTTATTTAGTAAAGTATATAATTAAGGTCTATCTGAATTTTCCTTGTTTAACAGAATTATAATGTTCATAGATATTTGCATACATTATCTAAATTACTTGACTTTAGATCATTTAGGTTTCCAAAGCACTCACTCAGAATTTGACCACTTGAATGGTGTCTTTTTTTTAAGAGTTATTTATTTATTTATTTGAAAGTCAGAGTTACACAGAGTAAGAAGGAGAGGCAGAGAGAAAGAGAGGTCTTCCACCCACTGATTCACTTCCCAGTTGGCAGCAACAGCCAGAGCCATGCTGATCTGAAGCCAAGAGCCAGGAGCTTCTTCCGGGTCTCCCACATGGGTGCAGGGGCCCAAGGACTTGGGCCATCCTCTACTGCTTTCCCAGGCCATAGCAGAGAGCTGGATCAGAAGTGGAGCAGGCTGGCGCCACAGCTCACTAGGCTAATCCTCCGCCTATGGTGCAGGCACCCTGGGTTCTAATCCCGGTTGAGGTGCCATATTCTGTCCTGGTTGCTCTTCTTCCATTCCAGCTCCCTGCTGTGGCCCAGGAAGGCAGTGGAGGATGGCCCAAGTGCTTGGGCCCTGCACCTACATGGGAGACCAGGAGAAGCACCTGGCTTCTGGCTTTGGATGGGCGCAGCACGCCGGCCATGGCAGCCATTTGGGGGGTGAACCAACAGAAAAGGAAGACCTTTCTCTCAGTCTCTCTCTCACTGTCTAAATCTTCCTGTCCAAAAAAAAAAAAAAAAGAAAAGAAAAGCAAAGCAAAGAAAAAAAAGAAAAGTGGAGTAGCCAGGACTCAAACTGGTGCCCGTATGGGATGCCTGCACTGTAGGCAGCAGCTTTACCTACTGCACCACAATGCCGGCCCCTTAAATGGTACTTAGTTTGTTGGTGAGGCCTAACCACAGAGATGCTGAGACTGGTTTCCTATTCTTCGTTCTGCGTGCATCATTACACTAAATCCCCACCTTTGTTTCTTGCAAGGCATCTAGCATGCTTATCAAGAGAGTTATAACAGTAACCAGTTAAGTAAGACATTCCCTCTCCAGCTTTTATTTCCTTTCCTTCTTCCCTGCTCCAAGCTACTGGAAGATTTAACTCCCCCATGGGGGAGGAGTTCGAGGAGTGAGAGGTGGAACTGATTATGATACCCACTTAGCCATCGAGGTACTTGGGTCCAAAAGACCAACCAGCTGAGGAGGAAGAAAACTCTTTGAAGCATATATAAGATTAATATTTAAACTGCAAGCAGATAATTATGGAATTTTCCCAAGATGTCACTATGGCACATGAAAGGGAGATTTGACATTGCATGTCTGGGAGCAGTGGTGAAGACAACCGAAATAATTTTGTTCTTATCCTCAGTGAGGTGAGACTTTGCAGTAAACTAGTTGGTTGCACATATTTTTTTCAAACTACCTTTTCTTTTTAAAGAAAGCAATATATAATATCATCATGTAAAACAAAACAAAATGTATCTCGATTTGAGATGGGTGTTATAAGAACAAATAAGTTTGCGGCTTTGTGCAGTCTCTGAGCATTCAAAAATAAGATGGTCAGACTCACACACTCACACACACACACACACACAACTCCTTGCTTTTTAAAAATGAGCTAGTGTTAAGTCTGTTTGCAAAAAGTGGAGTGAGATTGTTACTTCTTTTGTGTAGTTGTGCTAGAATTTAGCTGGGCAATTGATTTGTTATAGAATCTGATACGCAAAGGAAGAAGCATACTACAGTCCAAACGTCAGATTTAGCAGGTGATGAATTCTCAACTAGTTCTTTCCCTGCACTCTGAGCATCAGCAGTTAAGAGTGCCTGTTCTCGTAATTCCATACCTGCTGTTGGGTGCAGTTACTGCTCTAGTGTGTGACCTTTGTTAAAACTGCCCAGTTGTGCTCTCCCAAGGGCAATTCCTGATAAGTCACTTCCATCCCACACTTTTTTTTTTTTTTTTTGACAGGCAGAGTGGACAGTGAGAGAGAGAGACAGAGAGAAAGGTCTTCCTTTGCCATTGGTTCACCCTCCAATGGCCACTGCGGCCAGCACGCTGCGGCCGGCGCACCGCGCTGATCCGATGGCAGGAGCCAGGAGCCAGGTGCTTTTCCTGGTCTCCCATGGGGTGCAGGGCCCAAGCACCTGGGCCATCCTCCACTGCACTCCCTGGCCACAGCAGAGAGCTGGCCTGGAAGAGGGGCAACCAGGACAGAATCCGGCACCCCAACCGGGACTAGAACCTGGTGTGCCGGCACCGCTAGGCGGAGGATTAGCCTAGTGAGCCACGGCGCTGGCCCTCCATCCCACACTTCTGAGCTAGGTTGTAGGGAAAATCAAGCTTGGGCAGCAGGTTTCTCATTGGCCTTTGGGAAAAGAAAAAAAAAAAAAAACTTCTTTTTGTGACTATTCTTTTGGAAATGGACTTCAAGGACTCTTAAATATTAAATCCAGATAGAAAGGAGTGTCTATTATTTGCATCATTGTCCTGTTTCATTCTTGACCTTGGCCCTCTAGATGGAAGCACCTCAACTGCTAAGGAGGCTTATATTACTGTTCTGGCCCACCATCCACCTAGGGTGAGGTCTTGTTTTACACATATGGGCAACCTTTATGAAGTTTCTTTTAGCACCTCAGAGGCACATTGTGAGGCCCACAAATGCCTGTATCTAGTATGATGTTAACCTTGATAGTTTGTAATCGAAAGCAGGGGTCAGCAAATTTTTTGTAAAGAACCACGTACAATATATTTTAGGCTTCATGGTCCCTAATGTCTCTGTTGCAACAATCCAACTTGGCCATTGCAGCTCTGAAGCTGCCACAGACGATACATAATGAAGGAGCAAGACAGTTTCCTTAAAATTTAGGAACTGAAATTGAATTTTGTGAAATTTTCATCTAGTGCAAAATAACATTCTTTTTATTTGTAAAAAAAAATTTTTTTAACGTGAAAATCATCCTTAGCCTGTAGGTTGTGCAGAAACAGGGGGTAGACTGGATTTAACCAGGGTTATAATTTGCCAAACCCCTTACTCAAGACATCTCTGGCTTCTAATGCTGTTTCTGTCACCTCCTAACCAAGTGAACTTGAATAAGTTAATTCATCTAAATTTTCCTGCTTTCTTTACCTGGAAAAAAAATGTGTTGGTGTTGGGATTCAAAATGATAGCTGTAGAATAGTGACTGATATATGGTAAGCTCTTAATAAATGATAAATAATAATATCCCTACCTCAAAAAATATTCATTTTTATCTTTTCCTAAAGTAAAGTTAGATTTTGTTAGACAATTTTGAATTGAGTTAGATGTATTCTTTTTCCAAGTTTGTTTTCGCTTGCCTTTCCTTTCACAAAGGTTCCATGCCCTTAGTAAATGATTGATTCTGAGAAGACACACAGAGTATTTCAAAGGTCTCTTTGAAATATTAATTATTTAAAATATTGAATGTGAGATATTTTACCAGAGGCATCAACAGTGGTTTTTCTGGTAAGCATTAATATTCAGGTTTATTGTGTGTTTGTTTATTTATAGAATATGTAATTTTCTTCCCCCAATCTTCTAGCATATAGGTAACTGGGAAAAAATGAATAAGCATAAACATTTTTTAACTGCCATTTACTATTAAGCTCTCTTACCTTGGGCAAACTGCCAAAAAGGTGCCTCTGGCAGAAAAGTTCCTGCACTGAAACCTTACCATTAGAAATCCATTCATTTGTGTTAACAAGCTTCTCTTTAAGCAGCAGATACTTCAAGGAAAGTTAACTCACTAAGTCACTTCCACTGACAAACTTTTAGGTTAACACTTTGTAAGGTAGATATTTGAGGAGAAAATACCCCGTCCTGCACCATTCGGCCCTTTGCAGTGGAATATCCACATATTTTGTGATCCCTAACGTGGTATTTGTTCCATGACAAAATAGAACTAAACTTCAGCCTTAAAATAAGATGGTTTAAGAAGAGTCGTATTCACTATGAAGTTTATCTGGGACACCATGATTTACCTCACTTTAGAAAACTGTTAATTACCCATTATGGCAAGAAGATGAGATAACAAAATGAAAGAACTCTCAAAAGATGTTTTCCCCTATAGTTTTATCTTTAATTGTGCTGAGATTAATTTTGCTTCTTGGTACATACCACTGTGCAAGGCCTCAACCTGGGAATGTAATGTTTTTCTGTTTTGTTTTACAAATTCTCATCTACTGCATAATGTAATTACTACACTGCCCCTAGCTCATCCTGTGGTTTCTGGTAATTCCTTCTAAGCTCCTGTGTCCTCTTTTCCCTCTTGAAAGTTGGCTTGTTTTGAACAGGAGCATCTGCCTTATTATTTCCTTTAGCACTTTATACATTTTATGTGTGCCTTCTTTTCATCTCTTTGGAATAATATCTTGATTTTCTTAAACAGTCTTATGGCTGTACGTAACTTCATGGACTGTTGCCGACAGTTACCATCTGTTGGTTTTCCAAATCACCATTAACCCCATTCTATGCTCACTGCCAATTAAACTGTACACTACCAGAAACCTCCCGTCAGATAGAGGCTTTGTAGGTGCTCCTAGGCAGCAGTGCAAGGTGCTCAGGCTTTTGTTATGCCTGTTGATTTCGTGATTTCCCTAATGGCTTGATTTCTCTTATTTTTGAGACATTTATGGTATTACTGTTACTCTTAAGGGTATATTAAGGTCTTGCCACACAATGTGTTATTTTCACCATATTGTGGTAGGCTTTTACGTTGACTTTATTACCTCCTTTTGCTCCATATTGAATTAGAAAAGCTATTTGTCAGCCCTGGGCATTCAATTTTTTTTTTTTTTTTTTTAGATATCAGAGAAGGGAATTTTGTTTCCTTCTTCTTTGATAAGTGAACAGTCTTCAAATTTTGTGTTATCTACAAATCCACACATCTTGCAGCATGTTCTTAATCTAGACCATGATAGATAGTGTGAAAAAGATTGAATCTAACACTGATTTTTCTTGCACTCCACTTGTCACTGCCCTCTTATACTGTCAACTTCTATTTACTACTACTGGTGACCTTGCTCACAAAACCAATTTTACTCTTCTATTTAGCCTTTTATCAATAATGCCAAAGTTGACCATTCTACTTTGCCCAGGGTTATAATGCAGAATAATATTTGTCAGTGTGAATTAAATTCTATTCTTTGAATAATTGATTTTTCTCATAGTCTGGTTCATTTTGCATATCATTGTGAAGCTGATCTTAAATGCCACCTTCATCACATTACTGTCATGCCAAAGATCTACCAGCAACTTTTTAGAACCCCTTATAGTATCTTCAAGTTTCTTACTTTGACATCCAAATCCTTTTAGAATTTTCTTCTGATCTATCCAACTGTAACTCCTGGATCTTTCAACTCTATTTCTCTCCTCATGGTTTATCATGTGTACCATGCATATTTTATTTCTGGCAGCTATTCAGAACGACCTCGATTCTTTTACTTCCTTAAAATTGCAAGAACAGGGGGCCAGCACTGTGGTGTAGTGGGTAAAGCTGCTGCCTTCAGTGCTGGCATCCCATATGGGCACCGGTTCATTTCCCGGCTGCTCCATTTCTGATCAGCTCTCTGCTGTGGCCTGTGGCCTGGGAAAGCAGTGGAGGATGGCCCTGGTCCTTGGGCCCCTGCACACATATGGGAGACCCAGAGGAAGCTCCTGGCTCCTGGCTTCGGATCAGCCCACCTCCAGCCATTGCAACCATCTGGGGAGTGAACCAACAGATGGAAGACCTCTCTCTCTCTGTGTGCCTCTGCCTCTCTGTAACTCTGCATTTCAAATAAATAAATCTTTAAAAAATTATAATAACAGGCAAAACTAATACATGATGATGGAAAACAGCCAGAGGTTGCCTCTGAATGGTAGGGAACAAGAGAGAACTTTCTGATGTGACAGAAATATTCAGTACCTTGATTGTAGTGGTGATTACATGGGTGTATACATTTGTCAAAACTCTTCAAGCTGTACACTTAACATCTGTGCATTTTAATATTTATAAATTTATACACACTTGCACACACACATAGAGAAAGAGTATGTACACACATTTGTATGTACTAGGAGCTAAGAAATCTAGATTTTAATATCTTTTAGCCAGTCATTATCACCTGTTTTTCTCTGTTGTTATTCTGTTCTTGTGTCATTTAAATAGAATTGTAATACCTAATATGCTTTAGAAATATAGTAATTTCACAAGCTTAATTTAGGCCCTATTCCTTCTATGAACTCTTCCCCAACTCTTAGAGCCGACAGAGAGCATCATTTTATTTCAGAAAATTACTTCAGATAGGATGGGCATTATAGTGCAGCAAGTTGAATCTCTGGGATGACTGCATCCCATATTGGACTGCCTGGGACTGATTCCTGCCTCTGCTTCTGATCCAGCTCTCTGCTAGTGCACCTGGGAGGCAACAGGTGATAGCCCAGGTGCTTGGGTTCCTGCTACCTATGTGGGAGACCTGGATAGAGTTTCTGGCTTCTGAATTCAGGCTGGCCTTTTAGAAGATTAGCAGATCTCAATCTCGATCTCAATCTCTGTCTCTTTCTTCCCCCATCTTTCTGTCACTCTGCCTTTCAAATACATATATCAATCTTTTAACAAATTATTAATTATGTGCAAATATTATCTCACATAAAAATGCCATACCCTCAGTAGGAAGCCTTTTGCTTCTTTTTGCAAAGAGAAAGAGAGAAATCTCCCATCCACTGGCTCATTTTGCCCTATGCTCACAATGGCTAGAGCTAGGCCAAACCAAAGCCAGTAGTCAGGAACTTTCTCCAAATCTTCACCTCAATAGTATTCAACCACTTGAGCCATCACCTACTACATCCCAGAGTGTGCACCAGCTGGAAGCTGGAATTGTGAGCAGAGCTGAGATGTAAACTCAGGCACTCTGATATGGGATACTGGCATCTCAACTAGTGGCTTAACCTCTACAAGAATTGTGTACCCAGGCTTTTGATCTTTTCGGGTCACAACATTGACTGGTTGATAGCAACTTTTTCAACTTTGAGTAGTTTAACTTTTGTAGGAAGCTTTAATTATGCAGTTGAGAATTCAAGGAGGCTATAACAATGAATTAAAGCCATTATGCCAGGTTGTTAGGATTTTAAGAAATCACTTTTATAACATTGACTTTAGTTTTGTAGTTTTCACGGTGTAATGAATCGGAGTAGGGTCTTAGATAATGGGAGAGTCCAAGACAATAGGTGCTTAAGTTCCTAGAGGACAAAGTATTATTCTAAGTAATAATGTTTCATTAAAAACAAAGGAGAAATCACAGAGTAAATTTCAAAAACTATAAAGGGTCAGAGATTTTACCCCACTTCCACACTAGCAAGTTAGTCTGCCAGTCTCATGGATATTGATAAAATACATGAGCCTACTGGATCTGAGACACAGAACTGTGTTACTCATGGTATAGCAAGTATGAGTTTTCACATTATTCTCTTGCCCTCCTGCTCCCATTGGGTGTTACAAAGGCAGGCCCAGGTGGTTTGTATCACTGCCAAGGAACCCCATACTTAAAGAACCCAAATCTTTTATGATGAACTAAAAGCAACTCTATCTGACATTTGTCTTGAAGAAGGTATAATTCATCTTCAAAGCAGCGAACCTTCCCTCTGTACTAGAGGGAGACAGTATGCCTTCCAAAGCTGTTCATTGTGAAAACATCCCTGAAGAGGTATTATGAAACAAAGATGTCAGTGCCTGTGTTCACAAAATGTGTAGAAATGTCAGTAATCGAGAAAGAATGGGCTCTGAATAAGTATATGCTTACTACTCGGGAATAGACTTGCACAAAGTTATAGCAGAGATCATTAATTTTTCTCATTGTACTTTTAATTTGTGGCATCTCTAAACTTTGGGAGAAATTAAGTCAATACCACACAGATTGTTGATGCTAAAGATTAGGATCACCAGGCATTCAGCAGCTAGTCAATGACAAATACTATGGTAAATGTGAAAAAAAGCACAATGCATGTCTTTAATTTTATCTAATGACAAGAGCTCACAGAGGCCACAAACTGCACGCAGTCTGCCTAACTCCCTAGAACTAATCATGGCGCATTTCAAGATGAAAGATTAGAAATTTGCTTCTGACTTTTTAGCTTTTAGACATGCACATATTTATCATTTAATTACTAAAAATAATTACCAGATTTCCCCTTGATATTCTTTCACGTAGTAAAATAGTTATTTGGAATTGTAAGAAATGAATTTTTTTAATTTATGTTCAATAACGTTATTTTCCTTTTCAGTTAAATAAATGCTTAGAATTTTGAGATTTTTTTCTTAAATCAGAACTCATAGACAAGAGGAAAAGCTGTTCACTCCTGCTAGCCACATCTAAGTACAAATTGATGGATCTATAAACTTGGAAATTTAAATGAAATGTCAACCTTACACAATTGAGTCACATATCAACTTTCACTGAAATTGGTTCAAAGTGAAGAATAGCTCCTTTCAAATGATCGTGTTGGCTTCCATGGTTTCAGGAAGAATAGCTGAAACAAGTCTATCATATGATTACATTCCTAAAACCCTGATTCAGTAGGGTTAGACATTTTATGAAAATCACTCAGCTTCTTAGAAAGTTATCATGGAACAAATGAAAAAAATAATGGGAACTGCATCCCAGATGTCTTTCCTTTAACGCACACATGTGGAATGTTTACAAAGACTTTTTGATTTTTTAAGCAGAGCCATCTACCACATGCATTCTCATCAGAGGCTGAGAATATTCACCCAAGAAGGTGAAAATTGGCTCTTGGGAAGGTGGGTAGAGAAATATGTCTTAGATATTACAGTGGTCTGTAGCCCTCCAAAGAGCCATCATCATACTCAAACAGATATAAAATGTATATATAACATTAAATGTTTAGGAAACAAAGATGTCTATAAAGACTTAGGGAGTATGGGGGAATGATAATGAAAAAAGGTTGAATATCACTGATCTAGAATAATAGTACTTTGATAAGTGTTATCAGGTGCAACCATTAGATTACACAAAGATATTTATTTTTAATTCCTCTACTGTCATATTTTTCCCATCTTTTTAGTCCAGTCACAATATAATACTATTTAAAAATTGTGATGACGTTATATCAATAATGTCATTTTTACACATTTTTTCATGTTTGCATATTATTTATGTAAACCATAAATGCATACTATTTTATATTCTGTTCTTTGCACTTATTTATATTTACTCATTTTCTACAGTCTTTATAATCACCATTTTATAAGGATACATGAAATTCACTTGTGCTTCAGTTCTCTCCTGTTTGTACTTATATATCACTAAAAACTCCTTCCCTGTCTTCTTTGCAATTCCACTTTTCCTGACTGCCTGTGCTCCAGGCGTGGAGGAGTAGAGATACTGGTGAAAGGATACAAACTTTCAGCTAAGAAGACTAGGTTCAAGAGATGTGTTGTGGCACCAGGGCTGTGGCGCAGCAGGTGGGCACCAGTACCAGTCCAAGCTGCTCCGCTTCCGATCCAGCTCTCTGCTATGGCCTGGGAAAGCAGTGGAAAATGATCCAAGTCCTTCAGCCCCTGCATCCACATCAGAGACCCGGAAGAAGCTCCTGGCTTCGGGTGGGCTCAGTTTTGGCCGTGGCAGCAATTTCGGAAGTGAACCAGCAGATAGAAGACTTCTCTCTCTGTCTCTGCATCTCTGTAACTCTGTCTCTAAAATAAATAAATCTATTAGAGAGAGAGAGAGAGAGAAATGTGTTGTACATCATGGTAATTACAGTAAATAACAATGTAATGAGTATGTGAGTTACAGAGAGAGAGAGACAAAGAAAGAGAGAGATCTTCCATCCACTGGTTCACTTCCCAAATGGCCACAATGGCCAAGACTTGGCCAGGCCAAAGCCAAGAGCCAGGAGCTTCTTCCAGGTCTCCCACATGGGTGTAGGGGCCCAAGCACTTGGGCCATCTTCTGCTGCTTTTCCAGGCACATTAGCACGGAGCTGGATCAGAAGTGGAGCAGCTCGCCAGGACTTGAACCATTGCTCATAGCTGCCCACTCGTCCTCTTCTGATACACTATCTCAAAGTAATCACACCCATCTTCCAAAGACACTTCAGTCTTCAGTTCTAGTCCAGATTCCACTCCCAGGTTCCAGACCCGCGTTTCCAATTGCTTGCTAACTATCCCTACTTAGATATTCATGAGGCATCTCAAATACATCATCACGTTTTCTCAATCCTGTTTATCCCTGACCATTTAGGTGACTTCCCTCCTCCTTATATACTGCCAGCGCTCCTTCACCCCCTCCAAGCCCTATGGACTGTATTCAAAATATCCATCCTCTCCATTCACTCTGATTTCTCATTATCTCAGGCCTTTAACAGTTACTTAGATTATTAATCTATGCCCCTAAAAACTTGCCCACTTTCTTTCTTGCCATGCTCTGAATCATCCTTCACAATACTGACTGAAAAGTCTTTCTAAAGTATAAAGGTGATGAGGTCATAGCTGTGCTCCCCAGTACAAAAGCCATGAACCGTGTGTGGGTATTGAGTACATAAAATATAGCTAATCTGATCTGAGGTTTGCAAAAGTAAGTCTTAGAAATCTACTGACCTCTGTGTGCCTAGTCCATTTCAACTTCTGCAAGCTGCCCTGCAAAGAGGGCTGGTCTTGGTGTCATATTGACACCTCCACGTGCCAGCTGTATGATGTCTAAGTTTTAGTATTTCCAGCTGAAAAGGAGAGAGATAGTACCCATCTCCATGTGTGGTTGTGAGGACTAAAGATATAACAAATGTGAAGTGTCTAGTGCATGAAATTTAATTCTTCCAGAAACATCTAGCTTTTCTTTCTATTGAAAAGAGCAGATGATGGTTCAGATGTTTCTGTGACCTTAATAAATATAAAAAGTGTACAATTTCTCTATTTAGCCACTGGGGCTCTACTTTTTGTTTTGCTTTTCCTGTCTTCACTAAATATTGGACTGGTGTTTCTCTTCTTCGTTTTCATTCAATATCCTGTCCTAGAGTTTATTTTAAAAGAATGAACTATTGGAACATTGAAGAAGTCTCAAGTCAAAAGAAGAGCATAATCAAAAAACAGTTTAGCTTTTTCTTGTCTCATAAGAGAATATTTTTTCTGTGATCTTGAAACCCTGTAGTTCATTCTTTAAACAAAGATTTAAATTTAACCTTGGAATAGCATCAGAAACAATGTCTTCTCTCTTATGCCTTCTTCCCTTAACCATCCTGCCTGTAAGTATCCTTTACCCCAGACTCACTCACATGGTTAGCTACCACTCAAAACAGCCACCTAGGGTTAGGGTCCTTTTCATCAGCTGAGCCGGTTGGAAGGCTCAGCTCACTGTACATTATCCACAGTGTAGTAGAGAGTTTCTGAAATTGACATCTTGAGACAAAGGCTCTAACAAATTTTAAGAGTGTATTTGATGGCTGGAGTTGTCAAAGAGAAGAGTAGGGTGAAACTTTTTAAAGCTGTTTCGGTTAGGAATTTCCATGAACATCTTTGGAGTACCTCACTTATGACTTCTGAGCAGTTCTTTCCCCGTAGGAAAAGTTTAGACACACAACAGCATTCTAAAAAGGCAATGAGACTCTGGCTGATGTCTCTCAAATGTAAAATGTGGCCTTTCAGATGATGTGGTCACCTTTTCTTTGTACAATGTCAGCATTTCAAAATGAGTAAAGGATATGGATTAGGTAGGAATTGAATGCAAATGTGTTTTGCAAATAGTGTCTTTTGAGATAATCGCAGATGATGGTTGAATGCTGAAGGTATTAATAAAATCAGTATTTAACCTTGTGTAACTCCGCTTCATCAAATCACGCCCTGCACATTGATTGCATTAAGCCGGGTCAGTGGTTTCTTGCTTAGGAATATCTTATAAGAATCTTAACAGGAAGGCAGCAGTAGCTGATCAGCCACTGTTTATTTGCATACTGAGCGTGTCATCAATAATACAAAAGACAAGGTCTTTAAGTTGAAAGAACAGTGGGATTGGCATGAATTTTGCTTAATGGTGCGTAATAAGCAAAGTAGTCTGTGGTGCCAGAAACTGACAGGATCCATTATGTTAAAACAGATATATGTCTTTAATTTAAGGGTATTATGTAAATCTGACAGGAGTTTTTCCCTTTATTTTCCTGTAGTTTAACTTTAATTGCTCCAAGATTAATTCCGATTTCTTCCTTCCTCCAGAGGGTGATGAGACTGGCGTGATGGATAATCTTCTAGAAGCCCTACAATCAGGTGCAGCATTCCGAGACCGGAGAAAGCGGATTCCAAGAAATCCAGGTAATACCGATTCCAGTTCACATCTGAATGTGAAGAACTGAGTACCCTCTAACACACACACACACACACACACACACAACTTCTGCATGAAGACTTTTTTTCAACAGTTGATCCCAATTTATGTGTGAAAAATCAGCAGGAATCTACATCTCCATGATTGCAAATTTCAGCTTGGTAACTATATCTTCAAATTACCATAGACTGAAAAAAAAAAAAAACACTGGGAAACAAGTGCTCCCACTGTGTTTAATATTAAATATTTTTAATTGTTATTTTATGAGCATGTGGTCTGGTGGAAGGTGGTCTAAAACCATAAATGTAATTAAATCATTAAAAGTAATTGGCCCTAAGGATATCACATTAGCTATTCATAGGTAAGGAAACTGAGATAATGCTTGTTTCTAGAGGCCATTTTGGTTTCACAGTACAGTCTCTTCTATATTATTTGTGTTAATAAAGGGAGGAAAGACACAGTTAATTCAGAATTCTTCAAAATTCCCAAATATTGGAAGATGTCTTTGTATGTATATTTGATTAGTAGTAGATAAAACTACACTATAAAATTTGATCTTGGGGAAGAAAAAAGTAAAACATCTAAGAATCAAAAATAACTTCTCTCACTCAAATGGAACTAGAAAGTTCTCTACCTTCTCTGTTCATTCCCTATGGCTTCTCACAGGAAAATCCAAGTGTACTTAACTATCCACCTCCTCTAAGTAAGGTTTTACATTTTTAATTCATATCTTTCTTTTAATAGAAAAAGATATTAGGGTAGTTGATTTAAAAAGTCATCTTCATGGGATTAAAGCTATGTGGAGAAGTAAGTGAGAAAAGAATAATTTGGAGTAGACATTTGGCCTAAATGTTAAGACCATGTTGGTTAAGATGCCCATTTCCCACACTGAAACAACTGGGTTGGATACCCAGCATGGCTCCTGACTCCAGCTATCTGCTAATACATACCCTAGGAGGCAGCAGTGGTAGCTCAAGTGGTTGAACTCCTGCCACTCATGGAAGATCAAGATTGAGTTCCTGGCTCCTGGCTTTGGCACCCATGCCATTGTAGACACTGGGGCATTGAGCAAGTGAATGGGAGTCCTCAATCTCGCTCTGACTCTCAAATAAGTATTTTTTTAGATATTTATTGATTTATTTATTTGGAAGCCAGAGTTATAGAGAGAGGGGGATAGACAGAAGTCTTCCATCCACTGGTGCACTCCCCAAGTGGCCACAACAGCTGGTGCTATGTGAGGCTGAAATCAGGAGCCAGGGACCAGGAGCTACATCCCAGATCTCCCACATGGATATCAGCGGCCCAAGTACGTGGGCCATCTGCTGCTGCTTTCCCAAGCACATAAGCAGGGAGCTGGAAAGCAAATGGAGCAACCGGTATTCAAACCAACGCTCATATGGGATGCCAGCATCACAGGCCACAGCTTAACCCACTGTGCCACAAACATGGCCCCTCGAATAAATACTTCTTTTTTTTTTTTTAAGGAAAAGCAGTAGTTAATATGTGAACTTAATTTAGAATAACTAAAAGTACTAAAAGTGTTTACTTTAGAATAATAAGGTTTGCCATGAATATCCTACAATTCAAAAAATATTCTGTACCTGGACTGGAAGTTATTCTATGTCATTAAAATAGAAATTGGTAGCTCTCCAAATCATTGCACTCCAATAAACCAGTGAGAGAAATGAGGCCCCATATGGAGTTGTCTGGGGAAGCTTTTGACAACAATGAAATTTACGGCAGAAGACAATGAAAGTTATATTTATCTTTTTTGTTTTTGGGTGAATCCTGATGGGTAATGGATAAATGTTAAGCCTTGGCTATTAATGGACAGTCCTGGGGAGATGAACCTGAAGGTGAGATTTGATTACAGGAAGGATAGCGTTTTGGTTGGAATATGAAACTGCTTTATATGTATGAAGACATTGAAGATGACATACAGAAAGAGTGAAGACTGGAGGAAAGTAATGAAAATCTGTGTTTGTATGTTCATATTACTTTAAGGGAAGACTGCACGGCTGAATGTTAGAAGCACTGCTGACCTATAACTATGGGGCAGCCATTCCACCCATCTTGTCTTTAAAACGAGAGTGTTCTACCTTGCTCTCAGAGGCCCCTTCCACCTCTTAAGGAAAATGAAAACCTTCACTGCTCTTTCTTGTCCTATCAGAGCACTAATAGTCACTAAAAGGCAAGCTGAAATAATTTTTGTGTCAATTCAGTTCTCTGTTAAGCAGATGATAAGTAAAAGTATATTATTCTATGCCATAAAAGAACTACCTTAATCTTTCTTGGCTGTTTATTTTAAAAATACAAATTTGCTAAGGCCTGTGTCTGATAAGTCTCACACCTCATGAGAGTGAGATGATTTAGAGAGAGATCATTCCATGCGGTTTCTGTGAGTTTGGTTCTCAAGGGAATATAGTGTTGTCAACTGTGAGGTACCAAGAAGGTATTCACAAACTGCATAATTGTTTAGTACTAATTCCAAGTAGGCTGCATCAGGATCTCCTTTGTTTTGTGCCCGGCGTGCCTCTGTGAATACACACAGTTTGAAATAGTTATGGCAGTCATTTCAAGTGACAGAAGCCAAAGCAAATGTCCAGAGGTTAAATGAAACTAAAAGGATATAGCAATGGTCAGTAAAACACTGTGGACATCAGCAGAAAACCTGAAAGCAGAGAAGAGGAGCCAGAAGGCACCAAGTTTACAAGTCTGCCAAAAACTCACCTGTCTGCTAACCTCTTTCTAGAAGCAGCTGAACTGGAGACTTTTATAGGTCTCTTCCCCGTCTCAGCCTTTCTTGCTAGCTCATCTTTGCCTGCTGGTCCTCTGTTGCCTTCACTTTCTTAGGCACCTGACTGAGTTCCATTCCAGGATCCCCTTGCCTTGGTATTGCTATGCTTTCCCTGATCAGTACTGGTATCCTTGTTCCTTTCCAGTAATCTCTGCTTCAGCGTGTTGGCAGAAAAGCAGAAAAGCCAAACTGCAAAGAAAGCCATATTCCCCAAGTAAAGTTGAATAAGAGAAATAAGCCCAAACAATCTGAAATCAGAGTTAACTACAAACAGCAAAGATGTACTGCTTTGCTTACCATCTCCATTATCCTCGCTTACAGATGGAAATTACTATAGGTAAAATACAGAGCTCTACCAGATGTTTCTTACTGCAGCATTTTAAATTCCATATTTAAGCAAAATGAGGTGATAGTCCGTGCTCTTCATTAGAAAATAAAAATGTTAATAAGTTATATTGTCAGAATGTACACAGTTAATACATATCTACTTTGGTTATATCAGTATATGTACTGACTGCATGTTAATCCAGATCATAAGCTCTGCTGATATAAAACTCAACCACTTAGAAAATGTGCCACAAATATTCATTAATGTATTATACATCTGTTCTATGAAAGGTACCATGCTAGACATAATAGAAGATGCAGAAATAATTAATATTTTCTTAATTATAAGACCCTTATGTCTTGTAGGGAAGATCAGAAATACAGAAAGTCTACAGATTGAGGCAGAAAATAATATGTATCATACAAGAGGTGAAAAGAACATACTCTGTTGAGTTCAGAGGAGAGAGAGAGCATGCCTTTTTGGATACATCAGAAAAATGATCATGGCAGAAAAGGCTTTGAAGGATGAGAAAGGACTTTAGCCGTGGGAGTTGGAGGTGAGAAGAGTGGGCATTCTAGTCAAATGAAATGTTATTAAGAAAAACATAGTTGAGAAAGTGCAAAGCATTTTCCAGCAATGGCAAATAGTGAAGTAAGGAAGAAAATAGGCTACATAAAGTATAAAAAGATTACTCTCCAAAAATAGGTTGACATCCTTGATTGCTTAAATGAGACACTAAGGTGTTAACATATAATTCTTAGGCATTGGGTATCTATTGAAAGTTTTTAAGCTGTGGAGAAATAATGATCAAACTTTTACATGTCTAACACACATGTAAGTAATGAAACAGGAATCTACTGGCACATTCTCAAAGAAGATAATTTATGAGGAGGGAAGTATCTAGGAGTCAAAGATAACCCTAGGATTTTGAGTTTGATTGACGTGGAGGAATAATTAGGTTACTAAACCAGTAAGACCAGTGTTGTGGGTTGAACAGGATGTGGCTCCCCAAACTCATGCAGATGTTTAAATATCCAAATCTTAAGTTAATGGTACTTGGAGGAATGGTTGTTAGATTAAGGTGGAGGCCGGCGTTGCAGCTCACTAGGCTAATCCTCCGCCAAGCTGCGCCAGCACACCGGGTTCTAGTCCTGGTCGGGGTGCTAGATTCTGTCCCAGTTGCCCCTCTTCCAGGCCAGCTCTCTGCTGTGGCCAGGGAGTGCAGTGGAGGATGGCCCAAGTGCTTGGGCCCTGCACCCCATGGGAGACCAGGATAAGTACCTGGCTCCTGCCATCGGATCAGCGCGGTGCGCCGGCCGCAGCGTGCTGGCCACGGCGGCCATTAGAGGGTGAACCAATGGTAAAGGAAGACCTTTCTCTCTGTCTCTTTCTCTCACTGTCCACTCTGCCTGTCAAAAAAAAAATAAAAATAAAAATAAAAAATAGATTAAGGTGGAGGCTTGATCCAATTATGGTGTCTGACGGTGGAGCCTCTATGAAGTGATTGGATTGAATTAGATGCTAATGTAGAGCCCCATGTTCAAATTATGATGACATTATAAGGAGAGACCACACAGAGTGTAGAGGAAGAGTGAGCTTCCTGTGTCTTTCCTGGCTGACTATGTAAATGTACCTCCATACATATTCCATCATTGTCAGCCTCCCCCAGATGTCAGACTAATGGGGCTGCACAGTCTTAGACTATGAACTTGCAAACTCTAAGCCAAAATAAACCTTCTTCCTTTCAAATTCGCTCCTCTCAGGTATTTTACTCCAAGTAATGAAAAGCTTACTAGTATAATCAGGAAAAACAGTGGTAAGAGTAGAAGAAAATAAATTCTGTTCAAGACAAGCTAAACTGAAAGTGGTAGCAGAGCCTGGAGGTCAAGATATCCAGAAGGTTTTTGGAGATACAAGTGTGAATTTCATGGCAAAGTGGTTGGGCTCTTGAGTGTTCTGGATTGGAAAGGAAGTGTGGAATGGAAAACATTGTTAGAGGAGGGGGCTGGCGCTGTGACGTAGTGGGCTAAGCCTCCACCTGCGGCACTGGCATGCCATATGGGCGCCAGTTCTAGCCCCAGCTGCTCCTCTTCCAATCCAGCTCTCTGCTATGGCCTAGGAAAGTAGTAGAAGATGGCCCAAGTATTTGGGCCCCTGCACCTGCATAAGAGACCAGGAAGAGGCTCCTGGCTTCAGATCAGCCCAGCTCCAACCATTGCAGCCATTTGGGGAGTGAACCAGTGGATGGAAGACCTTTCTCTCTCTGCCTCTCTCTCTCTCTGGAACTCTGCCTCTCAATAAATCAATAAAATCTTTAAAAAGAGAGAGAGATTGTTAAAGGGATTATTAAGAGAAAAAAAAATCAAAAACAGAACCTGGCCAGCGCCGTGGCTCACTAGGCTAATCCTCCACCTGCAGCGCCGGCACCCCAGGTTCTAGTCCTGGTTGGGGCGCTGGAATCTGTCCTGTTGCTCCTCTTCCAGTCCAGCTCTCTGCTGTGACCCAGGGAAGGCAGTGGAGGATGGCCCAAGTGTTTGGGCCCTGCACCTGCATGGGAGACCAGGAGGAAGCACCTGGCTCCTGGCTTTAGATCGGCGCAGCGTCGGCCGTAGCAGCCATTTGGGGAGTGAACCAACGGAAAAGGAAGACCTTTCTCTCTGTCTCTCTCTCTCTCTCACTGTCTAACTCTGCCTGTCAAAAAAAAAAAAAAGATGGAAATGGTGGGCACTTTTTTTTTTTTTTGACAGGGCAGAGTGGACAGTGAGAGAGACAGAGAGAAAGGTCTTCCTTTACCATTGGTTCACCCTCCAATGGCCACTGTGGCCGGCATGCTGTGGCCGGCGCACTGACATGCTGATCCGAAGCCAGGAGCCAAGTGCTTCTCCGGGTCTCCCATGCGGGTGCTGGCCCAAGCACTTGGGCCATCCTCCACTGCACTCCCTGGCCACAGCAGAGAGCTGACCTGGAAGAGGAGTAACTGGGACAGAATCCGGCACCCCGACCGGGACTAGAACCCGGTGTGCCGGCGCCACTAGGCGGAGGATTAGCCTATTGAGCCACAGTGCCGGCCAAGGTAGGCACTTTCAATAATGACATGTGCTATGTTGGAATCAAAAGAAGATCAGTGATTTGCCTTTTGGACTGCTTTTTCGTGACTTTTAAAGAGCATCCTTTTAATACTGTGATGGAACTGAGAGCCAGAATGCAAGAGCAGTGAGTAGATAGTGAGATTGTAGAGACATATAATATTCACTCTACAGTTTACCAGTCTAATATTACATGCCAACTGAGTGCCATGTACTGGACTGGATTAGGCAAAACCAAACAGAATATTTGCCTCAAAGACTCATGCTCTGGCCGGCACCGTGGCTCAACAGGCTAATCCTCCGCCTGTGGCACCGGCACCCTGCATTGTAGTCCCGGTTAGGGCGCCGGATTCTGTCCCGGTTGCCCCTCTTCCAGGCCAGCTTTCTGCTGTGGCCCGGGAGTGCAGTGCAGGATGGCCCAGGTCCTTGGGCCCTGCACCCGCATGGGAGACCAGGAGAAGCACCTGGCTCCTGGCTTGGGATCAGCGTGGTGTGCCAGCCACAGCGTGCTGGCCGCAGCGGCCATTTGAGGGTGAACCAACGGTAAAGGAAGACCTTTCTGTCTCTCTCTCTCACTGTTGATTCACTCTGCCTGTTTTTTAAAAAAAAAAAAAAAAACTCATGCTCTGATTGGTAAAGCATAAATGGAAACTATGTGATCAAATTATAATAGCATCTTACATGTTCTGTGATAAAGTTAGGAATGGTGTGCCTAGATAGCACAAGAGTCAGAGGAACTTACCTCCAACCCCTCACCTCTCTCCCTTGTTTTCCCAAAATAAGGACTACTCTTTTCTGGAAGGTTAATGGATGAAAGGAACATCTTGTTTTAGCTTAGCAACCTGCTATGGATCAAACATCTATGAATTTTGCTAAATTGTTCTTGAGCCTCTGTTAAAACCTGTTGTTACCACTTGAGGTAATGAGTTCCAATTATATTTACAATCAACTTTGTAAAGAATGGCCCATCAATACTCCTCACTTTGTCATTATAAAATCAAAAGTAAGCTTTGGAAGGAAAAGAAGCGCACAGAGAACAACTTCAAAGAAGTGAAAACCACACCTTAAATACATAAGTCCGCATCAGGTATGTTACTAAATAGCTGTAGGTACTTAGAGCTTGCGCTCTTCCCTTGATCAATCTGACTTGTGTCCTTGCCCATAACACAAATAGAAACGGGCTTCTCAACAATAGGTAGACATGTAACTAAGCTACTTTGCCTATGACTATATTTTGACATATAGTGCTAGACATTAAAAAAAAAAGAACTCTAAAGAGAGGCATTATGAAGCCAAGAAACATGAAAAAATGTTTTTGGCTTTAGAACTACACAGGGCAACCAAGAAAACTAAATTTGAAAAAAAAAAAAAACAGGAGGAATTCAAGAGATGAATTATTACATGATATGTGATTCTAGTTTTATGCATCAACAAGGTAACAGTATAAATGAGAAGGTATAATTTACCAGTTGAGAACAGATATATGACAAAAAACAAAATTAGAGAAAAATAATTTGACATCGAAACAGAAGCCATGTCCCTAGGCCTCTTTGTGCCTTGCATAGCTAACAAAACCCAAATCGTGCTGGTCCTTGTGTCCACATATCCATTCAGACTTCTGCTGTAAGTGATTGCTGATGCATTTCTGGAAGTTCCCTGGGGCCATTTCACAAACAGAAACAGTACGTTCACTATTGTTCCTTTACCTCCAACCTGTGACAACACTTATTTCCATACCTGCGGTTCATTGTAGTAGCTGGGTCTCTCATACTTTCTTTTTTTTTTTTTTTTTTATGACAGGCAGAGTGGACAGTGAGAGAGAGAGACAGAGAGAAAGGTCTTCCTTTTGCCGTTGGTTCACCCTCCAATGGCCGTCGCGGCTGGCGCGCTGCGGCCGGCGCACCGCGCTGATCCGATGGCAGGAGCCAGGAGCCAGGTGCTTTTCCTGGTCTCCCATGGGGTGCAGGGCCCAAGCACCTGGGCCATCCTCCACTGCACTCCCTGGCCACAGCAGAGGGCTGGCCTGGAAGAGGGGCAACCGGGACAGAATCCGGCACCCCGACCGGGACTAGAACCCGGTGTGCCGGCGCCGCTAGGCGGAGGATTAGCCTAGTGAGCCGCGGCGCCGGCCTCATACTTTCTTTTTTTTTTTTCAATGATTTATTCCTTTATTTGAAAGTCAGATTTATACAGAGACAGGAGAGGCAGAGAAAGAGAGAGAGAGAGAGAGAGAGAGAGAGAGAGGTCTTCCACCTGATGGTTCACTCCCCAATTGGCTGCAATGGCCAGAGCTGCGCCCATCCGAAGCCAGGAGCCAGGACCTTCCTCTGGGTCTGGCATGCGGGTGCAGGGGCCCAAGGACTCTGGCCATCCTTTACTGCTTTCCCAGGCCACAGCAGAGAGCTGGATGGAAAGTGGAGCATATGGGATGCCGGCGCCCCAGGCCAGGGCGTCAACCCACTGCACCTCAGCACTGGCCCCTCTCATACTTTCAAAATGCTGGAGCTTGACAGTGGTCATCGGCAAAGTGTGTGGGGGTGGTAGTAGGGTGGATTCCTGTCTCTGCTTTTAGGATGACACTCCAACAGTGTAGCAAGTAGTACTGCTTATGCCTAAGAATCTTACAGATATTTTAAGAGAATTTAAATTTTAAAACTAGTTGTAGATTATAGCCTTCCTGGCCGCTATGAATTTGGCCCTGTCAGACAGGATCCAAAGACAAACCCATGACAGACTCCATGTAGTATCCTCATTCCTTCATGAGCAAGGTCAGCTGAAGGTTTGCATTGGGTTTGTTTTATTATTACTAGGTCATTAGTTCCATACTGTTTACTTCTTTCTCCCTTAGGATGAATTCTTTCCCATGAGGTTCTTGAGCCTCTATTTGGTAAATGTTAGAATCACAGTAGCCCACTAAACTCCATGTTTTCTATAATATATTCATTATAGTGTAATGTACAATTAAAATCTATTTTAAAAATTAATACAGGCAAATAAATAAGAGCATGGCCTTCATCTAAATAATATTTGTTGATCAAATATTAGGGGCCAGACAATTTTACTGGGACCCTGGAGTACAAAGATGGATAAAGCATGGATCTTAACCATAAGAACTCAGTTTTGTGGGAAATATATACAAAATATATGCCATGAAGTAAGTATACAGGAAGAGCTAAAAGGAAAATTAAGAAAGTTTTCATGATGAAAGTGGCATTTGAGCTGTGTTTTGAAGGATTAAGTCATGGTTTGGAGAATAGAAAAAAATAGGTTATTCATATAAAGGAAATGGAAAATTCATGTGATGGAAGTATGAGGAGTCAGATGGGTTAATAGGTATTCAGAGTGGTCCCAATAGAATTTGGGGTATAAAATATTTGCTTCCTCCCCCAGAAATTATCTTTAGCAACAACAAACAGGTAGCCCTCCTTCCTTCCAGAATCTCCAAATTTACCATGAGAGTAGCAGGGGAGTTCTTCCTGAGCTCACAGCTTATGGTGAAAACAAGTTACTTATCCCACCCTTCTGGATGGTTTTTTGTTTTATCTTGAGCAGGCCAGACAAGGTGGAGAATTGTAAATCAGGTCTTTTGATGGGTTTTGTCCCAGTTTGGTAACTGAATGCCAATCTGATTATCAAGTTTTTTTGTCCTTAGAAATTGTACTTAAAAACCCCAGAGCCACAAGGTTCTTTGGGCTTTTTCCTCTCTTGGAAGCCTCCCTCCATGCCGCTCTGACTAGAGGTCTTTGACTCTAATCTTTTTAACTGCTTGTCCCCTTGGAAATTCTTCCATGTGAGACAAAGAATCGAGTTAATAATAATTTCTCCGCCATGAAAGGATACAGTGGCAATGATAAAAAGTTTGTTACAGCAAAGGGCCAACAGGGCTTTTTAAGTAGATGAGAACATAATCACATACACACACATACACACACACACACATAGACATACACAAAGGATGTTGAAGCTGAAGATAAGAAATTTGGATTAAAGAATGCAGAATTCTTTTGTATCTTGAATGCTTAGGTTTGAATGAAAGAAAGGTAATTATAATAGAATGAAAAGATAAGTTGTGTCTGTTTTAGAGATTCTTATAGGAAACTAGGTGCTAGGGGATTTTGAATGGAGTTTCCTATCCTAATTAATATTTCTAATTTTACTTCCAAATATGTGGCTTGCCCTCTTAATTTACTTGCATTTATTGAGCATGTACTATGTGACAGCTAAAATTCCTTAGCATGCTTGGTGGTTTGCAATCAACAAAGCATGTTCTCATCCACTGTGTGATAAGTAACTCATAGCCACACAATGTAGAATTTTACTCTCATAAGTTAAAGAATACTTGTAGCTCATAGAGAAAATGGATTTGGGGGCTCTCTTCTTGAATTTATTGGGTAGAAACAGAGGGGGACAGTGTGGGGAAGGCAAAAAATTTTGTCAGCTTTAGAATTAGCTGGTTTGCAAGTAATGAGAGTCAGTGGAGAGTGAGTCATAGTATGTATATGACTTTCCTGAGAGGAAGAAGGTGGATGGTAAGGAAGAGACAAATCACATAATCCTCATGCCAGCAACTTCATGTTCTCAGCATGGTGGTCAGTTAGCTTGGTTATTTCTTGATAATAACCAGAAGATGAATACCAAGAGTCTTGGAGAAGAGATCAACATTTAGGTGATAGTTATAAGCATGAGAGTGGATAAGATGATCTGGGAAAAATGAGTAGAACCGTGTGCCAAAGACAGGGACCCTGGAGAAAACAGACATTTATGGCACTGGTTCTAGTCTTGGCCTCATACTAGAATACCTTGGAGGTACTTCTGAGAAACACTCACATCTAGTTCCTCTTTGAACCAGTCAAACCGGAATCTATGGGGTTGGAGCCTGGGAAACAGTCTATTTTAAGAGACATTTGTATGATTGTAATGTTCCACAAATTTGAGAGCCAACAGTTGATGGCACTAGCTTGGAATCTGGAGCCCATGAAAGAGCATAAAAGGATTGCTAGTGGAGGTATAGAAAGAAGAGAGTATGATATCGGAGGGCAAAGGAGTAGAGCTTTTCAGAGAAAATACTTGGTAGCATCAAAAGTAGCAGAGAAGACCAATAAAATAAAGATTCAAAAGGATCCATTAGATTTAACTCTCGGGATTTCTTCAGTGACCTTAGAAAAAATAGTTTCAGGAGAACATGTTGGGGGTGCAGATGAGAAAGGGGCAGAAGCCAGATTGCGCTGGGTTGTAAATGCTATTGATTTTGAAGAGCACTTAATTTGGTGTCCTTTCTTTTATCATTTCATATGAGTCTTTTGATGAAATGTATACTTGTATTAGTTGTATGGTTTTTTATTTCTTTTTATTTTATTTCTTAATGAAAAGTAAATTTTACTTAGGGAATATACATACACATGTACTGAATAATAAGATCTAGGTTTGCATTAAGGAAGCTAGAAGCAGAACATTGCTATGTCTGTCGTCTATCCTTGATCATTTTTTGACAACTAGATAACAAATTGAACGCAGGCCATCCATGCCCTATTTATATGCAAAATTGTTCTAAGCAAGTTCCAATGATGTTCTTTATAGAAATTTCAATCACATTTGCTTGCATGTCTCTTAACACAGTATAATCAACTCTGCTGCACATTTTTTCTCCATTGGTGATCTCTGTAGGACAGTGGGCTTTAAGGTCAATTCCAGCTGATTTTTTATGAGAATATGAATAGAGCAGTCTTCTTTCAAATGTTAGAACAGGGGATAAGTTAGGACAAGCAACTTTTACATGGCAGTAAATTTCTCTTGGTAGTTTTAAATCCACAGACATGCTAATGGTGGTAGCTAAGCTCACACAACCATCTACTTTATTTACAAACCCTCAATTCAGGAAAAAAATGGCTAGGACCCTATATGTCAAGTGCATGATACCAGCCTAATATGAGTAGGCATCCTGTGCATCTGCAATGATAAAAGCCAACAAAGTATTCACCAGAGTATAGTAAGTATCTTACATTTTGTAGACAATTCAGTGCTTCCACAACTAAAAGAAAATAATTGTTTGCTCTAGTTAGTGGACTTTATTATGGGGTCATTTGTCTCATGTTGATTCATTGGTATATTATTAAGTAGTTTCCTAAACAGAGTTAAGAAAATTGTAAGCTCTGCTTCCTATGCAGTAGAATTCCATCTGCTTCCCCAGTGGCCAAAGACAGCCAGATTCACCTGTAAATACATGTATTCCCCAGCCCCACTCCCCAATTTCTGTTAAACCTTTAGGGATACACCTCTGACATGTATTAAAATTGGAACCTTACTCCTTTCTTTGTGCCCATTAAAGTTAGAGGGGTGGAAAGTGGAGGAAGGTTGTCAGGCAGTCAGGCAGTCAGGCAATGTATATCTTAACTTCTACAGCACTCTTTGGAGATTTAAATACCTGAAGTATTCATTGGTATCTTTTGCATTTGCAAAACTGTGAGCCCACAGACCTTGAACCCAAGGTAGTGTCTCACCTATTCCTGGAAAGCTTGTAAGGTTGTGCTGAGTGTCAACTCTCTTAAAGATAAGGACAATACAAGGGGTTAAAATACTATGATTGGTATTCAGTCTGTATTTCAATAATAAAAACTGTATTTCAATAATAAAAAATGTGATTTACTTTTAACATCTAGCACATAACTCGGTATAGTATATGCTCTTGATAACTGCTTGGTGAATACTTAACAATTATCAAAAAAATTGAATCTGCAGGAAAGCCTTTTCAATATATTGTATCTAAAGCTATCTCTGAAGTTTGGAATTTGAGGAATGAAGGAAATAGAAATTTCATTCTACCTCACTGTAAATGAAATTCCATTAGAGTAGAGCTTATTTTATGGACAAACTCCAATGTCCTGTGTATGTTACCTTCACATGACCTTTCTACTCAGTAATGTTCAGGTTTGACAAGTGAAGAAAAATGCGGACTTTATATAAAAGAAACAAAATATACTATATGCCATTACTCTTATTCTTAAGTCCATAGTGCTTGCATTTGACTGCCTACTCTTTGTCATTCTTAACTGAAATTGCAGTTTGTTCCACTCCTACCTAGCTACTTAGAGGGCAAAATTCCTAAATACTATGAGAGAAAATAAAATGACAGTGACAACCTTTTGTTGCAGCTTTGCATATCTTCTCATCAGACTTTGCAAATACTCCCTGTAAGGCTGGGAAGTACACAGAAGTTAGTGACTGTCTCTAGAAAAACATTAAGTAATTAATTGCTTTTCCAAGTTTCTCAGTGATTTACTCAGGAGAACAGATCGTTCTAAAGTTTAAGGATTTTTATCCAGTACGTGGGAGTATTCTGAGGATTTGAACTGTTTATTTGAGGGACTTTTGGCATCCAGAATGGTATTTTCCCTTTTCACTGGGGAAGGTTTTAGCATGAGATTTTAGGTTTACTGGTCTGTTCTGTTGTTTGTCTAGCGTAGATGTAGTATACCGCAAACAATACAGTACTCTCTAGGCAATGAACTGGGATTTTTTTTTTATTTCATACATTATTCACAACTCTGCAGTGGTTTCAGAAAGTCAATGTATATCCTGTACACAAAGAAATGAAAAACAAAAACAAGGACATGATTATCATGTAGTTATTTGGAAAGTTAACACTTTTGTGCATGGATTTCGTCTTTATCATATGGTTGCAAAACCTATTAGAACTTTAGCAGCTTTTAGCTATTAGTCAAAAATATACATGTTTGTCCTGTTTCATAGTAAAATGATAGATGATCTTCAAATATATGGAGCTAACCTAGAGAGTCCTACATCAGAAGCGGTGAACAGAATGATTTTGTGTGGATAGAGCAGTGACATCATGTCAGTTTTCTGTATCAGTACTACTTAAGTGTCAGAGAAGATGAGAAATGATGGAACTATGTACATAATATTTGTGGACTTAATTTTATTGTCACATTGACAGTTGGAATCAATAAAACATACTGAATTGAAATGAAAAAGGACTTTAAAAAACTTTTCTAGTATATAGATTGTATTTTATGGTCCAGATTTAAATTAACTTTTGTACACTGATATAGAGAAAGTTAAAACAAGCTCATTTAATTGTCTTAATACCCCACAACATGGCATCACCAAGAAGACACCCAACCATCATGACTGGGTTTAACAAATTAGTGGGTATCAGGCCAACATTAAAAGTAAATTTAGAAGGCCGACGCCACGGCTCAATAGGCTAATCCTCCGCCTTGTGGCGCCAGCACACCAGGTTCCAGTCCCGGGCACCAGATTCTGTCCCGATTGCCCCTCTTCCAGGCCAGCTCTCTGCTGTGGCCAGGGAGTGCAGTGGAGGATGGCCCAAGTGCTTGGGCCCTGCACCCCATGGGAGACCAGGATAAATACCTGGCTCCTGCCATCGGATCAGCGCAGTACGCTGGCTGTAGTGCGCAGGCCGGCGGCCATTGGAGAGTGAACCAACAGCAAAAGGAAGACCTTCTCTCTCTCTCACTGTCCACTCTGCCTGTCAAAAAAAAAAAAGTAAATTTAGAAATGAGATCCCTTGGGGCCAGCACCATGGCTCACTTGGTTAATCCTCCACCTGCAGTGCTGGCATCCCATGTGCGCACCGGATTCTGTTCCAGTTGCTCCTCTTCCAGTCCAGCTCTCTGCTGTGGCCCGGGAATGCAGTGGAGGATGGCCCAAGTGCTTGGGCCCCTGCACCCGCATGGGAGATCAGGAGGAAGCACCTGGCTTCTGGCTTCAGATTGGAATAGCTCCAGCTGTGGCGGCCATTTTGGGGGGTGAACCAATGGAAGGAAGACCTTTCTATCTGTCTCTCTCTCTCACTAACACTGTCTGTCAAATAAAAAAATAAAATAAATGAGATCCCAACATAATGAATTACTAAGAATTTTTTTTATTAGTTGCTTATTTATTTTCATCTGCTTGAAAGGCAGAATGACAAAGACACACATACACACAGACAGATCTTCTACCTGCTGGTTCACTTGCCAAATGGCTACAAAAGCCAAGGCTGGGCCAAGCCAAAGCCAGGAGCCAGGAACTCCACCTGGGTCTCCCACGTGAGTGGCAGGGACTCAAGTTCTTGAGTCATCATCTTCTTCATTCCCAAGCACATGAGCAAGGAGCTAGATTAGAAGCAGAGCAGCCAGGAGTTACATCTGCATCCAAAATTGGATGCAGGTGTCCCAAGCAGCAGCTTAACCCATGTTAATCCAGTCCCCTCTAGGAAATTATTAGAGAATGTCTTGAATGGTGAACTCAGATGGTATACAGTTCAGGAATGACCAATGAGAAGAAAATACACCATCTTGCAATTTGAATATTTTTTTTTCAGTTGCCATAAATAGTATCCATCAGTTTACATGGCTTCTTTAGAACTGTGACTTCCTGGCAGAGGAAGACACAAAGCACTGAGAAAGTTTTATGGTCAAGTTGAATGCTATTCACACAGATTCTGTGCATTTGAGATTCTCCTCAGGCTTCTAATTTCTTCACTTTTTTTTCCTGCTTCCCATGCTTTGTGGTCCTGGATCCCTTTGTATACTACTTTCTCACTTCCCTTCTTCTGCTTCAAAAGAATCCTCTGTTTTATCTGTTTATCTCCTCACAGCACTGTTTCTCACCTCTACTGTCCCCTTCTGATATTCAGGAAAACTGGAAAAAATCAAGGAAATATAGTTGTTAAAGCATTATTTGAAATCTGTTTTATTTCTCTTAAGCCATAGCATTCTGTCTCAAATAGGGGAAGGGAGGTGGGGGGACTGACAGTGCATACTGCTGAAACTAAATATTCCCTTATTTTATTTAAAATTGTTCAAGTTTGGGGTTAGAAGTGGTGGGGTGGCAATGAAGGATTTTGGAAAGGGATAGAGAAAAATTCCTGGATGGAACTCTTGGCTCCCAGACTTTTTGTAATTATGACCTCATCACAAGAATTTGCAAGTGCCTGTAATAGAAAGGCATCAAGAAGATAATCAATCTTTTGTATTGCCGTGTCAATGATTTCATCGGTTAGTACAGACAGTTGTGAAATGACTGCGTAATTATTTTTCTCTCAAAAAGTTATACACTCTGAAAACACGGAAAAAAATCCTCAAAGGGGAAAATATATTTTCATAAAAATTCCTCAAACCACACTGCATATTTATTTACAGCTTGACAGGTGTGAATGTGTTCAATGAAAAGGAAAAAGTTCTGAATTTCAGTAAGTAGAGCAGATTGATAAGTTTAAGATTTCTTATTTTTGTCTCTCCAAATTCATTCAAATAAAGTAGTAGTTCTTACTTGAACAGATCATAATTAAGCTCCAGTGTAAGAGTTCTTTATTAAGGCATGTAAAATAAATTATTTTTGTAGAAAAAACACTTCTCTTATCAGCTAATTGATATTTTAATTTCTCTTATTTTGAAAATGCATGCCTATGTACAATCAATTTCTTTTGACATGGAAGCAAACTCCAGTAGAAGTGGGACTCTGTAGTATGGGTATTTATCTGTTTACCCAAACTGAGATATGGTCCTTGGAAAAAGCCAGCTTTGATTGTGAATTTTAAAACTAATCATACCAAAACATTTTCATTATGTATAAGTTTGAACCACTACAAACCTTCCTTTCTTGACCATAAGGGTCGGTTTTTTTTCTCCTAATTGATTGAGTTATAAAATTAAATGTGGCGAAGGAAAAGCCCAGTTTGGAAGTCTGGCTTCTTTTAGCTTCTTTTCTGGGCTCTATAATATGTGGTACATGTCCTGGCATAATTGAAGGTAAAAAGGATAGTTGTTGGAAGGAATTCATCACTGAGTATCACTTCCTAACTGTGTGTCCAATCCTGCTTTTGTACCAATTAACTATGACCTTTTCTTCTAGCCTTGGGGCATGAGATTATTAGAGGCGACCATTTCTGAAATATTTTCTTTCTAATATTAGTTTAAGCAAATTTCCTTGCAGAGCTAACTGTTCTTTCATTTTTTTTTTCATCTGCTGCCTCTTTCCACTAAGCTGCTAAATCTTTTGCAGAGGAATTAAACGTAATGTTTCTAGAAACATTAATAGCTTGTGCCCTTTTCTGAGTGTCCTACTTCAGAAATAGTGCAGCTGCAGTGGTATTACGTGCAGTCATTTCTTCCTGTTTGTCTCAGCAGGGAAGTTCCACCTTTAAGGTAGATTGTAGTTCTTTGATTCCTGACTGGTCTAGGTCTCAGAGATTTGCCTTTTCTCAAAAATGCAGATGCCTCAGTCAGGTTTGAAAAAACGTATTCCTTCTTTGTCAACTGATTTCATCTCAGTTGACTATGTAGCTCATAGGAATAATGGAGACTGGGCACGAGCATATAAATGAATAATTCCAAGTCAATCCCTATTAGAAAAAATAACCCAGAGCATGGGGTCTGTGAATGTTGTCATAATAACATCACCCTTAGAGATGACATGCAGTGTGTTAGCTATGGATGTGGTGATGTGGTATAGGGAGGAACCTCCATAGGCCATAAAATGTCAGAACTGCAGCTAACATGAAAACAAACCACTGTTACATTTTCCATGGTAGCTTTGGTCATAGTGCTTACATTGTGGCCCAATGAAAAAGCCTTTTTATTTGCCTTGCCTTTGGGATAGAGAATGACAGAACTTTGCAGAGGCCCCATTTGCTTTTCTTTCTTGCTCAAAAGCATGTCTTTTATATGATTCTTATTCTTTCTTTTCTCATGCTGCCTACCATTTCATGTGTTTTCAGTTTGAATATCACACTATTTATTAAATAGTCATTGCTTTTGAAGTTCATTTTACAAAACTGTATGATTTATTGACCAGTAAATAATTTTCTGAAAACCAGCTAATTGAAAAAAAAATAGCTAAGTTCTGTTCAAATAATAGAAGACAAATTTGACATCTAATTTGAATCTTTTGTTCATGCTGTCCTGAAAGCTGCTGCCATTAGGTAAATTTGAACAGGAGAAACCAAAACATACATCATAGAATATTACTTCTTTTTCGCCAGCTTTAAATTAATTTTACATTACACAGAACCACATATTCATTATTAAAGTGAGAAATTTAAAATGTCCTCCAACATGTTCTTCTAAGTCCTTTAATAATGTCGATTCTACATCAAAAAAACAAGAAAATTAATTTTTGTGACCATATCAATGCTTTTTCTTTCTAAACTAATGTGAAGTTAAAATTCTTATTTCCCATATTTATGATTCTTCCTATGCTAATTGAAACAGAATTCACATTGAGTGATTTGTGTTACTGATTACCTGCCACTTAAAACACTCAAGGAAAAAGAAATCAAGTTTTAAAATAAAAAGAAACAAGCCTGTTTTGAAAAGAGTATATACCATTCACAGTTTTTATAACTTATATTTAAATACAATAAGTTGGAAATGGATCTTACTTATACTATCACTAGTTATAATTCATGGTTAGTACTGGTGCAAACTGATAATTTGAAAACCTCACAGATTTGTACTGCTAGTTGTACCCATGTGTGTCAACTATATAAATGATAAAATAATAACCAAAGAACTGATGCCTTAATATAATAGCTATTGTACTCTAAATATCTTTTATGTTTTGACATTACATGTCTCTCTTGCCTTGGTATCTATTTTCAAAAATCTAATACCCATTTCTGATACTATTTAACTGGAGTTATTAGTCCTTTGACAGTGCTGCATGCTATTGACAGTATCTTTTAATTTGCTTAATTTCCTGACATTTACTATGTTAATTTTTTACTTTGGGATTTTTTTAAATGCCAGATTTGTGCTTAAAATAGAAAAGCCCTCTACTAATAAGATTTTGTCGTATCACCTAAGTACTACAGAGTTGTCCCAGATGTAATAGGGAGAGATAAAGAAGGGATCACAGATAATAAATTTGCCCTGCTTTCCCCACAAAGTTATTACTGCAAGCTTTAAGTCTTAGCTTTTATTGATAAATATAAATATGGGTTATGTAAGGAAAGCCCATGCCTGTGTATAATAGCACTCAAATCTGGTTTTAGTAATTACTTTAGGCCAAACAGCTCCATAAACAGGCCCAAGGCAATTTCAAAAAAGATATTTGTTGCATAATCTGTTTTTATTGCATATGCATTTTATTTTATGATTTTTGTAATTAAAATAATAAAACTAAATATTTCCTGGTTAACTAGCAGGTAAACAAGTTCATACAATGTGGATGTGTTTTGTTTTGTGAAACAATTGATGGTCATTCAAAAAGAAGATTGTTGAAGAGGATTGGGGGAGAAGGTAGTATTTTCAATTGGTTACCAGGCTTTTAACAAAACAATTCCCATTATAATCCTAGGGAATTTCATCTCACTAAATCCCCACTCAAATGACAAGCAAGGAGTGAGAGCTATAGCCAAAGGAACAAAGGAGAAAGGGGGCACCAGTATCTGAATGTGTCCCACCATGGCGCCCTTAGAGGGTCCATTGTGCTATAGGTTAGCACCTCGCACTATTGCTTATGAAAACACTCAGCAATGAATGATGCTGTATGTCTTACAGTCTACTTACTGAACTTGCTTATGCAATTTCAATTGGCTATGGTATTTATCATGTACTGTCTTCAGCATTATGTAGGATGGTTAAGCCTAAGAAGCAGCTGCCCTTTTTTTTTTTAAGTGGATCAAGCAATTGTTATGTATTGTGTGAATATCAGTTTGAGTTTCTTGAGTGCTGTGGCATCTAAATGAATGGTAATAAATAAACATTAGCCTTTTTAAAATAAAAATAATTTTATCTGATTCTTCAATTCTACATTGCTTGGAAATAAATACTGACTATTGGACCCTTTTATTTCACTAAAAGCCATGCACCCACTAGTAAGCACATATAAATCTGCTCTTTAACGTTCATGGAAGTTACAGATGGGTAGCAAGAAGTAAAAATCCTAGAAGATATTACAAAATCATTGTATATGGCTTGGTTTTTACACTGGTTCAAACCTAAGGGACATCTGTGAATGCCGTAAAGTAGTGAATATACGATCTTTAACCTGCAACATTCTTGGAAAAATATGACTTTAGCATCAAAAGCTTGGTTAGTTTTTTGCAATGAGACAGAGAGTTGGATTTTAATTATAAAAGCCTATTTGAAGATCAGACTTGGTAAAAGGAGCTGTATTATGTGCAGAGCTGTAAGAGCACTTGGTGTCATTCTAGTATTTTTTTCATTCTCTCCTTGGATTGTTTTATGTCCGAGACTCTGATTCTGCAGTCCCCACCTCCCTGTAACTTCTGCCCTGATCCCTTCAAATGCATTGTATTTTTTCTTTCTCTTTTCATTTCCCAGGAGACTCAGAGTTCTTATGTCCCACAATTAACTGAAGTGCTATAATTATAGCCTGTGTCTTTTATTAACATACCTACATGCTGTGCTTTTCTGTGGTGGCAGAGAATATTAATGCGATTAGCACCCTTCATTAAGATATACTGCCCATTTTGAGTGACAGCTTTAAGTCACAGAATTCTCCACAATGGTCTACATCTAAAGAAAAAAAAAGAGGAGAAAATTTGTAATTTGGATAAAAGTGAAAACCCCTAGAAAACCTACCGTTGCTAATCCAGCTCCCTTAAGAAAGAGAAAGATTTGACATGGAAACTTTGAAAAGTTTTCGTAGTGATAACATGTTTTCCATACATTAATAAATTAATCCATATGTGAATCACAAGTGAGGGGACCCTACTTATTTCCTACAATGGCTGTGAAGATAAAATGAGAGAATCGATATGAAACTGAAACTTTTTTTAAATGTACTCATTTAAAACTTGAAAACAGATTTAAAATGTTTAAAGACTCATTTTACCATATTAAATCAATGCCACGTAAAATTTCAGTGGCTTCCCATTACTTGTAGGAGAAATTTGATTTTTTTTTACAGTAGCTCCAAAGGCTCTATGATCTGACCTGTATCTGTAGAACGTGCCTGTTCTCAAACAGTTCAAGACTATGAGAAAATGTTACGTTAGAAAGGGAAGCATTGTTTGGGTTCAGGGCTCTTCTCATTCTCACCTAGAAAACCGGGGCTACTAGGTAAAATTGAAGAGGATTTTGATTTTGTAAGAATTGTTCCAAATAAGTTTTATTATGATTATTTTACCATTATTATGAGAATAGGTAAAATGTTATTGGCTGCTTTAAAATTGATTAAAGTAATGAACAATAAAATGTAAGCCAGAATTTATGGAATGTTTAATTAATAGCTGTAAATATGGTATATTGAGTTTTAAGCTGTATTACCTATCAGGCTGCTTCAGTATACATTAAAACTGATATTTTCTAACCACGAGGCTGAGGATTAACCAAGTGAGCCACAATGCCAGTCCCTGTTTTTCTACTTTTAAAAAATTATTTCTGAATTTATTTGGAGAGAGAGCAATAGAATCTCCCATCAACTGGTTCATTCCCCTGGGCCAGGATCAAAGGCTGGAACTCTATCCAGGTCTCCCATGGAGGTGTAGCTGCAATTCCAAGTCTCTTTGGGAAGGAATTCAAAGAAAGATTCTAGAACATGCCCACAAAACCAACCCCTTTGGGGCAGATATCAACTGAAAAGTGGTTGACTCAGGAAATCAGAAAAATACAAGACAAAAGACTTGGACAGATCAAAGAGGACCTTCACTGGAAAATGTAGGTGAGGTAGGGTAACAGGGGCCCCAACTTAAAACTGGGTGCAGGAAGGACATGAAATAGAATAACCAAGAAAAACATCAGGCGTTTTATATGTTTTATTGTGAACAAAAACGTAAATTCTACAAATGAAAATAGAATCATAAGTGCAAAAGCAAAAAAAAAAAAACCTGATATTTTCTAAATGGAAAAATCCAAACAAATCTCATTTTTAAAGTATCCCTCTACCCACATTCCAAGTTCTAAGTAATTATATTTAAACCTACAGCTTCTGTTGTTAACAATTTTACAAAGCAATGGAAATACTGTCTGTATCTTGACCTTCATAATTCAACCTTAGACTTCTGCTTTTTGCAGCTATGTGTATGATATACTGAATGAGTTATGATATTGCGATACAAAATGTTTTTAATTTGTATTTATTTATTTATTTTCCTATTATTTGAAAGGTAGACAGACAGACGAAAAGGGCTTCCATCCATGGGTTCACTCCACAAATGCCTGTACCAGTCAGGGCTAGACCAGGCTGAAGTCAGGAGTCAGGAACTCAATCCAGGTCTCCTGTGTAGCTGGCAGGAACCCAAGCAGATGAGACATCATCTTCTGCCTCCCAAAGTATTAGCTGGAAGCTAGATCAGAAGTGAAGGAGCCAGAACTGGAACTTGGCACTCTGATATGGGATGCAGGCATCTGGAGCAATGATTTAATATGCCAAATGCCTGCCCATATTACAGTAAAATTTTTGAAAGAAAAATGATTGTGAATCAAGGTAAACAGTTCCAGGAGTTTAGTCATTTTTTTTCTTCCATTACTTATCACTCTAAGAGAAAAATTTAAATATATAGTACCAATATTTGCTTGGATAAATTTCAACTTCAAACATTTTATTTACAAGTAGATTGTGGAGGTGGGAGGCGGCAGCGGTGTGGTGTAGTAGGTTAAGCCTCTGCCTGCAACACCGGCATCCCATCTGGGCACCAGTTCAAGCTGTTCCACTTCCTATCTAGCTCTCTGCTAATAGCCTGAGAAAGCAGTGAAAGATGGCCCAGGTGCTTGGGCTCCTGTACTGGTGTAAGAGACCTGGAAAAAGCTCCTGGCTCCTGGCTTTGGATCAGCCCAGCTCTGGCTGTTGCAGCCATTTGGGGAGTGATTCAGAGATCAGAAGATCTTTCTCTCTGTCTCTCCCTCTCTCTGTCTGTAATTCTGCCTCTCAAATCAACCTTTTTTTAAAAAGTGGATTGCAAAAGTAATATCTCTTTCTTAAAGAAAGAAACCAATGTAATTGAGTGCACATCTAAGAAATATAACTTGTTCATAGTTCTGATAGTATCTCCATCAAGATTTTCATGTTGCTCTCTTAAGTGTTCAGTACTAGAGACCAATGCATTTTTAAGTATCATGATTAGAGAAGCCATAACCATTATCATTGCTCTTTCAGAAGTAGAAACATAATATTTTAGCTTCTCATTTGCTTTTATGAAATCTATGGACAGAAGCTACCCATGTCTAATGGTTGTCTTCAAATGACAAATTCAATATGCTATAAAAAATGATACTAGGATTTCCCACTGTGGTCATACAGAGTTTAACTATTCTGAAAAATTAACTCTGGGTGGCTTCTTTCTCTCAGGTGCTAGAGATTCTTGTTCTTTTTTTATATTTGATTTTGATAATGATGAATATGACTGTGGACAGAAGTTATGCCACAGGAAGGGGGATGCCTATAGAATTACAAAATGGTCAGTTTCCCTTTCCTAGTATTCTAGAATTATCTAGAAGTTGTGGTTTGGTTCCATTTTCTAAAAGATAAAACAAAAAGGAAATGGACTTGCAAAGTATTCTGTGTCACTCATGTGAAGTCTTGGCTAAGATTACTTATGTACCTGGCACCTAGTATATCCTCAATAAAAATTTATTGACTAATTGAATAAATTTTCTAAATAAATATACATTCTCTTTTATTAATTATATATGCCTCTTGTTTTCCCTCCTTGACCAAACTGAGATATATTACCATTATGTATTTGTTTTTGCCTTTAAAATATTTTATATTATAAATGATAACATATTCTCATGGTAGGAGATTTGGAAACATATACAATTTAAAATCAAAGAAAAATATTTACAACCTAAATATCCAGAAGAAATCATCATTAAATTTGATTTATTCCCTTCTATCTATAATTCATATTACCCTATATACATAGTTGTATATCCTACTTTTTCACTAAGTTTCTAAGCATCATTACATATTAATGAATCTCTGAGTCTCTTTTTTTAAGATTTTTATCTATTTTGTTTATTTGAAAGACAAAGAAAGAAATCTCCCATCTGCTGGGTCACTGCACAGATGCCTGCCACAGCCAAGGCTAGGCTAGGCCAGGCCAAAACTGGATGCCAGGAACTCAGTCTGGGTCTCCAACATGGCCGGCAAGGACCCACGTACTTGAGTTATCATCTGCTGCCTTCCAGGTGCAGGAAACTGGAACCAGAAGTAGAGACAGTACTTGAACCCAGGGACTTGGATATGGGATGCAGACATCCCAAGCTGTGTCCTTTTTTTTTTTTTTTTAAGATTTACGTATTTATTTGAAAGTCAGAGTTACACAGAAAGAAAAGGACAGGCAGAGAGAGAGAGGGGTCTTCCATCTGCTGTTCCACTCCCCAGATGGTTGCAACAGCCGGAGCTGCACCCATCCAAAGCAGGAGTCAGGAGCTCAGGAGCTTCCTCCGGGTCTCCCACACAGGTGCAGGGGCCCAAGAAGTTGGGCCATCGCCTACTGCTTCCCAGGACATAGCAGAGAGCTGGATGGAAAGTGGAGCAGCCAGGACTTGAAGCAGCACCCATATGGGATGCCAGCACTGCAGGCGGCAGCTTTACCCACTACGCCACAAGCAGTGTCTTAACTGCTATGCCAAGTGCCTGCTCCATAAGTCTCCTTAATGCTTGTTAATGTAACTTACAGATGGATGAAAATTCGCCCCATCAGTCCCTTAAATAGAACATTTAAGTTGTTTCTACTTTTTGCTAATATAAATAATGTTATAGGAAACATTTTAATACATATAGGGAATATACTTATGAATCAGCACAACTCCATTCTAAAAGGGATTCAGTAAGTAAATGAAGTGAAATGAAAAATCTTTACTACTTACCAGGTATCCAGCATAATTTATCTGGATCAAATCAGAACATAAAATTTATAATTGCTGATTTTATGAATGAAGGTACTTTAAAAAGTTGGTAGGAAATGGAATGAAAAGATGAACTTATTTTCATGCAAAAAAAATCTTGAAATCCATACTTACAAGGGGTCTTCAAAAAGGTAATGGAAAATGAGTATTACAAAAAAAATGCATGGATTTCAAAAATTTTGGCACCAATATAAACTTTTAATTCTATTTCTCACCAACTTTTGGAGATACACTCATGTATTTTCACATTCTGTCTTAAAAAGATTTATTTGTTTATTTTAGAAGTCATAGTTGTAGGAAGGGGTGGGGAGAGAGCGATCTTCCATCTGCTGGTTCACTCCCCAGATGGCCTCAACAGTCAGGGCTGGGCCAGACCAAAGCCAGGAGCCAGAAAATCCATATGGATATTCCACATGGTTCGCAGGAACCCAGACACTTGGGCCATCCTCCACTGCTTTTCCCAGGCCATTAGCAGGGAGCTGGATTGGAAGTGGAAGAGCTGGGACACAAACAGGTGCCCATGTAGGATGCTGGCATCACAGATGGAAGCTTTGCCTGCTATGCCACAATGCTGACCCTCGTATTCACTTTCTTTTTTTTTTTTTTAAGATTTGTTTATTTGAAAGGCAGAGTTACAAAAAGGCAGAGAGAGAGGTCTTCCATCTGCTGGTTCTCTCCCCTAGATGGCTGGAATTGCTGAAAATAGGCCAATCTGAAGCCAGGAGCTTCTTTCAGGTCTCTCACGTGGGTGCAGGGGCCAAAGGACTTGGCCATCTTCCACTGCTTTCCCAGGCCATTATAGAGAACTGGATCAGAAATGTAATGGTCGGGACTTGAACCAGCACCCATATGGGATGCCGGCACTGCAGGAGGCAGTGCCACAGTACTGGCCCCCACATTCTTTAGATATTTTCAGTCATAGCCAGACCTTGAGCAAAAAGATGGACCTTACCCCAAAGGAATGTACTCTCTAATGAGAAAAGAGAGACAATGAATTAGCCATTAGGCTGAGCCATATGAGCCATATGAGATTGTCCATTTCTGTCCTATAAAAACATTCATTTCATATGATTCAACCTAGCATAATACTGTATGATAAGGTTAACATTGAAGAAAGTATCTGGTAGCATGAGAACACAGACAGTTAAGTGATTAGTTCTGCTTATTCAGCAAAAATAAAGTTGTCCGTGTAGGTGTGTATCAGAAAAATGCTAGGTCAGACTCATGCATCAGATTTATGGTATTCTGTAGCACTGCAGCACAGTAACCCTTCACCTCTCTGAAATTCAGCTATTCCAGCAACTGCACCTCCCTGAAACTGCCATCTGTCTCTTTGAAATATGGCCATAAACCTGAAAGTAAGCAAAAACAAAAAATATCTCTCAGTAGGCAAAAGGAATGTGATCAAGTCCCTAAGCAACAGCACGTGGACCTCGAGAGCCTTCCATGTCTCTTTCTCAGAATCTGCTTACTCTTATGTTAGACACAGTTCTATCAAATTTGATTTTCTGTTTTTCTTCCCCTCCCACAAATGGAGAACAGTATACCAGTTTCGGGTGGTGGACAGATTTTTAAGACCCACTGGTAGCACCAACAAGTGAGAGCCTAATAGTTTGACTACAGTGGAAGAAATGAACTTTGGTTATCAAAGTAGATCTCATCTTAAAAAACAAGATCGAAAACCATTTGTAATTGGTCTCAGCTGTGTAAAATATCTGTATATTGTTCCTTATAAAAATTGGACTGAAGTACACCAAAGTATTAATAGTGTTTGTGGCTATACCATGATATTATGAGTGAATTTTTCTTCTTTCATACTATTTATATTAGTCTTCAGGGACCATGTAAATACTTAAAATAAAATAATCTTTGGAATAAATTAAAAAAATAAGTGTAGAGCAATGTTGGTCTACTTAGAAATAGACACATCTCAAGTACCTTTTATGGGCCTTGCTTTTAGAGCATATCACAGTATTTTATGTTGATGGTAATTATGTAGATCAGCAAAAATTATTTTCAGTAGATTCTCTTCATGAAGGCAGCAAAAGATATAATGTATTTCTGAAGCATTTCTATACAAAATAGCTATGATAAAAAATGTTGCTATTAAGTTGTATAAACCCTCAGCTGTCCAGATCAACTCATTGTTTCAGGTTTCTGGATAGCTGAGATCTTATTTTAGGTTTTTCTATTTTAAAATGAAATTACCCTGCAGCTATTTGTCCTATTAAATTATGCAATATTATTATATCTAAGCTTCCTCTCCTAAGTGTCCATAGCTATTTATTGAGACATTATTCTCAGATGGCCATGGAAACAAGTATTTAGCTGATTGCCTTTATTCTTTTGTAAATGATCCAGTTATATCTTAAAATATATCTTCTTCTCTCAAATGTGAAATTTTTACTGTTTGATGTTGCCTTATTGGTTGACCCTTGCTTTTTTCAGACTTTCACAAAGTAACAGAAAAAATTTTTCACAATTTAGAAATACTATTGCAAAGTATTAAAAGCAAATCATTAATTATTCAAGCTACTGGAGAAATTTCTTCAGAAAATATATACAACCTAAGGAATATGGTATTTTGAATCATGTCTCTCTGTTAACAGTGTAAGAAATGAAGCACAGTTGCTGCTTATTCTTCTCCTCCTAAAAATAAAAATCAGGGTTAGGCATTTAGCACAGCAGTTAGGATGCTATTTAAGATGCCTGAATCCCAGATCAGAATAGCTGAGTTCAAGTCCTGGCTCTACTTCCTGATAATTTAGCGCACCCTAGGGGGCAGCAGGTAATGGCTCAAGGACCTGAATTGAGTTCCCAGTTCTGGGCCTTGGCCTTGCCCAGCCCCAACTGTGATGATCATTTGGGGAATGAGCCAGTGGATGGTAGTGCTCACTTGCTTGCGCTCTCTCTCTCTTTATCTCTCTCTCTCTTTCTCTCTCTCTCTCTCTCTGTCTCCCTTAGATAAGTTACTGCTTTTTAAAGATTTGTTTATTTGAAACGTGGAGTGACAGAGGGAGAGACAGAGAGAGAAGGAGAGAGAGAGAATCTTCCATCCACTGGTTCCCCAAACAGCTGTAACTGCTAGGGCTGGTCCAGGCTGAATCCAGGAGCCTGGAGTTCCATCTGGGTTTTCCACGTGGTTAGCAGGGACCCATGCACTTGAGCCATTTTACACTGCCTTACCAGGTACATTAATAGGGAATTGGATGGGAAGTGGAGCAGCCAGGACTTGAACAAGCACTCCAGTATCGATTGCTGGTATTAAAGGCAGTAGCTTAGCCCACTGCATCACAACACTGGCCCCCAATAACAAATTTTTTAAGTTGACTTCTTTTTACAGAAATATTCAGGTCCTCTTGTACTTAAAAAATGAATCTCAAGGGTGAACGATACAGAAACAAAACATTCTCAAGTTGCCATCTTAGCTTATCTGTCTTGAGAGAAAAGATAGGAATATACCAAAAAGAGTTATAAGAAATATGTCTATCTCTATGTATGTATAGTGTGTGAATTTGCCTGCACTGGTACTCATAGAGGAACCTTATGTGGCTATTGGGATTGCACCTTTCCTAATTGAGTGGCTTAGTTAGAATTGCTTCATCTGATGTAAGGGCCCAGTGGTCAATCAGTGTTTTTTTTCCTCTTTTTATTTTGAAAAGTTGAGGTATGTAGAAAATAGAGTGATATAAAGAACTCCCCTGAACCTAAAAACCAGCTTCAATATTGATCAGTTCATGCTCAGTCTTTTTATTTTTATCTTTTTAAAGATTGATTTATTTAGTTTGAAAAGTCGAGTTACAGAAAGAGAGAGAAAGGGAGAGAGATCCTCCTTCAGCTGGTTCACCCCAAATGGCATCAATGACCAGAGCTGGGCCAGACTGAAGCCAGGGGCCAGGAGCCTCCACCAAGTCCCCCGTGTGGGTGCAGGGACCTAAGTACTTGGGCCACCTTCTATTGCTTCCTCAGGTGTGTTTGCAGGGAGCTGAATCGGAAGTGGAGCAGCTAAGAATGGAACAAGCGCCAGTGTGGGATGTTGCCATTCTAGGTGACGGCTTAACTTTCTACGCCACAGTGCCAGCCCCTCATGATCAGTCTTGTTTTATCTGACTCCTCAGCCTTGTATATATTTTTGAAGATTTATTTTTATATATTTGAAAGAGTTAGAGAGAGGGAGAAACACAGAAAGAGAGGCCTTCTATCTGCTAGTTCACTCCCCAGATGGCCGCAACAGCCAGAGCTGGGTTGCTCCGAAGCCAGGAGCCAGTAACTTCTTCTGGGTCTCCCACGTGGGTGCAGGGGCTGAAGGCTTAGGCCATCTCCCTCTGCTTTCCCATGTGCATTAGCAGGGAGCTGGACCAGAAGCTGAGTCGAACCAGCACCCATATGGGATGCTGCAGGCTGTGGCTTAACTGTCTATGCTTCAATGCCAGCCCCCATCCTCATTTTGAAGCAACTCTCATTTTTATATAGTTATCCATAAAAGGTCAGTATTTTTCTTACAAAACCAAATACTATTATCACACCTTATCAAAAAAATTTCCTTAATAACAAACACTTAATCAGTGCTTCCATTTTTCTAATTATCTTCACAGTTTTCCAGTTTGAATCAGGAACTAAATAAGGTTTATTTATTGTTATTGTTTTGTTTTGTCTCTTTTAAACCATGAATTCCCTCTTGTGCTAGGTATCAATTAGTTATTAATTGTTATATAACAAATCATTCTCTAAATATAGTGGATTAAAACTATGACTATTTATTATCTCATAGTTTCCGTGCATTGGGAATATGAAACCAAGTTTGCTGAGTGATTTGTCTTGCTATCTCTCCTGAAGTTGCAGTCAAGATGGTGATCAGTGCTGTGGTTGTCTGTGGACTTGACAGAGTCTGAAGGGTCTGTTTCCAAGCTCAGCTTGTCACCATGTGGGCCTCTCTGTAGAGTTTCTGTAGTATTGTGGTCTGAATGTTTGTGTCCCCCTAAAATGCATATGTTGAAATTTAATCTCTGGTATCATAGCATTAAGAGGTGAGGCCTTTGTGGGAAGAAATGGGATTAGTGCCTTCAAAAACAGTCCAAAAGGAGTATGTTTACCCCTTGAGCCACATGAAGACACGTGGAAGGAGTCTTTATGACTCAGGCAATAGCTCTCACCAAACACCAAGTCTGCTGTTATCTTGATCTTGGACTTGTCAGCCTCTAAAACTCTGATAAATAAGTTTCTGTTGTTTATTATAAGTCACCTAGTCTAAGGTGTCTTGTTATAGCATCCCAGACAAAGACAAGTGTCTTTACAACATGGTAGTCAGGGCCAGCACTGTGGTGTAGTGAGTAAAGCCACTTCCTGCAGTGTCAGTATCCTATATGGACACCGGTTCGAGTCCTGGCTGCTCCACTTCCGATCCAGCTCTCTGCTATGGCCTGGGAAAGCAGAAGAAGATGGCCCAAGTCCTTGGGCCCCTGCACCCACGTGGGAGACTCGGAAAAAGCTCTTGGCTCCCAGCCTCGGATTGGCCCAGTTCCAGCCATTCCAGCCATTCCAGCCATCTGGGGCATGAACCAGCGAATGGAAGACCTCTCTCTCTCTCTGCCTCTCTATAACTCTGCCTTTCAAATAGATAAATAAATCTTTAAAAAAAAAATGGTACCAACTTCCCCGAGAGTGAGTGATTGAAGAGTAAAAGAAAAGATGCCACAATACTCTGTCTCATCTTTGAAAGTGACATAACAATATTTATGCCATATTTCAGTGGTCACACAGACCAACTCAGAAGTATTGTAGGAGGGAACTATACCACAATGCAAATACCAAAGGGTAGGAAGAAGTGGAGGATCTTCTTGGAATCTAACTACTACACTTTCTCTTTCTCCCTCTCTCGTAATTTTCTGTTGTTAATGATGAGGCAACCAGGTCATTTGTCTGATAGAGTTTCTATTTTGCTTATTGTACCCAGATATTATTTATGTATTTCTTCACCTATCCTCCCAACCTGTGTGTTACTCTAAGTTTATGCTTTAAAATAAAGGCTTGATCAGATTCAGTTTCCATATTTTTGATAAAACATCCTTATAGTTGTTGGTGTTAAATGGTTTTATAATATAGCACATGATGTCTGATTGACTATTCTTGGTATATTATCAGCCATTGATGATCATTACCTAGGTCCATTAATTTAAAAGAGCAATACTCTAACCTTCATTCTTTATTGATTAGTTGGAATATTTCAATAAAAAGAAAGATCCCTTCATCAACTGTCTGGTTATACTGAGGTATATTTCATATAATAAAGGCATGATAAGTTCTTGATTCTCATTATTTACCAGTTTCCAACTAGTTATTGGCTCCCTGGAATCCTCTATTGGTGACAAGTGAAGTTCAGGAACCACCATGGATATGTGCAGCAGAACCTCCAGGGAGGGGACTGGGCATGGGGATTTTGAAAAGCTTCATATGAAATTTACATTTGCTCCTCCATTAACTTCTGCCAGTTACCAACATTCCCAGAAACTTACTTAGTAGATATGTGAGAGGGCCTAGGATTCCATTTTTCATTTTTTCTTTTATCTCTAGATAAACCTTTTTACTGGCAAGTTTGGGGGAACAGTATACTAGAATGTACCCTTTCATACTTACTATGGTTATGTGTACCTATGCTATTCTCTCTCATGACATGGATGTCTCAAATTTACCCCCCTTCCCCAACCTATCATATTGAGATCTGCCTAGCACAGACTATAGTGTTAAATTGCTTGAGTCCAACTCTTGGCTGTGCCACTTAATAGCTTTGTGACCTTGGGGAAGCAAATTGCCTCCCTGCTTCAATGTTCTCATATAAAATGAAATAATAGTAAGATTCAAGATTCTCCTCATAGTTATTTTAAGGACTAAATGAATTTTCATTGTTTGTACTTAGGACAGTACTTGGTTGGAAATGCTTAAGTACATAATAAAGTTTGTCTCCCTCTGAGAATATTTCCCTGGAATATTTTTTGATAAAAGCTAGGTTTGGTGGCTGTCATTAATCTCATCACTATTGTATTCACTGTCATTTGTTGAATGTTTCAGATAGGCCAGGCATAATGTATTACATGTATTCTCTAGTTCATTTAATCTTCATATCATACCTCCAAGTTTAGCAATAATACTCTCATTTTTTAGGAAGTTGAGTGTCTTAGAAATTAAGTAACTTGCCCAATGTAATAGAGCTAATTAGTGAGAATATAGACATGATATATATGAAAGAAATAGCGTGATAATTAAAAGCACAGAAGCTAGTGCTAAACTCTGAGTTAAAATTCTGGTGCTGTCACTTCCTAGTTGTGTAGCTTGGGCAAGTTACATTAGCCTTTTTGTGTCTTAGTTTCCTCATCTGTAAAATGAAGAAAATAGTAATACCACTAAGTGAGTTAATATTTACAACATATAAAATAGTGCTTAATGCATAATAAGCACTTTGTGTATACTACCCAATTATTACTGGTATTATGAATTCTTTTTATTAGTCTGAGTTTAAAGAGAATGTAGTAGTAAAGAGGGAGAGACAGGAGGTAATAACGAGAGAGGGGAGAGATGTAGGAGCATTAGCCTTCAGGAGGGGACAAAGAGGGCACTATGTTTACCACAAAACATAGAAAATAGCTAGTGTCTAAACAAAGGCAGATGACCAAACTCTTGGAAGATAGACTCATTTTTTTTTTAAAGATTTATTTATTTATTTGAAAGTCAGAGTTACACAGAGAGAGGAGAGGCGGGGGTGGGGTGGTCTTCCATCCACTGGTTCACTCCCCAATTGACCACATCGGCCGGAGCTGTACCAATCCGAAGCCAGGAGCCAGGAGCTTCTTCCGAGTCTCCCACACAGGTGCGGGAGCACAAGGACTTGGGCCATTTTCTACTGCTTTCCCAGGCCATAACAGAGAGCTGGATCAGAAGTGGAGCACCTGACTCTCAAACCATTGCCCATATTGGATGCTGGTGCTTCAGGCTAGGGTGTTAACCCGCTGCACCACTGCATGGGCCCTGATAGACTCATTCTTAAAACCAGGTAGAAACCATGATTATCTCTTAGGAATGAGAAATAAAGGAAGAAGTGGAAGCCTGTAGAGACAAGGGAAATCTGTATACACTAGGGGCGTAAACCAAGGAGCATACAATAGACACAGCCAAGTTGAGTTTTTTCAACTCTTGATCAGAGCTCAATTCCTCATGGCTAAGAAAATGAATGTCTTGACAAGGAGAACTGCAGGATTTTGGAGTGGTAGCTCAGCAACCTAGTGAGGACATCAGTTTGGGGCGTGATTGAGTAGGATAGTTATGATGAAAAAAGAAGAGAAGGAGCACTTCTCCTACACTTGGCGGGAAGGGGGGGGCTTGGATTCATTTTCCAACTCTACTATCAACGAGCTTTGATGACCTCCAGTAGGTCACTTGACCTTTGGATCTTAGTTTAACTTACTTGGAAAATGAGAGCACTGCATCAGTTTATCTCCAGCATTCCTTCTGACTCTAGCATTTATGACCCTAAGATGATTCTAGAGGTGGGCTGAACAAGAAAGGAGTCCAGTGAAATGCCAAGAGAAAGTGATGGGAAGACCCTGGGAGATTGGAATCTACAGTCAATACAAGTCTACAAGGTAGACCAGGGAACTCATGCTAGTCAGACTCGAATCTCTCAAGCTTTCTTGCCTTTAATTTTTTTCCTAAAAAAAAAAAAAACTGATTTGTTATGTTTTTGTAGAGATATTCTAGATATTGTGAATTTAATAGGCTATGTTTGAAACACACAAAAAAAGAAAATATTTTTACTTTTGCATATCTAAAATGTTTATTAACACATCAAAATAAACAGTTTACTTGTAGGGAAGAATTTTCCTGCTTTTAAGCAGACAATAACAAAAGAGTATTTTATGCTTTCCTGTGCCCATAATACCATTATGCTTTGGAGTAGCTAACTAGGTTGCTTGAATATGCTGTCACAGAACTGGTTAATCCATAATTCAGCAGGTTCTTGGCTTCCAAGTTGCCTTATTGACAAGCCTGAAGAAAGTGGATGGAACTAATTAGCACTCAGCATTATAAAATAGGAAGAATTAAATAAAGCAGCTTCAATATTAAACCCAGACCCCTATGAAGATATTCCCTTTAGTTATGGGGATTTTGAAATGATGGACAGGCTAAACCAAAACTCATAATCCTATTACAGTCTCCTACACCCACCTAATAAGCTTCAAGAGCCATTTCCTTAGAGTCTGGGATATTGCCATCTTCCTTTAGGCTTTTCTGTATATAGTTTATAAATTCTTTACTGTTCCTACTAAATACTTTGTTATTTAAAATAGCATAAAAGAGAGTATATAAGTATATATACATATTGATGCATTTCGACTGTAATAATACCGTTGGCCTGTAGGGAACTTCAAATTATTAATAATTTCAGAGGAAAGCTTTTTAAGAAAAAAGCTCCAGGCTTAGCTGTAATGAGGCATTTGAAAAGGAGGAGGGGATATGTTTATGTGTGTAATGAAAATATTGAACCCTTTGGGATGTTATGAGCCATGGTGTACTAATAAATGATCTTTCCATTTCAGTGTTCCAGCAGACATCTTTGTACCCCAGATGTACCCTTGCAAAATGCCTTTAGCTCACATTTCCTTTTAAATATTTCTGTCTCCTGACATTTGCTACTGGGGGGGGGGGGTGCAACAGGGTGAATCTGATGGAGGAAGGAGGACAAATCTAAAAAGCAGACAAAGTTGGTAGTTATAGAATAATGAGCCCATTTTTAGCTGAGCTGTGTGGTTCTTATGAATTAATTAACCCCTTACAAGAATTTGTCTGACATTCCTAATTCTCATTCAGTTCAATGAGTTTTATAATGATCATTTAACTAAATAGCATTAAAAACTGTTTATGTCCTGACATTAAGGAAGCTTTGTAGAAATCTTTTCCATCAAATCATGTGAAGTTGTTTACAATTTGCAGTACTCTTATTTTTCTTCTGATTTGTGCTCAGGTTGCTGTTTTACCATTTAAAAAATACTTTTAGGATACTAATTATAGAATATGTTCTAGAGTTTGGTCAGCCTTATAAGGGTAAAGGACTCCAGTAAAGAACATTTGCACATTTTAATTGGAAGAATATAGGCCTAAATTATTATCTATCACGTTAAACAGAATGAATGCAGTGATGCTAGATGGATATGGAATGATGAATGACTCATTCTTAAGACCTATGTCATTTAGTTCCTAGTGATAAGGTGGTGATAAAGCCCTTTTACTCAGGAAGAGAGAAATGAAAGCATTGTATTGACAATGCCAGAAAACTGTGAAAGCTGTAGAAAATCACATTTGAGGTGGGAAGCATCTGGGACATTCCCTACCTTCTGTGCTCTATATACATAATTACTTTTAATTTTCATACTGAAAATTAAGGTAATATTAATAAGCACTTTCCTTAATTAACTCTTCTGATTGCAAGGGACAAAAAGCTATTTAAAGTGAATGTTTATTGAAGAGATACAGAGAAGCTCAAGGGAACTCAGGGCAGGAAATACCATACATCTAGACCTAGATCCCTAGAAGTGGGATCTTTGCTATCCATTTAAGATGACTTTGGAGTCCTCCATGGTATGAGTTCATGGGCCTTTAATCTAAGTATTTGGAGGGAGACTGTTTTCCCCTGTCAAATTGCCCCTTCTACCTCCTAACAAAGACTCCTGCTCTGCATTCCACATTGCTGTGAGCAGGATGTTATTTGGCTCCTTTTTAATCTTATTTATTTATTTTGTCACCCTGCCACACATCTCTGATGCCCTAGGAGGCTCCCCTTTTGATCAGGTTCCTCCTCATGTTCAATCATCTATTACTATTTGTGTTACTGTTACTATACTACCTTTGATAGAGAGGGAAACTGGAACAAGTAGAGGTTAAATAGTATTTCCAAGGCCCTATAAGTGTAAGATATGTCCTGTAAACCAGTGTATTTAACTGAATAGGTGCTATGTGTTGACTTAGGAGGTCTGGTTTTTAGTCTGTTACCCATTGCTCTGTGGATGCCTTTAAGTCAATCGCTTAATTTTCCTAGGCATTCAGTCCTTTAGTGAACAGCTTAAAATTATTTTTCTAATTTTTATTGACTAATCAAGGAGAGAAATGGAAGTAACACATTGTCACAGAGTTTGGTTATGAAGAATAGAAATCTACTCCAGCTAGTTTGAGTGAAGGAGGACTTATTCAAGAATATGATAAGCAACCTTTTAGACATCCAAGGACAGGAAATAGGAAACCATAGAGTGCCTTGTACTACAACCAGAATTGAAAAGTTAGAAATAAAAGTTGATTTCTCTAGGCTTTCATGGTCTCAGTCATTGCTATCTCCTTTTTTCTTGAATTGATTTCCCTTGTTTGAATATGATTGCTGCAGCTGTGATACAGCATGACCCTTACTTCAAATGCCTCTTTTTAAGGCATTAACCATTCTGAGTTCAAATTATATTTTTTTAATTTTTTTATAAAAAGGGAACAAATTTTATGTATTTTGTATATACAGTTTTAAGAGCATAATGATAATTCACCCTACCCTCCTGCCTCCCTCACTCCTACACTCTCTCCTTCTTTGCTCATTTTTCTTTTAATATTTACAATGGGATACATTCTTTCTTTATAATCACAAGCTTAACCCTCCATTAAATAAAGAATTCAACAAGTAGTAAGTAGAAAAATCACAGCTTCAAATTCTTTTTAAAAGATTTATTTATTATTTTCTTTTCCTTGAAAGGCAGTTCAACAGAGAGAGAAAGCAGAGGAGAAATTTTTCCATCATGGGTTCACTCCCCCAAATGCCTGCAATAACTGAGGCTTAATCAGTCTGAAGCCAGGAGCCTGGAACTCCATCTGAGTCTCCCATGTGGGTGGCAGTGGTCCAAGCGTGTGAGCCATCATCTGTTGTCTCCCAGGATGCCCTAGTAGAAAGAAAGCTGGATCAGAAGTGGAGCTTCTGGGACTGGAACTGGCCCTCCAGTATGAGATGCTGGTTCCCCAAGCAGTGATTTAACCTGCTATGCCACAACACATGTCCCTGAGTTCAAATTCTTATGACAGAATCTGATTGGTCCAGTATAGGCCGTGGATTTGTTCTTCTTGAGTTAGATATCCAACCTGTGTCCAGTCAGCCAAGGAAGGAATCAGATCATTTGGGGGATAGGACTGTATGAAAGAACAGATTCTCTGAGAAAGAGATACAGGAAAGGTAGGAAAATGGACTGGTGTTTGCTACATCCATAATGCTAGCATTCTAACACTATTTTTAAAACATACTGTGGCTGGCGCTGTGGCTCAATAGGCTAATCCTCCGCCTTGCAGTGCCGGCACACCGGGTTCTAGTCCTGGTCGGGGCGCCGGAGTCTGTCCTGGTTGCCCCTCTTCCAGTCCAGCTCTCTGCTATGGCCCGGGAGTGCAGTGGAGGATGGCCCAAGTCCTTGGGCCCTGCACCCGCATGGGAGACCAGGAGAAGCACCTGGCTCCTGGCTTCGGATCAGCGTGATGCACCGGCCGTGGCGGCCATTGGAGGGTGAACCAACGGCAAAAAGGAAGACCTTTCTTTCTGTCTCTCTCTCTCTCACTGTCCACTCTGTCAAAAAAAAAAAAAAAAAACATACTGTGTATTTCTGCATACATAAACCTTTGGGCTTCATAGATACTATTTTAAGTACTTTACTATATACCAAGTACTCTACTAGGATATATTAGGTGCTAGGATTCCAATGCCTAATCTGTAAAGTGAACTATCCTATCTTGTTTTAGAGTTCTCACACATAATTGGACGTTTATGTATTTCTCTAGATGTTACTGAATATATTGTATTCCTTTCATTACCAAATCAATCAGAATCTTATTTATCCAAATAAATTTTCTGTATTACCTTGAGTTTGAGGCAGAAAAGAAATTCAGTATCATTTCTTTTTTAAAATTATTCATTTATTTATTTATTTATTTTTGGAGAGAGAGAGAGAATGCTCATATGAGTGAGCTCCCATCTGCTAGCTCACTCACCAAATTCCTACAGCAGCTGTGGCTGGACTAAGGCCAAAGCCAGGAGCTGGAAACTCAATCCAGATCTCCCACATGGGTGGCAGGAACACAACTACTTAGCTAACATCCTCTAAGGAGCTCCAGAAAAAGAAGCTGGGATCAGGAGCCAGAGCTGAGAATTGAATCCAGTGTAGGATGTGGGCATCCTAACTAATGGATTAACTGCTAAACCAAACATCTGCCCTTCATTTCTTTGTAGTTGCATCTAGTGTTTAACCAGATGTTAGTGTTGACAGCTTAGTTATCCAGTTTATTTATGCTATTTGATTCTGAAGTATTTTCATTTTCCAGAACTCAAAAACTCTTATCAAAGTTCAAAGATTTGCTGTCATCAAAACTATGCAAAAGAATGTGAGCTGACTCTGAAGAGATCCCAAAGAAGCATTTCACAAATGTTTTATGCAGTGATAGAATCATTGCTTGATTCTCTAACTCCCAAAGCACCTGCATTGAAGAGGACAGATCTTATTTACCAACACACCTGATTTTTTAAAATCATTCTCATTATATATAATTTCAAAATTATGACACAAGATACAAATACCCAGTTAAATCTATAGTTACACAGTTATAAGACTTAAAAAATAACTTTCTTGACTCTTTACTAACATGTCAAAAAGAGAAAGAATTCTATCTCATGTCTACTTCCATTATTGTGATTCTGATCAGTGTACCTCTCTTCTTATACCCACATAGAAAAACATATGGAATAAAGTACATGGAGCACACTGAAAACTAAGTAGATGAATTTAGAGCACTTAGAGTAGGAAGAATACTTTGCCACAGAGCTCCTCCTGAACGAAATTAATCTTTGTTCATTTTTGCTGTTGTTATTGCTGTTGTTTTAAAATGGTTATGCAGAAGCAATATTCTAAGTACAGAGAAAAGCCTCAGAGGGGACAATTGAGGTATAGCACAATATATTTACCGAATCTGTTGGTGCTTGCCTGGTTTCATGCTGGCATTTAGATTCTGTCTTATTATGGTAATTCTGTAGCTTATGAGTCTGTGTGTGTGTGTGCATGCATGTGTGTGTGTAGGTAGGCTTGTATGTATTTTCTACTGACAAATTCCAAACCAATGACTATTTAAGAAACAATTTTAGAAATGTATTTTTTGTCTTTTCCTTTAGTTAAGATATCTTCATTTGGTGGTTGCCAGTTTTTTTTTTAAATGTAATCTCTCAAAATTAGTCATTCCAGTTTCTAAGAGGAATGAAAGAGTTTAAACCTAAAATTAGAATTTTGTAGAAGCAGTATAATCTGATGACTACATCCTTATCTCAGATTTAGAGCCATAAATGTTTTACTTAATTTGAGAATATGAGATATGAAAAGTCCATTATAAAAGTGGTTTCAGAAGCTTGAAATGTTAACTACAACTTCCTTGCACTAAAATCTCATGGTCCTCGTTTATTTCCAAGGCAATTTGTTTGTTACTCCTGGAAAACTAGTCATAGTTAGACTAGCTCCTTTTGTTATTATTATACACATATTTAAAATTAATGACATAGTCTTTCCTCTTTATAATAGATTGGTTTCCACACTTTTCCTGTGGAGTTAGACTTTAAGACCTAAGGTATACAGTGTAGAAGAATCCTCTATTGTGACCCAGGGACTCCCTTTGTAAGTACATATTTTTTGATGATAATCATAGTCCCAATACATTCTTGCCCCAGTCTTGTGTCTTGTCTTCCATTTCACAAGCTGGTTCTAAAAGCTAAAGAAGAAAAAAAGAAAGTAACTAAGACAAACATTAGAGGTTTTTTTATTATTTTTTAACAAGATTTATTTATGTATTTGAAAGGCAGAGTTACAGAGAGGCAGAGTGAGAGAGAGAAAGAGAGGTCTTCCATCCACTGGTTCACTCCCCAAATGGCCAATCTGAAGCCAGGAGCCGGGGTCTCCAACATGGGTTCAGGGCCCCAGATACTTGTTCCATCTTCCTCCGCTTTCCCATGCACATTAGCAGGGAGCAGCCAGGACTTGAACCAGTGCCCATGTGGCGTGCTGGCACTGCAGGTGACAGGTTTACCTGCTATACCACAACGCCAGCCCCCATGTTAGAGTTTTTAAAAAAAACTTTAATATATATTTTACAATCTACAGTGAAATAAGTAGATAGTTTACATATAAACTTGTGTCTGTACAGTGTTTTCATATACCATAATTTACCTCTTTGGAAAATCCTAGCAGAGACCATGTATTTTTCCATGAGAATGCACAATTATATGTTTCATCTAAAACTCAAACAGTGTGATTTGAGCTAATTTGCAGAGGGACTCTAAAAGATGAAAAATCAGTTTGACAACATTCCTGCTGGGACAGGCCCACAGTAAATGTTTGCAGTGGTATTTGGAGGCCATGTCACTTTAGTCAGTTCACTAGGGCTTAGGAAATGATGCTACTGTAAAACTTGAATTCACTGCTTATCAGGGAATGTGTGAAGGCTCCCAAGCTGAAGGTTCATTAGGTCAGTCTGTAAGAGCCTTGTCAGTCAGACCAAACTATCAGGCAAATACTTTTAAAAAAAAATAGAAGCAAAATTTTCCCACTTAGAATTTTTCCACATTATATCCCCACTGTCATCACATTGTCCACACCAGGGACAGTTCTTGCCAGAGAGTAGAGTAGGCCGTTGTGTTATTTTAATTGTCAGCCTTTAGCCACCAGCACATTCAAACATGGATGTTGCTCTTAATAGTCATCACGGTCCCCTTAGATGAGTAGCATAGTTTGTCTTCAAAGTATACAAGTCTGTAAGGAGACAGACATTTGTGTCATACTCATTAGCACCAGAATCCTATCACAGAGCTGGAAGCACATAGAAGATGCTTAGATATTTGTTGATCTTAACTGAACATTAAGAACAGAAACCACTGGGGTCAGCATCTTGGTGCAGTGGGTTAAGCTGCTGCCGGCATCCCATATGGACTCCAGTCAAGTTCCAGCTGCTCCACTAATGCACCTGGAGCTTGGACACCTGCCACCCACATGGAATACTCAGATAGTGTTCCTGGCTCCTAGTTTTGGCCTGGCCCAGCTCCAGCTGTTGCAGGAATTTGGAGAGTGAACCAGTAGATGGTTTCTCTCTCTCTCTCTCTCTCTCTCTCTCTCTTTCTCTCTCCCCCTCCCATTTTTTCCCTCTCCCTCCCTCTCTGTAAGTCTGCCTTTCAAATAAATAAAATACATCTTTTTAAAAAAAAAAAAAAGACAGAAACTAACTGTAGAACTCCAACACATATGAGTAGGGCCTTTACTGCCCTGTTCCCCATCCCTTTTGGCCTAACAAAATTTGACAAAATTATTTCTTACATTTCTTCCATGTTCTCAAGTGTGCATTATTTTATATTTAGCAAATTTATGTTGTTTAAGTTTGTGGTATATCCATTTGTTGAGCTTGAATAGAGTATTTCAAAGAATTTTATAAAAACCTGGATTATTGCTTGTAAAGTAAAACAAGATTTGGATATGCACAGTTTGTTAGGTTTTCTAGGAGTACTGTATTTAACACTAAAACATTATTCAATGTTTATTAACCATTTAGGTGATTGTGATACTGAGAGTATATTCATGTGACAAATCAGTAAATCAAAACATAGGCAATCTGTTAATATGTAATCTATTGTTCATGCCTGCTGTAACTGGAGCATACTGACAGATGACACAGGTGACTTCATCAAATATGCAAGAAACCCCTATAGGATGTCCAAAATAAACAGTTTAACTATGAAAGCATCAAGTTTGATGATGGTGTACAGGCTCTAAGTAATGTTTTCTCTTAAATTAAAAATTTTTTTAAGTTTTTTTTTTTTTTATTTGAAAGGCAGAGTTACAGAGAGGCAGAGGCAGAGAGAATGAGAGATCTTCCATTCGCTGGTTCACTCCCCAGATGGCCACAACAGACAGGGCTGGGCCGATCTGAAGGCAGGAGTCAGGAGCTTCTTCTGGGTCTTGCATGCCGATGCAGGGACCCAAGCACTTGGGCCATCTTCCACTGCTTTCTTAGGCCATAAGCGGAGAGCTAGATCAGAAGTGGAGCAGCCAGGACTCGAACTGGTGCCCATGTGGCATGCCAGTACTGCAAGGCAGCAGCTTTACCCGATACGCCACAGCACCAGCCCCTGAAATGTTTTGTTTTTTTTTTAATTTTTTTCATTGAAAAGGCAAAAAGAGAGACTGCAATCTTTCATCCACTAGTTCACTCCCCTAAATACCTGTAACAACCACACCTTGGCCAGGTCGAAGCCAGGAGCCCAGAACTCCATTCAGGTCTCCCAAGGCCCTAACTAGCTGAGCCATCACCGGCTACTTCCCAGAGTGTGCATTAACAGAAAGCGAAATCAGAAGCAGAGTCAAGATTCAAACCCAGCATCTTGGGATACAGGTGTGTCAACCAGATTCTTAACCACCAGACCAAACACCTGCCCCTAGGCTCTAATTAACATTAACAAACATCAAGAAAACATGAATATATAATAAAAAGTAAATTATATTGTGTTGTTTAGCTCTTGTTTTAATTAGCATCAGATTAAGCTACAGTTATATTTATGAAGCTATGTTCACTTCTAATATTTGGAATTAAATACTTCTTCATGAAACAATACCCTTCCCAGAAAGAAAATTTAGAAAATCTATTCCATTAAACATCAGTTGATTTTATTTCCAGGTGGCATCCATTAGGACAAACATCATGAAAAGGCCACTGACCAAAATGTTGATTCCCTGGCTGGCACCTAGAAGAAAAATAAACTTATGTTTAATGGAGTAGACTGTCTAAATCCCTGTTTTGAGAGAGCTCACATTCATGAATATGTATTCATCGCTGAATTCAATAGATTGTAATAGTGAAGGACATCCGTATCATAGAAAGTAGCATCTATTCATTAACTTATTACTTTTGAAAGAAACCAACAAGAATTCAGCTTGAGAAGGAGTGCTGGCAATAAACAGTTCATTCCTTTATTATTTAACATATTCATCATGACCAGCATGATAACCAATGAAATAAAAGTGTTATTTGTGTATTATGTATTATATAATTTATTGAAATTTTCATTTTAACTTATAGTAGCATAATCCTAAGGCAGTCTTATGAGTGTAAATGAACTGTTCATGGTTTTGTGTTGTTCAGTGTTGTAGGCGCAGCATAATATCTGTTTATTTATACATTTCAACAAAGTTTTCTCTTTATTTCTTATTTTCTGCAATGGTAATTGAACCCTATGCCACAAGGGCTAATTCAAGATCAACTACAAAAATGGCCTCCATGCTATCTTAAATAAGCTTTGGTGGTTGTGCATGACTTTTTTAAGATCATAAAATGGTAAGATTTTCTAATAGAAATATGATATTCATTTCACTCAATCTCCTTTTCCTTCTGCCCAAAAATTTCTTGGTAAAATGTATGCTATTGGTTCCTTAATACTGGCTTTATGGTGGTTAAAAAATATATGCTTGGCAGAAAATACAGACTTGGAAAGAGACCAGGTACATGTTGCACAATGTCTATTTCCACCTTCCATTCATTCTGATATTATGTGACTACTACATGGTGTGTAGACCATTCCTCTAGGCATTAAGTATGATACAAAAGATGTCTAATATTATCCATATCCTTTGAATATGTTTTTAAAAATGTATTCTAGTCATTACTGAAGGTGCAGTGGTTAAGATGCCGTTTGTGATTTCCACATCCCATATCAAATTTCCTGATTTGTTTTAAAGATTTTTATTTATTTATTTGAGAGGTAGAGTTGCAGACAGTGAGAGGGAGAGACAGAGAGAAAGGTCTTCCTTCCATTGGTTCACTCCCCAGATGGCCGCAATGGCCGGAGCTGCACTGATCGTAAGCCAGGAGCCAGGTGCTTCTTCCCGGTCTCCCACTTGGGTACAGGGGCCCAAGGACCTGGGCCATCCTCCACTGCTTTCCCAGGTCATAGCAGAGAGTTGGATTGGAAGAGGAGCAGCCGGGATTAGAACAGGCGCCCATGTGGGATGCCGGCGCCACAGGCAGAGGATTAACCTACTGCACCATGGCGCCGGCCCCAGGGTTCCTGATTTGAGTCCTGGCTGTTCTGCTTTACACCCAGCTGTACTCTGGGAGGCAGTAATGAGAGCTCAAGTACTTGGGTCTGTGCTGTCCACAGCAGAAACCCAGATTAAATTTCAGGTTCCTAACTTCAGTCTGACCCAGCTTTGGCTGTTGTGGGCATTTGGAAAGTAAACCAGTAGATAAAAGACCTCTGTCTTTCTGTCTGTCTGTCTCTCTGCCCTTCAAATATAATGGAAGCAAATAATTTTAAAAAATTAAAAAGCCACCGGGGATTTCTTGCCAATTATGAACCATGTATATAGATATATCGCAATGTTATATATTTTATATTAAATATATTATATACCTAGTATATGATTTCAGTGTATATAAATTAGTCCTTATCTTCAAGAACTTTCCGAACTTGAAACACCCTTAAATACCTTAGATGTTTTAATGCAGTGCTTGAAAATAACTGAAATAGAATTTAAATTTTTCTGTCTTTGTATGTTTTATGATGGTTAAGCTTTGTACTCTAGGAACCCAACCTTTCAAGTATGATCCATTGAAATGTGATTTCTTTACCTTGATATGCTACTATTTGAGATATTTAGGAATCCTGTGAATTGTGTATGTAGAAATATAAACTTAATTTTTGAAAATTAATCCATTCAGAGGTCATATATTGAACAGTAGTCTTATTTCATTACATTTAGTACCAAACGAGGATAGAACACATGGAGCTAATATAACTTAATGAAGATTTGAAAACTGTGTAAAAAAGCTCATGCAACAAACTGAACTCCAAAGTGTGAAATATTTCGGTTAAGAGCAGAACTGCAGGATGTACTTTTAGGCCACCGGAGCTGCTACTCACAAGGGGGTTATGCTTGTTCTAGCTCAAAGAAGAGTCTGAATATATTATTTGCTAAGGAAGTCTCATTTTAATGCTGAAAAGAGAAGCAAAAAATGGCATATTCGCAACAAGTGGCAGTAGTGGTATTACGGCATTTTGAGGACACAGGAATGAGTTTGGAAATGAACTGATCAGAAGCAAAGAACATTTCTTAACTATTGGAGAATGCAGATGTATTGCTAGGAAAATTATATTTTCCTCTTGATTTTCTTACCATTTATTTGCCTCATTGAGGATCTTGCCCACTAAGCCCTGGCCCATTGCTGAGATAGCTTTAAAATACAGAGTGGAAGTATAAAATGCAGATGCATGTTTTGTTTCAGGGGAAAGCGGAGGTTCAAGAAGTACCTCCCCTAGTAGACTTGGTTGCTAACTAACACTAAGGATGTGCTAGTGCCATCGTCACAGAAGAAAGGTTACACACACACAGGCTTGTTTGTTCTTTTGTGATCACTTACCTGGTCTGGTCCTTTACCATGCCAGTGACATCTTTGTGCCTGCTGCTCAAGATCTTTGCCCTGAAACAGCTGTGTTGGAGCTTGTGATGAAGAAACAGCATAGGCATTTAACATTTATTGAGTCCCTACTGTTTGCTAGACATCGTGCTAGGTGCCATATGTACCATATATCTTCACAATATTCCTGAACATTAGGTTTTATTTTCCAGAGTTTACAGGTGAAGAATGGAAGATCAGAGAAATTAAGTAGCTTGTCTGTGTTTATAGCTAGTGAATGGTTGAATCGGATCTGAACACCTGAACACCAGTTAGTCTAATTCCAAACCATAATGCTACTTTCTTACAATATTGCTTTTCACTTAGGAGTATATGCAAAAGATTTGTGGGATTGCTCGGATTTTCTTTGGCCATACTGCTAGGAACACTTGTATCTGAATTTTTAGTTCTCGCCTCAAGGAAGACTAGTAGCATTAGTACATTTTCAGAAGAATGAGTGATTAATTTGTGGAAGTGTTCATTGGAATACCTTAGAGAATTTTGAAATCATAGAATTGAAAAATAATGCTGTACTGTAGCCTTTGGTAATCCTGAGCTATCTCATGTAGGTAGATGTAAATCCTTTTCTTATAGATCTCTGGTAGAAAAAACACTCTAGGCTTTTCCACAGTGATTTACCTGACTACTGAAAAGTCTTTCAGATATGTGTATGTTCATTGTTAGGACCAATGGCATAGCCCAGTTCCAAGGAATCAAGCCAATAAAATAATCCCTCTTAAAATTATAATCTTCAAAGGGTCTTTGGAAATTACTTACAGAAAATTTATGTGATTTTTGCCATTTCTTTAGGAAAAGCAGTTACATTTGAACATTTAAATGATCAGGCCTAGAGTGGAACACAAAGAGATTTTTATTTTGCATTGTGATTCCCTTTATGGTTTAAGTCACAGATCTTTTCTTTACGTCTAAATTAATTTAATGTTGAGAATTGACATGATTTTTCAAATTACCACAGTTGTTTTGAGAGTTTTATTCTTCAATGTTACTATCATATCCCATTTATTTTCCTGTATTGTAATTATTTGCTTATTTGCCCTTCTAACAAAACTGTGAGTAATTGGAGGTCAAGAACTGTGTCTTACACCATAATGTTACACCATAGTGTTCACCATAATGCTTGACACACCAAAATGATTGATAATTATCCATTGAATGCATTAACTTTTCCAGTTGACTCTGCTTAGAGAAACCCTTCTCCCACTTTTCCACAAATGAAACCTACTAGTTCACATTTCTCTATCTTGGTTCACATTGTTTCTCTCACCTAGAGCACTCTTGCTTTCTCCTCTCCCTTTGTATAAATCCATCTAGTTCTTCGGGTCCAATTAATTGCTATCTGAGTCCTGGTCTATTCTAGCTATCACAGAATCATGTCCTCCTCATGATCCAGCTATTTTAACTCCCATAGCCTGTCCCACAGACTTTAGCCCATTATTATCTTCTGTCTGATACTGCTTGCCAGTCTTTTAATATTTTTGTCCTTGTTTCTCCAATCATGAAAAATGACCACGTTTTATATCATTTTCTCTCCTCTTGATAATGACTTAAATGAGAATAAGCCAAGAGATGATAAATTGTGGCCTACAGGCTAACTCCAGCTCAAAATCTAAATGTGGTTTTTTACCTTTTAAAATGCCTGGAAAACAATTAGGAGAATAATCTTTTACATTAAAATTATATACAGTCCAACTTTCTATAAATAAAGATTTTGGGCCATAACTACATTCATTCATTTATATTGCTGTTTGGGGGCTGCAACAGCTGCATTGAGCAATTGTGACAAAAACCCTATGGCTTATGATGCCTAAAATATTTACTGCTTTACCCTTTACAGAGAACGTTTTCCAACTGCTCGAATAGACCATCAATGAGTGCTTATGGGTTAAATCATTCATTGTCTTGGTACTATTCCATTTTGAAGCAAGATACTCTGCAAGTACTGGTAATTATGTGTTTTACTTTAAATACAGAAAAAAAATAAAACAACCACAACCTTTGGAGCCCATATTATTCCTATCTTGTAGCTGAAGTACAAACATTTTGATTTTCTCATTCTCTGGTAAACTGATTTCTAGTGTCCTTAGCAGTTTGAAATCTTTTCAACATATTCAGAGTCTCTTCTTGCAGATATTTTTAATAACAGTACAGATTATTATCATTCTGGAACAGACTAGATAACCTCTAGCATTGTGTAACCTAACAATTCCTTGAATTGGCTTCTATATGTAAACCTTGCTTTGTTAGAAATGAGAAATCTGATTTGTGAAAATGAGGACCCCTGATCGCTAACAACTCCCTGATTCTGTTTTGCCAGGACACCCACCCTCGACTTTTGGTTTAATCTAGTTCTCTTAATTGAATATGAGATAATTAAAGTTCACAGAGTTTAAACCCAGCAAGGTTTGATTTAATGATAAAAATCTGTGGTTTGTCAGCTTTTCAAGGCATAATCCTGGCTTCAACCTTATCTGACAGGTAGTCAGCCTAGCAGGTCCTAGGATGAACAGCAAAGCATCTCATCTTTTCAGGCATGACTTGCTATTTCTCTTCTGAGGCATAATTTACTATTGCCCTATAGAAAAGGGGTAGGGTTAAATAAGTGGAAATGGCCTCTTTTACTCTGGCACAATAAATTCATTTAGTATGCAGTATGTCAGTGATGAGGCCTACAAGGTGCACTGGTATATTTCAAAAGGGGGGGAACCCCCAAACATAGCTTATTTGATTAATGTAAATTATTCCTTTACTCGCTGAATATGTAAAGAATGTAAATTTAGTCCTGCTGTCAAAAGGTAGCTCTGTGCCATTAGTTTCTGCAGCAGACAAGGCCTGCTGCATCCTGTACTGCATTTTCAGAGAGGTAATGCTAATGACAGCTTGAGCAATTGCCTTAATGAGCCAGAAAGGTGTTCTTTTTCATTCGTGTTTAGCTACTTAGAGTCAACTGAAATAGAGATCATCGGTAGATATTACAGAATGGAAAAAAATATAAGGCTAGGGCTATCTTATTAATGTATTTCTTCAAGCATGCTCGGAATGGTCCTTCAATCAGTTACTTGCCAAGAAAATGCCTCGTTGTCAGTGCTATATAGGTTATATGCCATGTTGAGGGTTTTAGGTTTAGGTTTTAATTACCTTCCAACTAAGTAAATATAGTTGTCATACTGAATCTCTAAGTCAATTTGGGAAATATTTTGGGGTTTCACAAACTGATCATAGATTGGTTTTAATATTGTAAACCTTAATGAAGACAACCATTTATTGAAAAAATTAAGCACTGTATAAGAGTCATCAAGAAAACATTAGAAATCTACCTATGTGCATATTATATATAAAAGTTAGTTCAATCTAGCTTTACTTTGTGTTGCTTGAGCCCAACATGTTACTATTAATATTAAATACAAGTTTCCTATCATCTGAGCCTTTCACACTAACGGAAATCTCCATATTTTCTTATTAGTTTGAGTCTATTTAGAGATAAATCACATCCCATCAGCATAAAGCTTGAGAAAGTCAGGTTCAGATTTTGTTTAAAGTCATGAAATACATACCCATAATTAATTTTGTTATAAATTTTAGCTATGCTTTTTTCTTTTATTAAATTTTATTTAAGGTATACAAATTTCATGTATTTCATATACAGATTCAGGAACATAGTGATACTTTCCCCCCTACCCTCCCTTCCTGCCCATGTTCTCACCCTTCTTCCTCCTCCCTCTCCTATTTATGCTTTTCTTTTTAAACCTGATTTTCATTTTATTTGAAAGACAGAGAGAAGACACACACACACACACACACACACACACGTCTTCATTCTGCTAGTACAACCTCCAAATGCTCATAACAGCCAGGACTGGACCAGGCACAAGCCAGGCATTAGGAACTCAAGCTAGGTCTCCCACATGGGTGTCAGGGACCCAAGTACTTGAGCCATCATCTGCTGCCTGATATGCCATTCACTCTGATATGGGCGGTGGGCATCCCAAGTGGAGTTTTAACCACTTTGCTAAACCCCTGCCCCTGTAGTTATACTCTCCATGGGGAGTCAAGGAGAGTTCTGGAACAAACTGGTGAAGTTCAATTTGGATTTGTGTTAGCAAATAACAGAGGTATAGGCACTCAAAAGTAATGTTTTTTCTGCCACCATTGTATATGGTCTATGTCTTCATTTTGCCTGATCTTAATTAAATTGTGTGTCTCCTGGGGTATGGGGACTGGAATTCTGCAATTCAACTAATATTTGGAAGCTTAAAGGTGCTTTTCTGCAGGACTTGTAGTTTAAGATATGACTTCAAAAATGCCCAAGCTACAGAATCAATTTTTCTTCAATTGAATGAGTAGTAATAATAAAAAAATCCTTCATAGATTAAATAATCCTTTGTGTTAGAAAGAAAAAATTATGTAAGTAAATCTGCTCTACCATTTTCAGAAGGTGAATCAAATAATTACTAAATTGAACTACATTTAGATTGAAGTAGCATCTGAAATTATGTTTCCTTATAAATTTCTTATTGAAAATTTACATTGATTTTTTGTTTGACCACTGAAATAAAGTGTTGGGGACTATTATAGAATTTAGATTTAATGCCTAGGTAATGGGTACTTTTCCAATTACAGACCTTCGTGGGGTTTCTAATGGAAAAAATCACTAAAGATGTCCTCTTCTCAGCTATATTATAAATGACAAAAATTCAATTCTCAAGGCACAAGTCTGATAAGTCGAAGAATGATTCTTCTAGTTATTCACTTGTGGAGTTTTCCGAAGTTAAACTTCATGGTGACTTCCTCATGAGGAGGATCATTTCATGAGAGTTAACTTTTTGGTACCATCACAACTGTTTAAAGATTCTCAAAGAAATATTATATGCATACACTTACCATGTTCAATACGTAATTCCTATTGCTAGTAAAATGAAAATTGCTATTCCACAGTTAGACATTTATAGAGATGATTATAATGCATTATTTGTCAAATTGTATTCTTTTTCAGAACTCCAAAAAAAATGTGCCATTCCACTGCGTCTCTGAATCTCTGATTATGTAAATTTGTTTATGTTAATCTACAACAGGTTACTTGGTTTCTCTGTAGCTGTTTTCAAGCTGATATGCTAAAATTTGTGTTAATTCATATCTAGGCATATAGGTGTACTTCAAATCATCTAATTTAAAATTGCAGTTCTTTCTTAGAATTAGCTGTAAGAAATGTAATTATGTAAAAAATATTTTGAATGAAATATTGAATAAATTAGTAGAAACATAGTGAGTTTTTTAATACATCCCAAAATAGTACACTTGGAAAGTGATGCTTTTCTACTGTTCTTTTAAATCATGTGCATATTTGAGTAAAAAATAAGCTTATCTTTATATTAGGTAGGTCAGATTAAATGCTCATTCCATTGATCCAGAGAAGCTGGCTCAGAGAGTTATGATTTGATACTGGTTGAAAATAAAAATATAAGTAAATTATTGATTCATCCTTGTGATTTCTTATCAGTTCTTTCAGGTTTTTTGTTGTTGTTTTGTTGTCTCTGGTTAAGCTGTGATAAAATGCCATGAGATTTCATTGTTCTTTAAATTCAGTGGTTGATTATTTTAAAATCTGTTACAACTAGTGCTTTTAAATACATCAAATATTTTCTGTAAAAAGAGAAAGGGAAAAAGAGTTTTACCTTAAAAATTGACTCACAAGCTATTTCAGCAATTGGTTATATTTGTTTGTTTTTTAGATTTATTTATTTAGTTGAAAGGCAGAGTTGGGGGACGGGAGGTGAGAGAGAGTGATCTTCCATCTGCTAAATCACTCCCCAAATGGCTGCAATGGCTGGGCTGGGCCAGTTCTAAGCCAGGAGCCTGGAAGTCCATCCAGGTCTCCCACGTGGGTGCAGCGATCCAAGGAATTAGGCCTTCTTCTGCTGCTTTCCCAGGCACATTAGCAGGGAGCTGGGTCAGAAGTGGAGCAGCCAGGACTCAAACCACTGCCCATATGGGACTGGCATTGCAGGCAACAGCTTACCTGCTGTGCAACAACACCAGACCCAACAATTGGTCATATATTAAGTAACACTGAACCCACATTTTTCCTTCAAAATCAGTAATATTGCATATTTCCTTTCTGGAACAAGAAAGGAAGAACTATATATCATAGCAAATCTCTAAGTCCTGAGTCCTTCCTTCTTTCCCCTGCGCACCATTGGTTCGTGGTCCTCAAAGAATCACACCAGGCCTCACAACAAAGCCACGAAAGCATGTCTTACTTTGCTATTATGAAGGTGTTGCTTCTCCAGACAAATGAAGCTTAAACCAAACCTATGCCCCAGGAAAACAAAGGTGAGGGAGTCACGTTGCTTTCCAGGAGCTTCAGAGATCAGGGTGAAGGAGAAGATGCAGAGCCCTGGTGTCTACTCTAGAACGGCACCTGGAGCTTCCCACTTGGAGCGAATCTCCCTGTGGCACAGCATCAGCATTCAGAGTATACCTCGTATATGAAAGCAGAATGCCAGCTGGATTTTGTTAGAATTGTGACCTTCATTTGTTTCCTTTCCATGTTCTGTTTCCCCAATTAACTTTGCCAGCCCTGGGCAAGTTAGTTAACCTCTCTGGGCCTCAAAGGCCTCATCTATAAAATGAGTGGTTTAGAATAGATGATCTTTATGATCCTTTCCATGGTGAGCATTCTATGCTGTGAAACCTCAAGACTATAAACTATATGAGAGTAGGAGCCAATTTTTTTTTTATTTCCCCACAGGGCCTAATGTAACTTTGAGTACACTACCTTGCCCTTGCTATGTGAAGTACAGAATAGTTTTTGAAGACAGCCCTAAATACATACTGAACTGGATTAGAAATTAGACATTGTGATTGAAAGTCAGATTATTTTTTAGATACAGGAGTTGTGTGAACTTGCTTGTTTCAAAAGAACAAAAAGTAGAACTTGAATGTTTGGGATGGGTTTATGTAAACCCATTGTTATGTACTGATCAGCATTTGGCTCCCCAAACTGATTCAGACATTTATACCCCAAATTCTTGTGTTAGCAGTTGATAGATTAAGGGTTGAGATTTGATCCAAATATGGCATCTGAGAGGTCTGCCTGGTGGAAGATGTTTAAAACATGGAGGGCTTGCCCTCAGAAGGTAGTTTCTGTGAGAGAATTGCTTATGTAAGTTGGGCATACTTCCTGTGTCTCTCTCTGCTTCCTGGCTTAACATCTAATCATTCCTCTGCAAGTGCTCTGCATTGCCAGCCTCTACTGGTTGCCAAACCAGTGGGGCTGCCTAACCTGGGACTTTGAACCTCTAAACTGTAAGCCACGATAAATCTTTGCTTCCCCAAGAAGTTCCTCTCAGATATTTTAGTGAAAGTAACAAAAAGCACTAATACAACCATATAGGAAAACAATCATTTAATAATTAGCTATGAAAGGGTTGCAGGTTGAATTATATCACCTAGAAATATATGTTTAAATCCTAATCCCCGTATCTGTGAATAGGATCATATTTGCAGAATGCAACCTTGCAAAATAGAGTCTTTGCAGATGTAAGCAAGATAAAATGTGATCCTACTGGATTCGGGTGGGCCCTAAATCCAGTGACTAGTATCCTTTTAAGAAGGCCATGTAGGACATGGGGACACAAATACATACAGGGAGACTGTGTGCCATGTGACTATGGAAGCAGAGACTGAAGTGGTACAGCTACAAACTAAGGAATCCTAAGGATTGATGGTGATCTGTAGAAGCTAGCATGGAGGAAAGGAACAAATTCTCTCTCAAGCCTCCGGAAGGAAACAACACTGCTGGCACCTTATTTTAGAATGCTTGCCTCCAGAGCTGTGAGACAAAATATTTTTTATTTTTCTAAGTCACCCAATTTGTTCTAGAAAATGTAGGAAACTAATCCAGAAGGTGTAGACATTGGCTTAGTAAGAAATGAACAAGGAACAGAACTCTGGATTAGACCATTCATAGATTACAACTACTATAGGACATCTACTTTCAACCTAGGATGTCTTTATTAATCTGAATAGAAATAGACCATTAAGATTTCCTTTGAGGGGCCAGCACCGTGGATCACTTGGTTAATCCTCTGCCTACGGTGCCAGCATCCCATATGGATGCCAGGTTATAGTCCTGGTTGCTCCTCTTCCAGTCCAGCTCTCTGCTGTGGCCTGGGAAGGCAGTGGAGGATGGCCCAGGTACTTGGGCCCCTGCACCCACATGGGAGACCAGGAGGAAGCACCTGGTTCCTGGCTTCGGATCAGCGGCGCAGCGCGCCAGCCGTAGCAACCATTTGGGGGTGAACCAACAGAAGGAAGACCTTTCTCTCTGTCTCTTTCTCTGTCCAATTCTGCCTGTCAAATAAAAAAAAAATTTTTTTTTTAATTTCCTTTAAAGCAACTCACAGTTCCTTAAGAGCTTAGGAAAAATCTTATAAAAACTCTACTCAGTCTAAGAATCATATTTGTTATAGCAATTATGAATCTTTTGAGAGCCCCCTTTGACCCAGCATATCATATGCACAAACCTATGAGTAAGCTGCAGAAAGACTATTACTTAGAGTTATCATTCATTTATTGATTACTCTTTTTTTACCTTATACAAGTTTCTTTTGTGTTAAATATCTATAAAGTTAGATACTAAAAACTTGGGGGCTCAAAAATAATTCTTCCAAGAAAAGATTAAGTCATTTTAAGCTGTTTGTTTACCCACAGGGAATAAGTTCTCTCTACCTATGAAAACTTCATTTATGCTTCCACTGTACATAACTCAGATTTCATCTACTTCATTAAGATATCGTGGAATACCCTATTTTGAAGTAATATGCTTCCCCTCAATCACAAAGTTATGCTATGTAATTTTGTTGATGCTTACCAAATGGTACCCTTTACTGTAATTTTATTTTAATATCTCTATATCTTATTGTTAAAGAAAAAAATTGACAAGGAAGACTTCATTTAACAGAACTACTAACCAGGGAATTTATAGTAGGAGAATGAAATTGAACTCGGCTCCAAATACAAGTACCAAGTGGAGATATATAGCCAAGGAGTAAGGAAAGAGTCAGTGGATAGAAAATTACCAACAGAAAACATCAGAGTGGCAAGTGGCAGGCCAGTTTGTGAGACATCTAGGTTGAAGATAAAAGGATTTGACCAGATATCAAGGATGGAGGATTTGCACTAACTAACAAAACAGGATTCTTACTAAATCTGGACTAGATGGGCCAAGACTGAGCCCAAAGTCCACCCTGGCCAAAGAGAGAGCTCGGAGGAACCTGACTCAAGTTTGATCCGAGGAGTCTTTGTCATATCTTCTCAGTTAGGTTGTTTCTAGAAAATAGGAATCATAATTCATACTCTTTTGTATCTCTACTCCCTACTCCTTGCGCGCGCGCACACACACACACACACACACACAAAGAGCAGTGTATGAGTGTCATAAAGTAAGTTGTGATGAATATTTTCAGTGCTGATAGACTAATCATGACACTATCAACCTCATTCACCAGCCAAACTGGTGCTAGGCACAGCCTTACACAACTCATCATTATTTCACTAAATCAAGACAATCTATATGCTAAGACTGTGGCACAGAATTTGTGGTTAACAATAGTTGGCATGATTTATTCTCCTGCCTGCTATTTTCAAGAGATGTTACCACTTTGAATTCACTTTTTAAAGCAATATTTATAAATGTAATTGATAAAAGTGTGGTATCATTTGCCAATGAAAAGAATTGCTGCCAGCTTGAGAAAAGAAATGTAAAGCACTATATAGTAGAAATTGCAAACATCCTCACAGAAGTGATGGATTAATGACCGCATACAGCATTATGAAAGCTAGTTATAGTTTGCTTAAACCAGTCTCTCTCTTTATGGCATTCTCAATCTTTTTAAACAGCTAGGATATAATAACATTTTAAAAATTAAAGTATTTCACATAACCAAGAACTTGATATGAAATGAGCAACATTAAGCACAAAACAATTGAAGCTTCAAATACTGGAGCAGGAAAGAATTTTAAACAGCCCGAATGAATAAGGTTGCAACACTGTTTTGCTTCTTCAGATGCAGTAACAAGCAGGCTCAGAGGTGAGCAGGAAGAGAGAGCAATAACATTGCTCCCACTACCATTTTTCCCTTGTGACTTTGACTCACAAAGGTGACACTTTTGTTTAAAGATTGGATACAGTGTAGCTATAGGCAGCAGGGGGGAGAATTTGGTCAAAGGACTGGACCCTCTCAATGTCTCTCAGTCTCTCTCTGAAACACACACACACACACACACACAGGGACATGAGGTAGTAGGTGTCTGGAAGAAATACAGATAGAAAGGGAGAAGGGGAGGGAACAAAAAAGAAAAGATTTACATTACCAATGACAAATCAAAGCTGAAAGTTTGCCTGGCCTGTTGTCATTCATTGCCATTCATATTTAGAAAGCAGACTGCTGTGATAATTGATTTGATAGTCCAGCTTGAGTGGAAGCACTTCTGGGCATAGCAGGCCTCAGAGATGCCAAAAAAGAAGAAAAGGTGGGAATGAAATAATGCACTACTTTCTCCTCAGAGGCATGTGGCCCAGTTTTTAAGAACAGAAAAAACATGCTCTGGGGTGGGGGAAGTAGAATGGGGAGGAAACCTAAAGAACTCCGTAATAAATACAAAAATGACCATATAGCTCTAGTCAGATAAAAATAGGCATTCAAACTGAAACAATGAGAGGACATATTTTACTGACAGGTGAATAATAGGGGAGTGTGGTGGAAATAATCTGATTTTTAACGGATTCTGTCCTTGAGAGTACCTTTTTTGCTGTTCTTTTGTATAAAGACAAAAGTGATTCCTTTTCTCAAAAGCCTTTTAATTTTTTAAGCTTTTCATACTAGATTAATAGTTCAGAAGGAGAAAAAGAAAACAATAATTGAGATTGAAAAGCTATATATGTGCTTGGATTATCTAAACGTCATTGAATGTATTTCCTTGAAGCAATAGGTAATAATGAAGCTTGTTCTCAGATTTGTGCATGGAGGCTGGTGTTCAGCCATTGCTTCCTGCTGATATGAATAAGCGAGGAGACTAAAGTGCCAGTTGAAGGAAGGAAAAGATAGACGAGATTTTTAAAAGTACTGAATTCACTGCCTGACCTCTTAATCACAACTGCCAATTGGATTGTGTGCCCTGTCATTCCATATAAGGACCTAAAGAAAACCAGATAAAAGACGTGGCTGTCAAAACACACATTTTAATCAGAACCTGTTTGTCTTTTGAGAGAAATGTACTTATTTACATTCAAAAATAGCTAAATCCTTTAACTTTGCCCCTTTTCTCTCTTTTCTTCCCTTGCCCTGCTACCTTCCTTTTTCCTTTCTCTCTCTTCTCTTGCGTAGCTGCCTGAACTATAAGGGAGAGTCTGTTGTTTGGCCTCAAATGTCAATACCCACACATCAGTTTTTCTGTTCCCCTGGTAAGTTTCTCAAATACACTGAGACAGCTTTATGGGTTTCAAAAAAAAAAGGAAAACAACTCCCAGTATATAACTACTTGTTTTTAAAATTAATACAGAGAAAGCAATGTCAGTATAATGTGTGGCAATATTTCTCACAGTCTGTTAAAAAAATCATCAGCGTGAGAATTATCTGGGGAGCTTATTAAAATTCAGATTCTCAGACCTCACCCCCAATCTGTTCAACTACAGTGTATCCTGCTCCGTTGAGTTACCTACATTTTTAACAAGTGCCTCAGATCATTCTTCAGCAAACTACTGAAGTTTGAATACCAGAGACATAAGGGTTAAAAAGCAATATTTAATCAGATAGGCTGATGCTTTTTTCACCATTACTAGTTGAATAAACTTAGGTGAATTACCTAGCCTCTCTAAAATTCAGTTTCCTCATCCATAAAAATATATATAACAATGCTTATATAATATAGTTGTTTTGAAGATTAAATAAGATAATGAATATAAAAAAGTACAGTGGCTGGTGATATCAATACATAGTCAATATTATTGATATGGTTTATTTTTTATGATTTTGAAATAGATTCCTTTGCATAGATTATTGATACTGCCTCCATGTAAAGTAAATATTAGGTTCTACTTCAGTTGTTTATTAACTTGAATAATACTTTACACATCTCTAAATAAGAATATTTAAGATTAAAAATGATAAACATCACTTCACTTTACCCAATGAAGAAATAAAAGTATCTTAGACTGAAATGATAGCACATGCTTACTGGCATAGAGTAAAACATCCTCAAGAATATCAACTGTATACAGACAACTAGATATGCAAATGTGTAATTAAAGAGCATTCGGGTACTGAACTTGATGAGTGAGGACGCCCCAGCGACCAGGAGATCAATGCGATACTATAAATATCGAAGGAAACTCACAGTGATACTAGCAGCAGCACCATCTCACACCCAAAGAGAATTCATCAACTATTATCATGTCTAAACTTGGAGAGTCTTTGTCTTCCTAGCCTGGAATAGGAGAAGAATCACTAAATTTTAATTCCAGTGTCTCCTAGCCCTGTTGCTTCAGACAAACTTCTTCCACTTGGTACCTCCATCTATAAAATGATAGTCATATTTGCCCTACCTCAAAACTTGGAATTAAGAAGAACTGTGGCAATGCATATACGAGGCATTTGTAAACTAAGCGCTTTAGAAATGAATGGTATTATTTCATACCTATAAAATATAGTTATCAACTCTTGACTGCAGCTACATTCTCATTTTTCAGGAAGTCCAAAACATAGATGAAATTAAAAATCATTGTTATGCCTTGCTGATTTTTGCTTGAGGTGACCAAATTGCGTTGATGCATTTTCACTCAGCTTTTGTTGAATATTCCTTAGTCCGAAAGCTTTCAGCTTTGTGGCTTTGAAGCTCCAATTCCCTGATCAATGTCTGAACTTGTGAAGCTTGAAATTTGTCATTTGGCATTGACTTATGTGTAAATTTGAGTCAAAACTCAGTGTCCTTTAAACATCTCGGGGCAAATTTTCAGCATGGCCTCATTTTTGCTGATACGGTTATGTATTTGTAAGTACAAATTGCCACTTTTGTCCTCAAGAGAGCACAAAGTGGTCATTGCACCTGCCATGAGGTAATTGAAGGTGCAAAAAAACACTTCTACAAAAAGATCTTTATAACACTCCCTTCCCCCACCCTTCTCCCCTCCCTTCCTCTGTGTATACAGAAAAAAAAAAAAAGAATGCTATTAGCAGGCTTTGAATAGAGGTCAGCATTTCTTTTCAAGAAAAATAAACTGCATCTCATTTGTGCTATTTTTCTGTTTAAAAAGGAAATATACGTAGGAGCCATTTGTAAGCTAAGTGCTATACAAATGAATGCTAAGCTACTCTGAATAATTTAAAACAAAAATGTTGATGTAAATGGCAATGTATTTCACAATTACTATTTAACTGCAATGTTCTATAATCCTTAACTTAATCAATGACTAATTTTTGACTTGGAAAATAGCTTTTGAGAGTCTTACAGAACTTATGCTGCACCTATAGTTTTAGTCACCTAAATGTACCCTGTGAGATTATTGTAGACCAAGAAAATAACATGTGCTTTTAGTATGCCCTTCTTTGCAGTGGTGTTCTCTGGGTCCGTTTTGGGTTCTGTAGCTGGAGAAAAATGTAGGATCTATGAGAAACGAAAGTCAAACCCAACCGAGAGCTTACCTGTTATCTAAGCAATATATACGTTACAATCAGCTTAGAAAATTTCCAGGCAATGGGAGTACTTTGTAGCCATTTATATAGTACATTACCCACAACCATTCTAAGCATTGCCTGGAAATCTTTCTCAGAGCTTAATTTTATGTTGCTAATAATTCATATACATATATTCTTTAGCTCATATATATATATATATACTATCTCATGCAATCTCATGCAAGTAGGCAGTTTCAAATTTGTTGCCCTCAGAAATAGCAAACTGTCATTTGAGTTTCCTTTTGAAAAATTTTTTATATTTTTGATTGCAGTAAGAACACTTAACATAATATCTACCCTCAAGAAATTTCTGGTGCACAATAAAATATTATATTCTGTATAGCTCTTTTCTTTATGGTTACATAGAACATAGCAGTCCATATTAAGCTGATAACAACTTAACTTCAGTCACATACAAAAGCTCTATACTTTTACTTCTCTCTCTCTACATTTTATTACTGGTGTTAAATTTATATTTTTTATATTATATAAGGAATCTTCAAAAACTCATGGAAAACATGTGCTTTATCTTTTAACTTCATTTTTTGATAAACTATTTACTCTCATGTGTCCCTTAACAGACTTTTGTATAGTTATTCTTAATAACTTTGTGGGTTTTTAAAAGATTTATTTATTTATTTATTTATTTATTTATTTGAAAGGCAGAGTTACAGAGAAGCAGAGGCAGAGAGAGAAAGAAGTCTTCCATCCGCTGGTTCACTCCCCATGTAGTTACAGCAGCCAGAATTGTGCCAATCCAAAGCCAGGAGCCAGGAGCTTCTTCTGGGTCTACCATTCAGGTGCAGGGGCCCAAGGACTTGGGCCATCTTCTGCTGCTTTCCCAGGCCATAGCAGAGAGCTGGATGGGAAGTGGAGCAGCCAGAACTCGAACCGGCACCCATATAGGATGCTGGCACTAGCACTAGCCCCAATACTTTTTTGTTTTAATGTTTATTATAAAATTGAAAGTGATTTACAAAGTAATATAATATTCTGTACTTCCTTATTTACTTACCCTAACCAGTGTAGTTTATACTTTTATATGCTTTTATGTTGCTCTTTAGTATTTTATTTTTTCAATTCAACTTGAAGAAATTCTTTTAGCAACACATCTGGTGGTGATGAACTCCTTCAGATTATTTTTTGTCAGGGAAAGTAACTTTCCTTCTCTTTGAAAGACAGTTTTGCCAGGTATATTGTTTTTGATTGACAGCTTTCATTTTTTAGCACTTTGAATATTGTCATCTCATTGCCTTATGGCCTGTAACATTTCTGTATTAAAATCCACTGATAGTCTTTTGGGAACTCCCTTATACATGATGAGTCACTTTTCTCTTGCTGATTTAAAATCATTTCTGACTTTGGCCAATTTGATTATATGTTTTGATATATACTTCTTTGGATTTCTCTTATTTGGAGCCTTTTGGTTTCATGAATCTGGATGTCCATTGCCCTTCCCAGATTTGTGAAGTTTTCCTCTATTATTTATTTAAATAAGCCTTTTCCCCATTTCTCTCTCTCTTCTCCTTTGAGATTTCCATAATAAGTATATTTTTCTACTTGAAAATGTCCATTAAGTATCTTAGGTTTTCTATACTCTTTCATTCTTTTCTTTTTGTCCCTCTGTTTGTTAATTTAAATGACTTGTCTTCAGGTTCATTGATTCTTTCTTCTGCTTGATCAAGTTTGCTGTTTAATCCCACTAGTAAATTTTTCAGTTTAGTTATAGTATTCTTCAGCTCCAGAATTTCTGCTTTTATACTTTCTGTTTGTTGATATTTTCAAATTGTTCCTGCATACTTTTCCCAATATTGTTTAGTTTTATATATGCATTCTTTTGTAACTCAGTGAGCATCTTTAAAGTGATTATTTTAAATTCTTTTTCAGGTAATTCATAGATCTGTATTTCTTTAGTGTCAGATTTATTTTGTTCCTTTGTGTTATATGTCCCAAATTCTTCATGTTCCTTATAACTCTGAACTGATGTCTGTGCGTTTCAGGAAACAGCTACCCCTCCTAGTGTTTACAGACTGACTTAGACAGGGAAAGAGTTTAACCAATCAGCTAGACTAGAGATTCTGGGAGCTTCTGAAGCCTTTTTCATGGCTGTGTCTTCTCTGGGCTTCGGTGGATAACTTTCTCTTTAGAGAAATTTACTGGTTTCTTTTTTTCAGGTGCCCATAATCATTGCTACCTTTGGTGTCAAACTAGGATTCCATAGGCTGAGTTGAAAGCATACTCTTCCTCTCCATCCTTCCCACGTGGAGAAACTTCAAGTTTTTTGTCTTCTTCTAATCTCATAAAACTATGTTAGGCATAGTAAGCCACCAGACCCATTTCCCCCTTTTCCTTTATGCACTGAAGGGCCAGATTGTTGGAACCCTGCTCCACTCCTCTCACTTTTCCTGTTGGATAAGCCTCAGGTTCCCTGCCTTCTTTCAGTCTTGCAGAGCTGTGTCCACCAAACTAAGTTGCCCACCCCTTTTCCTTCATTCTTAACTATCTCCAGGCATCCAACCTATGTTCATTCTGTGTATGTTTGCCATATGAGGCAAAACAGAAACTAGCTCTTCAGGTAGTATACCAAAAGGATGGTAAACTCAAGTAATGTTTTGCTCTCTTTCCCCTTGAAGAAAAATTTGCAGACCAAGTTGATCTTTTTCAGTGCTGAGTTGTGCCAACTTGAGGAGGAGCTGATACAGACAGAGTGATATTATTCTTCTTAATTATTTCCATGTAATTATTTTCAGTTTTGTGCTTGTGCGCTACAGCCTCTTAACTGGATTCTGGTGTTTTGGGGAAGATATTTTTGTCTGTATATTGTTAAATTGGTGTTTCTTGGGACAACAAGGACTAGGACTTCCTATTATACCATTTTGGTAATATCAACAAACTATTATTTAAATAGGAAGCTTCCTTCATTTAGGGAGCAATATAATTTAATACAGTTTATCTACACATTTCTCTTTGGATGACTAAATTAGAAAAGGTCATCTGGAATTCCCCTTCTACATATCACTGTTAAAGCAAAAACTGTTTAAGTGGTACCTAGATAACTGACAGGATTCCTTGCAGGTAGCGTGAGACCCAATATAATACCAAATGCTCAGGGGCCATTTATCTAAAGGATGACAGTCAGGAATTCCCAAGACTATTAAAATTTATTAATGAATGTGATGGAAAATAACATTTTGGAATGTGACTGATGTATATTCAAGATGATGAGAGAGTGAGAATGAGTGAAATGATAAAAGTTCTTGAAAATGTGTTTTAAAAGCAATGCTGTCAAATATTAAATATACAGTTTGAACTGTTTTTTTTTTTTCCTTTGGTCCTGGTGACAAATGCAAATCTGTCTGAGCCAAGATTACTGTTTTGTTTCATGTTATCCCTTCCCTACACAGTAATAACCATAGTGATGGCCAGTTCTACAGAGTGTCACCCTGATATGTTAGGAAGTCACTGTCTCTTAGGTAGCCAAAATGTAAGTGAATTACAGCTCGCTCCACATTGTCAAGCCATAGAAATAGCAACAAAGATACCTAAATGAAACAAGCTCTGGTCTTTTCAAAACCAAAGTAGTGCAAAAAAAGCATTATATTTAAGTGGCAGAAACTATTCTGTAAGGTTATTGCTAGAATTCAGACAGTAAGAAAATAATAGAATCATACCTTTATAAAGATTAAGAGTAAAATATTGGATTTGAATTAATACCATTTTCAGTTTTAAATTTGTTCACATATTTAAGGAAAGAAAAGAAACCATATAACCATGTTTTACTTTCTCATCTTCTCAAAAGGTAATGCAATAAGTGAAAGTAGTGGCCTTCTAACACCTTTACCCAAATTGGTACTTCCATCAGTAAGTAGTTCCTTGTAACTATGAATTAAGAGAAGCTTTTGATTGATAGTATTCTCTTAAAAAGAGCAAAAATGATTCTTATATCTTATATTCAGTACGTGAAATTTTTTTTTTTTTTTTTTTTTTTTTTTTTTTTTTTTTGACAGGCAGAGTGGACAGTGAGAGAGAGAGAGACAGAGAGAAAGGTCTTCCTTTTGCCGTTGGTTCACCCTCCAATGGCCGCCGCTGCAGCCGGTGCACCGCGCTGATCCGATGGCAGGAGCCAGGATCCAGGTGCTTTTCCTGGTCTCCCATGGGGTGCAGGGCCCAAGCACTTGGGCCATCCTCCACTGCACTCCCTGGCCATAGCAGAGAGCTGGCCTGGAAGAGGGGCAACCGGGACAGAATCCGGTGCCCCGACCGGGACTAGAACCCGGTGTGCCGGCGCCGCAAGGTGGAGGATTAGCCTATTGAGCCACGGCGCCGGCCCAGTACGTGAAATTTTTAAACAACCAAAGCTGTTTCATGTTTTAAAACTCCAAACTAAAGAAAAAAATACAGCTTTTAGTTGTAGTCTTTTTATCAATCAATCTGCAGAGCTTGGGCTCATTTAACGTATTTTGGACAGGAAAACAGTACCCTAGTAGATGTTTTGGTTAAATGAATTCATTCAAATAAGTGTGAATATTGTTAGATTTGTTGGCTGGAAGGGAGGCTGAGTTTGATTAGTCCATAGGCGCTCTGCAGAAGAGAAGTAAGTGGAACATGATTTCCCCTGAGTGTTATTGCTAGCAAGAAGAATTTGAGCCAAATTTTAGGATTTGGTCAGGGCCAAGCAAGATGTTATCACTGAGAAGAAACTGTGGTATATGGTAATGACCCTCCAGAAAATCAAAAGTAGGAGATACAACATCTGTGACTTGTCTGTGCCGCTACCCTGCCTTCCCACCCACTTCTCTCTCTCTCAGTTTTTTAGATCATCTATGCTTGCCTCCTCCACCCTTATCTGGCTCGGGCACTTTGAAGCTCTTATCAGATACCTTATCACATTCTCTTTCTATTCATCTTTTGCTTTCTTTTAGTTGCTAAATATGTATAAAGGACATTTTCTATTCTTAAGGAACAGATGTATGCTGAGGTTTTCTTTTTCTTTTCTAATTAAAAATATTTATTTATTTCTGGCCAGCGCCACGGCTCACTAGGCTAATCCTCCACCTTGCGGTGCCAGCACACCAGGTTCTAGTCCCGGTCAGGGCGCCGGATTCTGTCCCGGTTGCCCCTCTTCCAGGCCAGCTCTCTGCTATGGCCCGGGAGTGCAGTGGAGGATGGCCCAAGTCCTTGGGCCCTGTCGCTCCCCCTCTTCGTGGAGGAACGACACAGGACCCTGCGCTGTTCTCTCGTCTGCTCGACCCTCCCCGGGTTTGCTGCTGGTTCTTCCCGGGTTGGCTACTATCCCTTCCACCTCCGTGGAAGGGCAGTTCCCCCTGGCCACATTCCCCACTTCCGCAGGGGAGCGGCACACCACCGGCCGGCTCTTCTCGGGGGCTGCACGGGTTCCCTTAGATGTTCCCCATAGATGTTCCTGGTGCATGTTGTCTCTCTCCTCCTTTATAGTCCTCTTCCACCAATCCCAACTCTGCTACCCACACGCCGAGTACGCTGCTCTCCTCCAATCAGGAGCAGGTCCTACAGTTAATTGGTTGAACTGGAGGCAGCTGCGCGGAAGCTGTTCACTTCTCTCCCAGCGCCATATTGTGGGAGAGCAGATGCATAGAATAAGTCTTAATTCCAGTAACTCAGTCCAGTCCGGATTGCTCCCCACAGGGCCCTGCACCCCATGGGAGACCAGGATAAGTACCTGGCTCCTGCCATCAGATCAGTGCAGTGCGCAAGCCGCAGCGCGCCAGCCGCGCTGGCCATTGGAGGGTGAACCAACGGCACAAAAGGAAGACCTTTCTCTCTGTCTCTCTCTCTCTCTCACTGTCCATTCTGCCTGTCAAAAAAAATTATTTATTTTTAATGCAGAGAGAGAAAAACAGAGAGCTCCTATACAGTGGTTCACTCTCTAAATGCCTGCAACAGCTGGGATTGGACCAGGCAAAAGTCAGGAGCCTGGAACTCAATCTGGGCCTCCTACATGAGTGGCAGGAATGCAAGTATTTGAGCTTTATCACCTGCTCCTCCCAAGGTGCATATTAGCAGGAAATTAGAATGGAAAGCAGAAGGAGGGTATGACCCCAGGTACTCCAAGATGGGATACAGGCATCCCAAGTGGCCGCCCAAATGCTATACCAAACATTTGCCCCAGTTTCCTTAAGTGATTTAGTATTAAAACATGGGAAAGAAGTATCATAGTGGTTTCTCAGCCATGCCTCACCAAAGCTAGAATGTTCCAGTTACAACAGTAGCTCTGGCAGTTTAACAGCAATTCTGGTGACAAAATGACCATCTTGTTGATTGTCACCCTGTAGGAGCAGGTGTGTGTTGTGCTTGACTCCAGCTGTGCCTTCCTAACCTCTCTGTTCTCGTGGTATGCCATTATGGTGACTCAGTTGCTCCATTTTTATTCTTCTAATTTTTCATTATATTCCCTTCACAATGAATGGACTCTGTATTCTCCTTTCTACATCAGGATTTCTGCTCATTTTTGACTTCTGCTATGTGGCTTTTAACATATTCTCTCTCTCTCTCTCTTTCTCTCTCTCCCTCTCTCTCTGTCTCTCTCTCTGGTTTTGCTGTTGCCTAATATTTATATCTCTTTCTGCATGTGTCATTCCCCCAAGAAAGATTTGCTTGCTTTGGTTCAGAGCAGAAGTTTCCTGTCGTAAAGGACTCTTGGAGCAGTTTCTATATAGTGAGGTTTGATTGTTTTTTGGTAACTAGCTGTTTTCTAATCTGTGATTGGGGTCATATGATACCAAGGTTTAAAACTTATATATTAGGTACTCCATTAGAAGTAATCTCAAAGAGGGCAGTGTAACTGACAGGCATCATGTTGAGAATATTCTGTGTATGATGCCATCACATCAAGGGAGTTGAGGCACTCGATGTTTGGTTTTACTCTATGTATCATTGAATCCAAGATTATATCAATCATAACATACACGTTAGTGTATGTACCACTAAGAAAGAAATTCTGCCAGTTAAACTTCAGGATGCTAATTGTTAAATGCATCCCAGTCTCAAATATGTTAAAATGTGAAAAAATATGTATTTTTAAAAAGATGAAATATGGTATCCATTATGAACCTGAGCTATTTCTGAGGATCAGAATTAGACTGAAGGTCTCTGAAGGCTGACTCAGAGCAGGGTAAATACTAAAGGCTAGGGATTGGTTTATTAATCTGAAAGGCCAGATGATAGTGTCTAGTGAATAGACAGCAGGTACCCATCTGCAGATGGGGAAGAGGCCAGTCACAGGTCCAGAGTGTGGTTTGGGTCAGGAATCTGACAGATTTCATAAGGTGAATACAAAGAGAGACTGAAATATTCCCATATTGACTTAAATGGCATGGATATGACAGAAATTTCTATTTCTGTTCACTCCTCTCTTACATTCTAGGATCAACTCATCTGTATCCTTTTATCTTTTTAAAGCACCTCCTTGTTTATTTCTTATATATTAACTATATCTCTGAATGGACGGTCACTTTATAAACCAAATGCTTTTTTTTTTTTTGTCTATGAAGCACCTCACATAGGGAGATTTAAACTCACAATGGTGATACATTAATGAATCATCTCTACTCATTGACTCTGTTTCTGTTATTAGGAAGATAACATAGCTTTCATTGTTATTATAAATCAACCTTTCTTTTTTGTCTCTGCTATGTGGATGGAGCAAAGTTCCACATTAATGTGATTAGCATGGAAGAAAATCCTTACCAAAATTGCTTAGCTCTCCCACCACATAGCCAAACTTGGTATGGGTGGTTATCTAAGACCACTCTCAAGTGATCTCCATGACATTCAGGGGTCAGTTTACTCCAGGTTTGTAAACACAAGATATGGAGCAGCTGTTTGTTAGGATATCTCCCAGCGTGTTTCCTTTGAACATTTATTTTATTTGGTGTTGCTACATGTCTTATGTAAATAGGATTGAATCAAAATGCTGAATGAAATGAAAGGCTCCAAGAAGTGTCTATATAATGTATGCAGATTTCTTGCTGAATCTCTGCTCATAGATTCCACAGCTATTATAACCCAGTACAGCTAGTATGATTTTGAAGTTGATCTCTTGGGGCCCCTTTTGTCTTCTGAGACTCTGGACACCTATGCGAACTAATCTTTTCCTATGTCCTTCAAGACTACTCTGGTCTCAGCTGAGCCTCAGGGGGACTCCTTTGAAGCGTGAACAAGAGTGATCTGGCTCAGGAGGATAGCAAAGTGCCTAGCTGTATGTGTCACTGCTTTAGACACTTCATAAAGAGAATTTCATGAGGTGGCAAGTTTGGGCTCCGAGACATAACTAGACTTCACTTATACTCTGGGGAAAGAGATTCCAGACTCCAGCATTGTCCTTACTGTACAGCTGAAGGGCCAGGCTGATTACCCTGAACTTTACATTTCCTAAAATATGTACTTAGTTTTCATGATAAAAAGCTCTCTCCTCTTTTGCATAGTACTTTTCTATCATTATTTCAGTTAAATGACCCTTGTTTTCAGAATTCAAGTACCACTTGTTATACATATCCTAGATTAGAGTAACAATATAAGTACATTTGGATTCCACAGCAACCATTCAAGGATTTTCCGGAGCAAAGATAACTTAAATGATCTATATGGTCCTTTGGTGACATATTGGACTGCTGGGACCTATGTTATTAATGAATCCTCCTCTCTGCCACTCTGCATATATACCTGATCACTCCTAAATGGCAAATTTGTCTTTTTTTAAAAATTGTATTTATGTATTTATTTATATACTTATTTATTTGAAAGACAGGGTGATAGAGGGACAGATGGGAGGTGGGGGCAGGGATCTATCGGTTCCCTCCCCAGATGATCGCCAACAACCAGATCTGGGTCAAGTCAAAGCCTGGAACAAGGACCTCTATCCAGGTCTCCCACATGGGTGGCAGGAACCCGAGTACTTGGGCCATCCTCTACTGCTTTCCCAGGCACATATGCAGGAAGCTGAATCAAAAGAAGAGGAGCCAACTGCTTCTCTGATATGGGATCCTGGCATTGCAGCAATAGCATAATGTGCTGTGTCACAATGCAAGCCCTTCCTTTTTTATTTTAAAATTAGCAAATAACAATTGTATGTAACTATGTGGTAAAATATAATGTTTTGATATATGTCTACAATATGTCTTGTCTTCTTGAATGCACTTTTTAAAAAAAAAAAAGATTGATTGATTGATTTGAAAGTCAGAATTCCACAGAGAGAGAAGGAAAAGCAGAGAGAGAGAGAGAGAGAGAGAGTCTTTCATTCGCTGGTTCACACCCCAGTTGGCTGCAATGACTGGAGCTTTGCCAATCCAAAGCCAGGAGCCAGGAGCTTCTTCCGAGTCTCCCATGCAGTTGCAGGGGCCCAAAGACTTGGGTTGTCTTCTACTGCTTTCCTAGGCCATAGCAGAGAGCTGAATTGGAAATGGAGCAGTCAGGACTCAAACCGGCACCGATATGGGATGCGGGCACTGCAGGCTGCAGCTTTACCCACTACACCATAGTGCCAGCCCTGAATATACTTTTCTAATTCTTCCTTTCCCTTCCTTTCTACTCCAACCTTCTATTTTTCTCTCCTTAGTAAAGAAAATGGCTAATGCTTGGGAGACATTGTAGTCTATTGTCTGAAACTAGCTTAGACACTCCCCCACCTTGTATCCTCCCCAAGTCCAGCATCAGGAGTAAAACTCTCATCACTCCTTTTGTCAGCATTTAAGTAAATGCTATTCAATGGCTTTATGCTTACTAATTTCTATTCTCTGTTTATAGAGTCAGTCACATTGACAGGCCACTGGACAATGATACTATTCTTTGAGGTCATGGATTTCCTAAATAAACTGGCAACAGTAGTTGAAAATCAGATTACCTGGAAATCTAAAAGGGAAAAAAAGCACTGAATGACTTTCTAAGCTCTTTTCAAAAGTTTGATGGATTTTTTAGTTTTAAAGTTTCTGGAGACAATTAACAAGCAGTAGGTACAAGAAAAAGCAGAACTTTCATGAGATGTATATTTTCATCAATTCATGCCTTTATATATACTGACTTTTTTTAAAGATTGATTTATTCATTTGAAAGGCGGAGTTACAGAGAGGAAGAGGTAGTGAGAGAGAGAGATCTTCCATCTGGTGGTTCACTCTCTAAATGGCTGCATGACTGTAGCTGGGCCATGATCCAAAGCCAGGAGCCAGGAGCTTCTTCCATGTCTCCCACATGGGTGCAGGGACCCAAGGACTTGGACCATTTTCTGCTGCTTTCCCAGGCACATTAGCAGGGAACTGGATTGTAAGTGGAGCAGCCTGGACTTGAACCAGCACCCATATGTGATGTCAGTGCTGCAGGTGGTGGCTTCGCCCACTATACCACAGCACCAGCCCATGACATTATATTTAAAGACAAATATATGAAGGAGTTTGTCTTCTTCACAGTGACATGTATCAAAGTGAAGAATACCCATTTTGTTTTTTTCGTAGTTTATACCAAAGTTGTTATATATTGCAAAATTATAGTTGATTTTGATAAATCAAATTTTGTACTGAAAATTTATTTCTGTTTATATACTGTTATGTGATAGGTTTTTTTCTTGAAAGAAAGGAAATAGAAATGTTTTCTGTCTCTTAATAAATGTGGGCTTTTTAAATGATTACTTTAGTTCAGCTTTTTACCTCAAAATTTTTGAGCTTAGATATTTTCTTGTTTTTCTTATTTTAAATATATTTCTCCAAATCCGTCAATTCTTGTATTGAAATGAATGAATTCATGAAGTTGCCTTCTTCGCTGCATGAGGGACTAACAGCCAGAATAAAAATAATCAACCTAATATTTCTTGTTGCTGGAACATAATTATGAGAATATTACATGGAGGAAGCCATGCTTAAAATAAAGGCTTCATATTGCATTTAAAACTCAAGTGGGACTTTCAAGTATTCTGTTTAGTAGAATAATATATTGATGAACCCTTGGAGAACTAATTATGTTGTTTCACATGAATTACAAATGCATCATTTAGCTGCATTATAGTCTTACATGTGTCCTTTACAATTAATCATCATTAAATGTTTGATATGTAAAATTCAAGATGCAAAGAAAGCATACTTTTTTAACCAAAATGGTTCAGACAAATACCAGTATTTTGATTTCAGGTCTATAACAAGTCTACAGATTTTCTTTTCCCTTTTTGCAAGATCAATGTATGAATCTGGAAACTTTTAATGGAGCTCCCTCACTAGAATCCTATTGTTAATGGCAAATGAAAGTTGTGACAGTAATTTTTATTATACTACTTCAGGCTTCCTTCTGAAATTTGAGCAACAGAAGCGTGTTATTAGGACTTTTCATTGTTTCTATAGTTTTCTTTTCAAATATGCTTCCAAAAGTCATGGTTTTTTAAGCCTTTGCCTCTGAAAGTCACAATTTTGAGTAGGAACTGAAATGCTAGTAGGCAGTGCCCCTTTACATAGAATCCTGGCAGTACTTTTAGTGAATTATTTAAGAAGTCAACATTGATTCCCTCCTGAGCCAGTCCAGTCTCTTTCCAAAAATGTTGTGGTTCCTATTAGCTCCGCCGTTTTACAGGAAAATATTATAGTCCAAAGAACTGAATATTGTTTGTAGCAAGATAGGCAAAACCCATAAACGTTGAATAGTATAAGTATACATGCGATAAACTCCTATGACATTTATGGGCAGAAAGTACTATGAGATGTGGAATCACAAATTAGAAGAATAACTCATTGAATTCGAAGTTCTGAGCTCTGTACTACCTACTAGGAGTTGAGATGAATGAGAAATGGTTCCTTTCCTCAAGAAATTATACCATGAGTAGAAACATTCCAGAGGATCAATAGTGGATTAATTATAGTGAGTTGACATGTTACAGACTGAACAGATGTGCTTACAGCATGAGCTCTATAGTCAACATCTGCATGTTTTTTAACTATCTACACAACTGTTGTCCTGCGGAATTCCCAACAAAATTATAGGTGAGGAATGATAAAGTCAAAAGGACTCCTAGAGTTCACCTAGTCCAAATCCCTCTTTTTCCAGAAGAGGAAAACAAGGCCCAGGGAGAGTGAGATGATTTATGCCCAGTCACACTGCAAACTAATGACAGTAGAGACTAGAAGTCAGGTCTTAGTTTAGTCTTTCACGTGGGAATACATGTGAACCTCTTTCTTTAAGCTCTCTCCCCTTGCTCTATTTTAGTGGTAAAAGCAATGATATAAGAAGTCCCTGGAAAAATGAAATTTTCTAAATGAGGGAAAGAACTCCTGGCTAGAATACTCCTGAGAAAGATAAAGAAATTGAAGCATGAGTTGAAAAACTGATTAAGAGGAGGGAGGGAACAAATACAGACCAGAAAGGAAATTCAGAGAAATCCAACTGCAAGAATGAGAGAATCATAAAGAAAGGAAGACTGAAGTAATTAGCCAGTAACAATTATTTTAATGGGAAAATGGGCTGAAATGCCATAGGTCTCATTTTATGCATTCAATCTGATTAAAACAATTTTTTTTTCAAAATAGAGTCAGCTATGTTAGGTAGCCTCATATCAAACAGAACTCTCTATTATCCAGCACATTTGTATAGCTGCAGCATAGTGATGACTGACACGTCTAATGATGACCCCGAGGCAGTGTGATGCCCCAAAGTACCTTTTGAACCAACAACAAAAAAAATTTCTATCACATTCAGCATGGTTTCATTGTTAACTATATTTTATTCAAAATCTTGGGGAATGAGGAATATGTTTGTGATAGGTTTTTGGGTAATTATCTATGAATATGTCTTAGTTCATCACAGCACTTCCTATCTTGGCTAGGCTACATAGTAGAGATTTTATTGTAATGAGAAAGATCTTGCATTATTGTTTTACTTGTCTTCCCAGAAGTTCCCTTTTTTTAGACTTTTTGAGAGTTCTGATTTTTCTTGCTCCTTTTCTATTGAAAGGTGGAATAACACAGCCTGTCATATTTCTAGGCTGCCCTGCCCAATTGCTGACCATCTCAATCCAATGATGCCTTTAAAAGCATCCACTATGTAAATAGATTATTTTACCTTCTGCTGCCTTACAAGTCTTTTTGATTGTGTGCAGCAGCAAAGGAAGATTATAATGTTGTCATTGGCTCTCAGTGTCCTTTTTATGTAAGTCAGCTGTCAGGCAAGCATCCTAGATCTGTTTTTTAGCATCCATATAAATGTCTGTGATAAATAAGTCATTGCTTACTGGAGCTGCCTTTGTGAAGCAGATCCCGTACTTTCACATGCACAATGACAGCAGTCAACTTAATTGACTATTACTTGGTCAGTTTCTATGTCACAGTGATGCCAGGTAAAACAAATAGAAGAAATCCAAATTTAATACATTTCTGTTCAAACTCAGAAGACTTAGTAATAGAAAACAGTCTACTAATTTGAAGGTTTTTCAGAGATTAGTGTTCCCAAAAGATGAACTTGGTACTACCACTCTCCTTCTCACAATTTAAACTGAATGCTTATGTGGATTTCTAAGTGTGAATCACTAACAGACATGTTGACATGCTATAAAATACATGACATGGTGGTAATAAACATAGGTCAGTGAAGGGTGCCTAGCTCTGATACACAGAGGTCAGAACTGTAGTTCAATTAGTCAAATACCAGAAAACTCTCTTCATACATTATCTTTTCTAATTGGAAATCTGGAGGATAGAGTACAAAATGGTCATCCTTATCAGTTCAAACAGCAATGGACAATTACGTTTTTAAAAGCCCTACAGTTACACTTTGCAATTAAAGAAATTGTGATTCCTACATTGAAGGGAGCAGGCCTGCTCTGTGACTGATGCTGCCCTTTCTTTTCTGTGTCGCGTCTGTTTTCGAATCATCATGATTATGGGGTATGACACCAGTCATGTTAGGCCATGCTGCTGACAACAGTGACTTTCAACAGGGAAAAGTTACCAGGGAAAGGGCATCCATCATCATGTAATTTAGAGGGGGAAAAAAAAGACCCTAGACTCAAAAACCACATTAGCAAAGACAACAAGGAAGTGAAAGAATCATTTGAATAAGATTACAAACATCTACAGCTGTGTAGGTTAGCTTTGGATTAAGGGAAAACAAGAATTAAACACCCTCTTTTGTGCAGATGAGCATCCTGGAATTTGCAGTAATGGAGTCAGTAGTTTCACTGCATTTTTGAATCCATTTGTATGTCATGTGAAGAATGAACATATGCAGTACTTAATAAAGAAAGGTCAGTTCTGCCATAGTGATCACTGAAGCATAATGCAGCAAATGGGGTAGGTTGTTTTTTTTTTTTAACTCATCAGTCCTAGAACATTCAAACTTATCTTTTGAGTAAGTTGTGGAATTTTCTTTTAATCTCCTGCATCTGGTGTAATGTGAATGAACAGTAGTTCAAAGACAACTCCATACCTGTACTGACTTATTAAAAATGTCAAATAATTTGTATAAAAATACTGAGGTATGATTTCATGAACAGGGCCTCTGGTTTGTCCTTGTCCTCCTATTTATCAGACACTAAGTGGATCATTGAGCTGATGTGCACCTGCCAGTTCTTTCTTATTTTTAGATTGTACTGCTTTGATTATTCTTAACAACCAGCTTTTTGCAAGATTTGTCATGACTACAGTTTTTGTTTATCTTATGGCATTAGCAGAGACATTTGTACAAATTAAAAGGTAAGTTTCTTTTGGTGCAAAATATTTTGAACTCTATGTATAGTTTTTTCATAATATACCTTTTGCCATGAATTTTTAGAAGACCCCCTCATGTGTATGGATTTCATTTTTTTGCACCAAAATAAGCATATCCACAAACTTTAATACTCTTGTATTACCAAGACCAGACCACTGAAATCATCTTTATCCAGAGAAAAAGTAGCTTTCTTGATTAATGACTTTTTTTTGGCAGAAGGAAACAAAATTGTATCCTTATCATGTGCCTTAAATCTTTTTTCTTAGTTTATGCATACTTTCTAAGAGATATAGAAGTGATTTTATATATATATATATATATATATATATAATCCATGTGTTCCAAAATTGCCTCTCTAATTCAAGTCATTAGAGCTGAGTTTCACCTAGAAGTCATTTGAACTAGTTTCCATTAAAAATCCTTTCTAAGAATCAGTTCAAATTTCATGTTCTTTTTGTCACCACAACTTTATTCTAATTTTTCCATATGGAATTCTATCCACTTGTCTCCTTTCTATATCCATTAGTTCTTGGACACCATCAATCATGCTATCTTTATTATTTTCACATTGCTTATACCTTGTTGAGATTAAATACATTCATTCATTGAATACATTCATTTTTAAGCAAATATTCAATGTACTCTTTTTTTTTTTTTTTTTTGACAGGCAGAGTGGACAGTGAGAGAGACAGAGAGAAAGGTCTTCCTTTGCCGTTGGTTCACCCTCCAATGGCCGCCGCAGCCGGCACACTGCGGCCGGCACACCGCACTGATCCAATGGCAGGAGCCAGGTACTTATCCTGGTCTCCCATGAGGTTCAGGGCCCAAGTACTTGGGCCATCCTCCACTGCACTCCCTGGCCACAGCAGAGAGCTGACCTGGAAGAGGGCCAACCGGGACAGAATCTGGCGCCCCGACCGGGACTAGAACCCAGTGTGCTGGTGCCACAAGGCGGAGGATTAGCCTAGTGAGCCACGGCGCCGGCTAATGTGCTCTTACTATTGCATGGTAATGATCTAGATCAAGGACTTGCAAACTATGGTCAGTGTGCTAAATCCAGCCCATGGATTTGAGTTAAGAACGTTGTTTATATTTTCAAGGGTTGTTAAAACAAAGATGATGCAACAGAGACCATATGTGGTCCAAAAATAGCCTAAATCATTTTCTGGCTGGCCTTTTACAAGGCAATGCTTGCTGGCCCTTGTTCTAAACATATGTGAACAAAATCAACAACAATTCCTACCTTCAGGAAGCCTAAATTCTATTAATACAGCTATTTTCAACATAACAGGTATCATTCTTTGTTATCTCCACCATAATTGTATATAATACTCACTGAATGTTTGTGAACTGAATAAATGAAACATAAGTAGAATCTGTACTCCAACATTACAAACATTTCTATACCATGTAACAAAATTTATTTTCAGGAGCTTTATATTAAGAATCTTTCCTTTGATTGTGTTCTAGAGAAAAAGAAAACCTCAAATACTCCTTGCCTGTCAAGATATTTTATTCTAGTCCTTGATAGTGGTTTCTCATGTTAATACAACTTTTACTCATGATGAGGTCCTGATTATCTAGCCTCCTTAGGAGAAATAATCATAATTATATTTGATTCTGAAAGTTTTCTTAAATGGTAGTTGTTTCATAAGAGATCATTTTGTATGTGTGACAGTTAAAACAATAAGTTCATCTTGTAGGGAGTTTCCATTCTTGAATTAGCCAGGTTTGTGGCATTAGAGAGTTTGAATTCAGATGGAATCATTTCACTGCACATTTGAAAAGGTGATCATCTGCAGTAGACTTAGAGTTGGCTAATGTGTGGCTACTTTTCATAAAGTTAAACTATAGATGCCACTAGGTCTCCAACGAGCACAGCCCTTTGAAACTAATGGTAGAATACTGGGTATGGATCAGAGAGTAGAAGGGAAGAAAGGGTAATGTGAAGGAATCCCAGAAGTGGAAAGAGTGTGATTTTTAGAGACAGTAGATAGTGGTGGTGATAACGACGATTATACAATTCCTTTTTCCAACCCCAGTGGCAAAGTTCTCCACTCAGTGCCATTTCTCCATCCCATGCACCCACCTAAAGCAGTAATATGTTGTTAATACTCACCTATCCCCACCTCATACCCTCACTGACACAAAGAAATTTTCTGTACCCTCTTCTGTCTTTTAAACATTGAACATTTGAAGTAGATGAGATGTAAGATCTAAAAAGAAAAATCACATAATCGTTTATTGCACTCTTTGTTCCCCTGGGCCTTTTCGTCAGAACTGCCCTTACTTCCAGTACAGATGATCCTCATTTTATGATGAGGCTTTGCCCTGAAAAGCCCATCGTAAGTTGAAAGTAACCTAAGAAAAAAAATACCTTTAATGCACCTCACCCAGCTCAGCAATACAGCACACTGTAGAGTGTCAGATGCCTCCTGATCCTGGGGCTACCTGGGAGCTGTGCTCACTGCCTCTGTCCAGCATGGACAGAGTATCAGACTGCACATTGCTAGCCCAGGAAGTGACCAGAATGCAAAAGTCAGAGTATGTATCATGTTTGCACTATTATAAAATCAAAAAAATATCAAGTGGAACCATCCTGAGTTAGGGACCATCTATCTGTATGCTGTACACCTCTCTTAGATGCCACACTACTATTAATCTAAATACTTTGCTTTATTAAGGAACTCTCATTCCTCATTGCTTACATAGACATTAAGGTTGACAAAATTAAGGTTTAAAATTCCATAATGAATAATCTAATTATAAATGAAGGAAATTGAAGCATACTACTGTATGTACGGCTTTAGTTTCAGCTTTTTGACCTTTGTGAAGACTAATGAGATTACATATCTAGTATAGAGGATGAAAAAATCTTTAATAGACCTGCCTAATTTACATTGTTAGGAATTCTGTGAAACTTGGAGTTATGCCAGCAAATCTGGATGTGCTGCCCCTTTAATTGCACTTAACTGCTCCCCACCACCCGCCCACCCCCGTTCTCTGGTACCTACAGTTAATACAGAGGAAGCAATCCATTTTGAAGTAGGAAACACAGGAAGCCTTGGTTTTGTTCTCTGAATGCAGATAGCTCATTCCCATCAAAGTTTATAATTTACAGAGCTTTCCTTTGGAGAAGACTAGAATGCTGGATACTGATAAAAAAGCAACATTTGTTAAGTCTAATTTTGGCACAGGAACTGTTTTTGTACAAAGCAGTCTTTCATAATATCTTTGGAATCTGTTCTCTTTGTAGTGTAGGTGGAAAGAACTACATTTTCTCCCCGTTTTAGGTTTAGAACTGGGGACTGATAACCAAAGATTAGCAAGAGAAAAGTATACAAATTTATTTAATATACATACATTTTACATGACACAGGAAACTTCATAAGTAAATTAACATCTAGTGAAACAGGGAAAACTGAATTTTTAAAAATTTATTTATTATTTGAGAGGCTGAGAGTGAAGGAGACAGTGAGACAGGCAGACAGTGCTCTCATCCACTGTTTCAATTTCCAAATGACCCGCAGGGCCAGGCTGAAACCAGGACTGGATAAACAATTCAGGTCTACTCAGTGGTCCACAGGGACTCAACCTGCTACCTCCCAAAGTATGCATCAACAGAAAGTTTGACTCTGGAGCAGAGCCAGGATTCAAACCCAGGCCACCCAAGTGGCATCCCAACCACTAGGTCAAATGCCTGCTCCAAGGCTGTGTCATTTTATGCTTACGTTTGATAAAAAAGTAAATTGTTGTGGAGAAGTATGACTGACCAAAAGAGATAAGATCTAATAGTAACAAAGGATGGACGACTTCGGGAGGAGACTCTTCTCTGTGTCCTTGTGTCTTCAGAGAACGTGTTCCTTTTGTCTGAGTGTAAGCAGGGCCCCTTTGGAATGAGTGTCTTATGACCTGCTTCAGAAGAGAAGGGTGAAAGGAAGGTGAGCGTGAACTTTCTGCTCCTGCTGTTTTCTCAGATGCCAAGGGGACATGTTGTAGCGTAGTGGACCTTGAAGCCCCCCAGTCGTAGAACTAGGAAGGGCCTTCTCACTCTGGAAAGTTCTAGATCAGTGAACTCTCCTTCTAAAGGAGTGTACTCATCAAAGTAACCCATAAGGCCATGAATGTGTGTGATCAATAGGTATTTATTGAGGAAATATTATGACCTGAGTACTGTGGCAAGTCTGCAAGTAAAAAGCATGCCCCCCTTTCCTTGGGAAATCAAGACTTACAAAAATAAAGCAATTATGCACAAAAATGTTATTCTATAGACTCTTACATTGACTAGCTTCTTTTCAAAAAGAATTTTAATTCATTATCACATCATGTGTACACATATTTAGTGCAAAAAATATCCTATGTGGTAAGGGAGCTCAGAGGAAGAAAAGATCTGTAAAGTTTGTGATATTCCAAGACGCCCTCAGAGAGCAGATAAGGCAGTTTGCTTGTGTAGTGTCCTATCTTTTTAGATAATTTTTCTAACTAAACTCATTTTGCTATTTCCCCTTGAATTTCTTTCTCTACTTGGTTTCAGTTGTTTATCTTGCTTTTTATTAATCCATCATCATGCAGAATTAGAAGCAATTCCATCTTTTTTCAGCTTTACTGAGGTATAATTGACAAATAAAAATTATATATATATATTCCATGTATATAGCACAATGTTTTGATATGTGTTTACATTTGTGAAATTATTTCCATAACCAAGCTAATTAATTTGCCCATCACCTCACATGGTTAATTTTTTTTTTTCCTTTTGGGCTGATTTTTGTGTTGTTTCAACACTGTCTTTAGCAGGGTCTCCATTCAAGTACACTTTAGTCTGCAGTACAGTGGAATCAATTATTGCAGAGTATTTGAACTCAGTATGTTTACCCATTTGCTGTGGTCAGGCAGCAAGTCTAATTCTGTTGTCATTTTATAAACATTTGTTCCATGGTTTGAAGAAAAAAATTACTTTAAGACTGAAACAGGCTATCTTGATTCTGTTTTTTTTTTTTTCCTTATCGATGGAATAATAAAGATGAGCAATTCAAACCATGTCTCTCACAACTTTCGCAAAGCAGAGCAGTGATGTATAATTTATGCATCTTGCACCTGTAAGGCTGAGCAATGAGACAAGACCAAAAGGGGGAGGAAGAAAAAGACATCTTTCTGGATAAAATCATGATCATTTTCCCCAGCTTTTAAAAAATTATATGCAAGGAATTTGAGGGTAGAAATGATGCATTTTTATAAATTACTGTTAGAATGTATTGCTAATAAAAATGTAAGCCTATTGATCTCCTCTGAGAAGCTGAAAACACTGAGCAGCTAAGGCTTTAGTCAGACATGTTCTTAGAGTTTCTCAGAAAGCAATATCTTTTATGATTTTTAAAAATCTATTTACAAACATCATCCACACATTCCTCTAGCTCTGTTTTTATTAAAGGAAACCCTACAGGCAAAAAATGTAATTTTTCCAAGGTTGGACATATGGCTGATGTCAGAACTACAAAATCATGTTATATGGAACCAAATGCTAAGTTCAACCTCCCAGTGCTGACACTCATCAGACCCCAGAATAAGTGTCTGTTACTGGGATAAGCAAAATGTTAGCCACAGAAGTGGAACTCCATGGAGCTGTAACTACTCACTTGCAATATCAGGTGGCTCTGCAAATGAATGGCACTGTTAGGTGTTACACCAGTTCTTGTTGCCCCGGCAGTAGCAGTTGTGATATCTTATTGCCAATCCAAAGAGCAGAAATCATAGGACGAGAATATTAACAAGTTCTTCTCAAACTTTAAGTGGATGAGAAGTCCTGCTCATTGCCATGAAACTAGGTATGGATTCCTAGTGCCCTGTAGGCCATTTTATTTCGTTTTAGTATTCTATTCTATCTATTCTATTCTATTCTATTCCATTCCATTCCATTCCATTCCATTCCATTCTGTCAATTCTATTCTATTTTCTCTTATTTTTGGTAAGCAGAACTGGCAAGATGAGAGAAACTTACATAAACAATGAATTCTTGATATTTATATTTATTTCTCATACCGATCAAAAGTCAGTGGCTTCATTTATATGTAGCTCTAAAACTAGAAGTAATAAAAGAATATCACAGGAGCATGTTGAAAGATCAGAGTAAGGAAGAATCCTCAGAAAGGCTTGGCATTTTATTAATCCCAATTGGAAAACATATTGCAAATTAAAAAAAAAAACTCATTCCAATTGTTTTTAAGTGCTTATATAGATAGATTATTTTTCCACCTGGTTTTCTCCCAGGTAGTGTCCGTTTACTCTGACTAGTTTTACAAGCCATGACTTCTCAATGGATTAAATTCTAAGTGTGTTAGAGCACAAGCGAATGCAGCTTCTGTCCTTAGATAAGCAGGGAAAGTCCCAAATGAGAAAATATGGGATTGTTCAAGCAACTTTTTTCACCACAGTCTTCCAGGCCCCTTTCTGCCTTTCCTATTCTTTTTTTTAAAAGATTTATTTATTTATTTGAAAGGCAGAGTTACAGAGAAACAGAGGCAGAGAAAGAGATTTTCCATCCACTGGTTCACTCCCCAAACGGCCGCGATGGCCAGAGCTGGGCCGATCCGAAGCCAGGAGCCAGGAGCTTCCTCTGGGTCTCCTAGGTGGGCACAGGGGCCCAAGCATTTGGGCCAATCTTCTACTGCATTCCCAGGCCATATCAGCGAGCTAGATCAGAAGTGGAGAAGCTGGGACTCAAACCGATGCCATATGGGATGCCAGCACTGCAAGCAGTGGCTTTACCCACTACACCACAGCGCCGGCCCCACTGCCTTTCCTGTTCTTAATCTTTCCTCTCTAGTGCAGAATGATAGTGGCATAACGTCTAGGATCCCCAATTCCAGAAGCAGGGAATGATAAAGCCTGGAGAATTCCTGAAGAACGTTTGCTCAGCCCTCCAGATCCCTGATGCCAGCTCAGTTTCTGATCTTCCTGGATAGTGATTCATACCTTAAAGGTAATTTCGGACTTAGAATGGCTTTCCCGATCTACATAAATAATTTCCATATTATTTGCTGGTTTACATTAGCCATGCCACAGTTCCTCTCCATTAGATAGATAATCAAGAGTTGGCTCTATACTACCTGAAACCTGTAAAGAGAATTGAGTATTCTGAACAGTACGTTTTGATGGCTGCGATTTTAAGTGCCGAAGCCAAGCAGGGCTACTTCATTTTTGCTCACAGTGGAATACAGATGTGCCCCTGTAAAAGCGAAGCTAGTAAATGAAAATATTAGTTTACAAAGCTGATAAACTAAGATAGTGATTTTCCCCCTCAGGGATTTCTTTCTTTTAAGAGATTCGTTGTGGTGCTGCATTAGTCATTTCACTGAGTGTACTGAAAGCATCTCTGTCTCAAAAAGTAAACGAATAAGAATCAGCAGTCCCCTGAATCTGCAAGGATAGACTAGAAGGTAGTATTGCCGCATACTGTGTTCACTACCTAGATATTCATTCTTTAAACACAGTGCTCAGATTCCTTTAAAATGGTTTTCAATGTTTAAAGGAACAGTAGTGGATACATAGCCCTCAATATACCTAAGAAGGTGAAGTGTACTTGTGACTGTCATGGGTAAGGTCCCTGTGATTTTTAACAGAGGTTACTATTTAAATGGTGACCCAGATATCCTGTCAATGTTTGTCAAATAGTTTATTTGTTATTTATTTTTTTAGATCCCTAGTCTGATTTTGTTCTTTCCACATATTTGTCCTTCTCCCTTTCCCCAGTGTTCCATTCTAAACGTGAGTCAAGAAATTCACCTACCAAATCTGGTAAAAAGAATGTTATTTCATTTTACTTTAATCTTAGCTATCCTTAGACCTTCTTTTCTTCTTCATCTTTTCCAATTGAAATAAAAAGAATTTTTGATGTATGTAGAGACTGTTTTTTTAAGGAAAGTGTTAAAATTGTGCAACTTCAAAGAGTTTCCAAATGTTGCATTTTCAAAAATGTTTTATCATGTTTTTCTTTAAATTTCCTGTTGCTCCGTGTAGTCCCAGTGATGGCTGAATTTTTTACATTCTATATTGTTCTTTGTTTTCCACATCAAGTTGGAAGTTAAAACTTTCCCACACAATAACAATACTTTTATGGAAATAATTACTCAAATTTGATTTATCTCTAATGAATTTTTTCAGATCATGATTTTAAACTATCTTCCAGTTTCCAAGCGCAGAAATGGTTTCTTGCTTTATTTAGATATCATGGATACATGTTGATTGCATTCTAACCAGATAACTAGTTACCTTTGGTATTTTTTTTCCATGTTGTTATCCCTGATTTAAATTCTAGAAGGGGAACAGATGTTTTAGTGCAGTGGTTAAGACATTGTGTGGGATGCCCTCATCTCAAATTGGAGTGCCAGGGTTCAAGGCCCTACTCCACTTCCAGTTCCAGCTTCCTGCTAATGATCACCATAGGCAGCAACATGTACTTAAGTCCTGCCATGTGAGAAACCCAGATTGAGTTCCAGTCTCCTGGATTCAGTCTGGCCCAGCCCTTGCTGTTATGGCCATTTGGGGAATGAAACAGCAGATGGGAGATCTATCTATCTGTTTCTCTCTCTTTCTGTCTCTGTCTGCTTTTCAAATAAACAAAAATAAATCAAGAAAAATAAATTCTTGAAGCGCTAGATATCAAACTTTCCTCCTTTCATCTAAATTGTGCAGTCCAGCCTCCCTCTCTCCCACTCTCTCTCTCTCTTTCCTTTCCTTCTCTTTCTATATTTATCTTATATTTATATTTATATATTTATATTTATATTTATATTTATCTCTTATTTACTTCCCAGAAAGATTCCAGACAGTTTTACAACAAAAGGTCATAACTAAGATTAAAAACCAGAGGAAAACTTTTAGATAACTATACCACATGCCTAAATTAAGGATGGTTACTCTCGTGGACCATTGACTTTAGCTCTAAACTTCAGAAAGCAAACATGAGATATTTTATGATTTTCACTATCTGACAAAGCAAAGACAGTTAAAAATGGAAGATAGGGTAGGTACTGTGGCACAGATAGTTAAGCTGCCACTTGGTACTCCCCTCTCCTACATCAGTGGGCCAGTTTGATTTCTAGCTACTCTGCTTCTGATGCAACTTCCTGATAATGTGACCCTGGGAGCAGGAAGATGACATTTCAAGTTCTTGGGTTCCTGCTACCTACATTTTACCTGTGCGGAGCTCCAGGCTCCTGGCTTTGGCCTAGCCCAGCCCTGACTATTATGGACATTTGGGGGACTGAAACAATGGCTGAGAAATCTCTCTCTCTCTCTCTCTCTCTGTCTCTCTCTCTGCGTTTCAAATAGATGAAAATAAAATGTGCATTTAAAAAATAAAATGAAAGACAAAGAACATTGTCTTTCATAGCACATTTAGGGATGATCCCAAAATGTTCTTTGTGGTCTCTTATTTTCATCAGTAAATCACTTTTATATAGTCTTGAGTATGTTCTTTTATAAAGCATAATTAAATATCATTGCTGCTATGGGGTCTGAGTGTTTCTGCCCCTCACCGCACCACCCCCACCCCCGCCGCCCAGATCCATACATTGAATCCTAATCTCCAAGGTGATAGATAGCATTAGAAGGTGAGGCCTTTGGGAGATAAATATGTTATGAGGGTGGAGTCCTCATGAATGGAATTAGTCCCTTCTGAAAGAGGCCCAAGGGAGCTTATATGGCCCTTCTGCCATTTGAGTACACAATGAGATGTGCTGTCTATGAGAAAGTGCACCCTCACTAGAAACCATTTGATCTGAAACACCCCAGAACTGTGAACAGTACATTTCTGTTGCATATAAATTATCCAGACTAAGGTATGTTATAGGATCGTGAATAGACAGATATTCTACAAGCAATATATATTCAGGAACAAGTCTTCTTTCCATTTGTTACTCCCCTTTCCCCGTATGCACATTCTTTGCCTTTTCACTCCCCCAAAGTTAAGTGACTGGTGATAGTTCTGGAACAGGTCAATTTTTCTTTCATTTCTAAGAAGTTCTGATATCTTAATTTTACTTGCAAGCATTTATTGGGCACCTATTTTGTGCATCTTTGTCTTCTCAAATTTAGAAATGACCTAAAATGCACAAAAAAATGTTAACCCTAGAACTATTATACCAGCCAGCCTTTATATACAAGGAATTTGTGATTAATAACTATATCTGCCACTGGGATTAGTTTGCATACAGGTCCTTGAATCATAGAAATTGGTGGAAATGAACTTGAAGTACATTGACCAATTCCTTATTTTTACATAGACGTTAAAGACTTACATAGGTTTCCATAACTATTTAGTAGAAAAATTGACACCAGGAGTCATATCCTGATGATGACTCAAGTACTTTTTCTATAACATAATGCAGATTTGTATGATTATACTCATATTTGCATTCAGACTTTCCCTATATGTGTAAACCCTAAGTCTTGTGTGATCTTGTTCTTCTCTGTACAGAACTTATATACCCAATTATTATATACAACCTCAGTTTCTAAGTTTCATAATGAAATTTTCTATATGGCAGATAAGCGAATGAATCCTTGATGCATTCAGTCAGCAAATACTTCTGTAGTATATAGTTCATGATTTCAGGTCTATTCGCTTAAAAATCATGATGTCTTTCATTAGCACTTTAATAAGCTATTCCGTATTTCAGAGAAGGCAAAACCAGGAACTGGGTTCTACTGATAATTGAGTTACAATATGCCTTGTAGGCAAATGGAGCCCTCACTTTGTATCCTTACAGTCATTATTAATATTCTCTTTGCTCTTGCTTTTGCTAGGAAAAGGAGAACTATCACTGCATTACTGCAGACAGGAAATAAATTTGCCTCCCTGTCTGTCCCTCTTTGGGGAGTAAACATTGTATTTGTTCACACTCTCCCAGCCTCCCTAGTGGTGTGTACAGCACCAGCAGCAGTCCTGAACTGAGGGCACAAGAAAATGCAGTGGCGATCACCAGCAAAGAACACAAGCTTTTAAACACTTTACATAAGAGAGCCAGGCAGGGCTTGTCTACTTTATTATCTAAGGTGTTACGGTTTCCTTTCATGCCTTTGGAGATCCCAGAAAAAGAGGAGCTAGCTGAGTTAAACCTGTTTCCCAGAGCTTTCAGGAACAATGGCAATTCATTTCCGCCTAGGGGCAAAGAGGATGCCTTTTCTTTTAAGACTTTTGTTCTTACTGCCTGGTGAACTTTGAAATCAAATTGATGGAAAATTGGAATGTTTTCCTCTCTTTTGTCCCTTTGCACCTCCTTACCCTCTTTTCTCCAAGACCAGATACAGGCAAATAAGACTCCTGGGGAATTACTTTGTCCCTGACTCCTAGCTAGTCTACTTGCCCTTCCTAATATGTATAGAAATCATTTGAAAGAATTCTAACTACTCTCAGATTCAAGCCTAAGATAACGACCACAATTAAATGGACTGAACATCTCATTCATATCAATTCCAATTCATAATCCTATTTTCTTTAAGTGGTTATCTTTGTCCTTTCGAATTCCAATTAGCCAAAGGATGCCAGTACTGATAATAATACAGCCTGCCCAGGGAAATTATTTCCTCTGCTTCTGCAACTACCAGGGAATACTTTATGAAAGCTGTATCATGATGCAACTCCTTTCCCACCCCACTGTCCTTTGGGCAGTATTTGGGGAAGAAAAGGACCAGAGCTGGGAGTGGAGTTGGAGACTGAAGCATTCAAGTGAATTCAGAAGAATTAAAAACCAGATTTGCTCATTTAAAAAAAATAAGATTTGAAATAGACAGCAGCAATTACTACCATTTTGTAATCTTTTATGACCAGTTTTATTTCTGTTTTTGTTTTTTTTTTAATTTTTATTTATGTATTTGAACGGCAGAGTTACAGAAACAATAGGGGAAAGAGAGAGAGAGAGAAAGGGGGAGAGAGAAAGAGATCTTCCATCTGCTGATTCACTCCCCAAATGGCTGCAATGGCTAGGGCTGGGCCAAGTTCAAGCCAGGAGCCCAGAAGTCCATCCTGGTCTCCTCTGTGGGTGCAGGGGCCCAAGTACTTGGGCCATCATCTTTTGCTGCCTTCCCAGGCATGGAAGCTGCATCAGAAGCAGAGCAGCCAGGAATTGACCCCTGTCTCTCATACGTGATCCTGGAGCTGAGACTTAGCACCCTGTGCCACAAGGCTAGCCCCCACTCAGCCTTTTAAATTAATTAATTAGCTAACTTAATATATGTTTTAAACTTAAGCTTTAATAGGATAAGGACTGCCAAGGATACTGCTGGCATTTAGGGACTGAACTAGAAGATAGGAGATGTCCTCTGTTTCTCATCTGTCTCTCTGGGCTGCCTTTCAAGTAAACAAAGCTATGGCTTTTAAAGTTATTTTTATTACATTGCCTTTGATTTTTTATTTTATTTGTTTTTAAGCTTTATTTGTTTATTTATTTGAAGGGTAAGTTTTGGAGAGTTAGACAGAGAGACAGATTTTACATTTGCTGATTCACTCCCCAAATGGCTCTCAGGGCTGGGCCAGGCTGAAGCCACGAGGCTGGAACTTTATCCAGGTCTCCCATGTGGGTGGCAGGGGCCCAAGCACTTGTGCCTTCTTCTGCTGCTTTTCCCAGGCCATCAGCAGGGAGCTGGATGGGAAGTGAAGCAGCTAGGACTCAAACCAGCACCCATATGGGATGCCAACATCATAGGCAACAACTTTACCCCCTACATCACAACACTGGCCCCTCATTTTCATTTTCCATATTACTTAAAAATATGTTGTTACTGATACTTTTACAATTTCCTCCAAATTATTAGATTCCTAGATTCATTTCCATGTTATGTTTCATGAAATTTCAAACCATCTTTATATTGAATTAAGTAGATTTTAGTGTAAACTGCAGAATAGTGATCCCAAACACATGGCAAAGTGCTTCAGTTTTCTTAGCACTTACAACCTGCTATGTATTTTTTTGTTCATTATCTGTCTCCATCTCTCCTACTGAAATGTAAATTTCATAAGAGAAGACACCAACTCCCCCAGTTATGCAACTACTCCTCAGTGCCTAAAACAGTGTGTAGCAAATATTTACAGTGGTTACTCAAAATTTGTTATGTAAGTGATTAGTCTGCATGAATTATACAGCTTGCCCATTTGAAGTACTATGATGAATATTCTCTTATACCTGAGAAATCTTCCCCCGGAGTAGATAGTTACCAATAGCTTCACTTGCCATTTTATTACCAACAAGATAGTAATCTAGACACCATCATGAAAATGATTTAAGTGCTTCCCATGTCCATGTGCCTTTATATTTTACTTAACAGTATATATTCTTGACAGTAACATGCATTTATTCATTCCATAAATATTCACTGAGAACTTAAAATAAGCCAGACACGTGGGACACACAGATAATTAAAATATTGCACCTTTCTGTAATTCTGTTAGAATACAACCCCAGACAAAATTCAGAATTTCTACCATCCCTATAGTTGCTTGTGTGTTTCTACACAAAGTTGTGCTTTAGTGCTATTTTTATAATACCACACTTTTCCTTATTTCTCTGATGCCTTTCTATTTCTCCTTATCATTGATGTCGTCTTCTCCCTGCACATTAAATTCTGCCATTCACCAAGATTCCAGTTAGCCTCTGTTCTACTCACTCTGCAGGAGAATCTCTTTGTAAGATCCTGTCCACTCTCCCGTTTTAAACTGTATGCATCTGGATTCCAATGTTGTAGCGATATCCTATGATTCTCTCTGGAACTTTACACATTCAAAACCAAATACCTCTGAAGAATTCTACCTTATGTCTTGCAGCCACCTACAATTCAACATGAAAAAAGCCTCACTCTGAATCTTTAAAATGTCTTCTTTTTATGATTCCTCATAAGTGACATCACCATCCTGCCATTTGTTAACTGAGAACTAGCTATGAACCTTGACGCCTTCCTTTCTATAAACCCCCATATTTTATAGTGGCCATGTCCTATTTCCCTCTCCCCCCAGTTATTTCTTGATCATGGATCATGCTATTCCAACTACCTGTATGCTTTTTACTTCTCTCGCCATCCTTTGGTGAGATAGCTGCAACAATTTTCAAAGTGATGTTCCAGCTGCCAGTCTTGTTCTCCATTCCACTGCCCACCTTCCCACCCACCCCACCAAAGCCACCCACCCATTCATAACTTTATTTCCTGTATTCCTCGGACTGGACCACTGTAACTTACTCTTGTAAACTTGATGAACTCCTACCCATACTTTAAAACTCAGTTTGGCCCCATCACCAGAAGGGCTAAATACATATCCTCAGTTTTCTTATAACACTTCCAGCAATGTGTTCCCCCGAATTCCCATTGCTTTTTTTGTTCATTTCTTTACCTGCCTATCTCTCCTGTGAGCTCATTGGGGTTAGCACATCTTACTCATCTTTGTAGATTAAGGATGTCACGTGGAACTTAATAGATACTTCAGACATGTTTGGATACAAAACTAGATGAATGAACAAAAGAACAAATACCAATGAATGGGTGGCTTTGAGTTGCAATAATAAGATATCAAAGAATATATTATATTCTTTCTACTTTAGATACAAATATTACAAATTGACTAAAGTAAAAACATGAAAGAGCTGTAATTTACCAACCCACATAGTCTTATGTTCCAGTACTGTTTTATTTGATTTTGCCATTTTAATACTGATGATGCAGAGTATCTGGGGCTAGATAAACTGCTCATGCTCTGGACTATATATTGAAAATTTTGAGAGAAACTCTTTTTGCCTCTGGCTTGGTTCACTGTATGCCCCTTGAGTATGGACCTAATTTGCATGACAACAATAAATGAAAAATATTTCTTAGTTCCTACTTGAAATACATAAATGTGACCTTGCCCAATGTCAGTAAACCAGGCCTCTGGCAATAACTTCACAATTTTGACTGTCCAGAGAGGTTCATCACCATCTTTAGACGACTATACCCTGGAATGGCAGGTCAAGTTAGTATCAGTGGAGCCTTGTCAGACCTGTTTCCTAACAAAAATGACCTCAAGCAGGAGTATGTAGTTTCCTCTAAGAACACTTTTCTTCCCCCAAGCAGATCATAGCCTCCACAGATGTCTTTCAAACAGTCAAGCAGAGGTTGCTTTATACAGATGTTTGTGACACTGAACATGAGGCTGATTTGGATGGCTTATCCTAAAGTGACCCATCAAACTGAAAAGCAAAATGCCACTGCTCTTGGGGGCTTAAAATAGAATCTCTTCTTGCTGAATCCATGGGAATGGGAAAAATGTAATCAGCCTGTTTGAGAGAAGGAATACCAATCAAATCCAGTGTCACCCTATCTGTTGATCACTTGTTAACAAAAAGCTATGAATTGGCCAGCGCTGCGGCTCGCTAGCCTAATCCTCTGCCTGCGGCGCCAGTACCCCGGATTCTAGTCCCGATTGAGGCACCGGATTCTGTCCCATTTGCTCCTCTTCCAGTCCAGTTCTCTGCTGTGGCCCGGGAGTGCAGTGGAGGATGGCCTAGGTGCTTGGGCCCTGCACCTGCATGGGAGACCAGTAGGAAGCACTGTGCCGGCCTGCGGCACAATGAACTGGGTCTTCCTGAAACAGAGAGTGGGAATGCGGGGACAAGGACGCAAAGGATGGAGCCAAGACAAGTCCTGATCAAGGCTCGTTTATTGAATAAATCCAGTAGTATTTAAACATGACCAGTTGTTTACAAGAAGGAGCACAAAAGATTTACACATCAAAAAGGCTCTTAAGGTTACAATAAAACACTTAGGTGATAAATGCAGGTTTCAGGTGTGACTGATTATCTATATTATCTCTTGTGAGAGGTTTAGGTTCTTCCTGCCTCTTCCCGGAATCTCCCTAGCCTAATTGTCTGTGCCAGGAAGTCTCCATTCATATGTTTACGTGTAAACAAAGGGAGCGACTACCTGTGGCTGCCCACAAAGCACCTGGCTCCTGGCTTTGGATCCGTGCTGTGTGCCGGCCGTAGCAGCCATTTGGGGGTGAACCAACAGAAGGAAGACCTTTCTCTCTGTCTCTCTCACTGTCTAACCCTACCTCTCAAAAAAAAAAAATGCTATGAATAGGTATTGAGTATTATGCTATTTTAGTATGCATCCAGCACAGTGCTAAGTATAGCTTGCCTCCAGTGTGTGTTATTCCTTCTACTTTAGCCATTTCCAACAGTAATGAGCCCAGTCACCTAGGCTGAAATGCTTGGAATGAACTTTGACTCAAAATTCTCATTGATCCACTAAATCCAATAATCACCAATTTAGGTTTCATTATCTCTTGAAACTGTTATACCTCTAGGTGCTCTAGAGTAAAAATCTCTATTTGAACACTGCTACTTATCTTTATACCTTTCCTAGTTCATTACCCCCGCTGTCCTCCTGATTTCACATATGCTGTTCTATAAGCCTTTCTACCATTTAAGTATTCCATCTTGGTCTCTTTTTTTTTTTTTTTTTGTTCCTACCCAACTATGACTCTGCTGTCAGTCATTTCAACAGTGTGCTCAGGAGCACTCTTCATTCACTTACTACCCGGTTGGTTCTTTAATTGCTCCAGGCTTTGCAACCTCAACCTTGTAAATAGCCATTATCCATTTTCCCTCTGTAGTGCTCAAGCTAATTAATGCTGGTATGCAACAACAGTGGTGTGTTGACTGGGACCTATACTAGTGAAAGAAAATTTTTAAATTCAGTAGATGGAATTTTGAAGACAAAACATCTGTCCCTATATATTTACTGGGTTCAGAAAAACTCTCATTAGTATAATTATTGAGAGATTTCTTTAACCTGGTGCCTTACGGGTTGAAAATTATTCTTAAAAAATTAAAAATAGAAGGTCTATTATACTGACAGAATTTTCTTTAGAGTTTACATGAGCCTAATCTTATGAATGTAGGAATATAATTGAAAACTATGGAGAAAAATTCAGCCATGGATCTGCATCATCCTAATGTTTTCCATTCCTGATTAAGAGCAACATACTAGCATGTGTTTTTCAAATACAAGCCGTTCCCATCTTACAAATAGCTTGTAGACAGATGGGGGGCATATTATGGTTTGAATCCTGATTATTCAAGTGGGAGAACTTTGTTTGGATGTCAGTTATTTGGAATCCAGAATGCATTTTCCCACTGAAGCAAAGTTATAAATGGTAGTTGATCTCCCTCAGGATAGCCAATAACGTTACTGAGATATTGTATATTTGCACTGAACAGTGGCAAACATGCTTATGATACTACTAATTAAGGCAATAACATTGCCTAAGATAATTTTACTTTTTTTGTCTTGAATGGTACTGCTTGAAGAAAACAGGATTAACTATAAGAAATTTAAGTAGAAAGAGACTGAAGTTTCAGAACATGAGTCATGAGCATTTTTGAAGACTTTTCATGACACATGTTCTTTACAAAATCTGACTGAATTTCAAATTTGTGAACTTTTACTTTCTGTTTCTGATTATTAGGGCTTTGTAGTGGAACTACAGTAGTATGATTGAGGCAACTGTTTGACTAGTGATCAAAGTAAAACAAGGAAGGAGGTTAAAGATACTTGATATGGCGGCTGGCACTGTGGTGCAGCAGGTTAAAGCCCTGGCCTGAAGCATCCCATATAGGTGCCAGTTAGAGTCCTGGCTGCTCTACTTCCGATCCAGCTCTCTGCTGTGGACTGGGATAGCAGTAGAAGATGGCCCAAGTCCTTGGGCCCCTGCACCCACGTGGGGGACCCAGAGGAAGCTCCTGGCTCCTGGCTTCAGATAGGTGTGGCTCTGACCATTGCAGCCATCTGGGGAGTGAACCAGCGGATGGAAGACCTCTCTCTCTGCAACTCTGTCTTTCAACTAAATAAAATAAATCTTTAAAAAATATAGATACTTGATATGGTACCAGAGGAAAATTTAGAAGAGAAGACTTTTATACAAATGTGAAAATCAGAAAAAGAAACTATATACTTTAGTATTCAATATGCACTAGCATCCAAAAGGAAGGGTGTTCATTCTTGTTTTAGTCAGTTCTCAGGCCATTTTGCATATATATATCCACATATATATAATATATTTAAATATGTAATATATAAATATATAGAAATATATATGTGAATAGAAATATATGTGATAAAATATATTTGTATATAAATTATAAAAATATATAAATAGAAAAGTTGAATTAAAGAGGCTAAATTGAAGCTACTATAAACACATGATACAAGGAGGAAACAGTAAACTATAAAGCTTGTGTGAGCAGAGGTAGGGAGAGAGTTATTTAATTGCTCTTTTTTTTATTGTGTTTTTTTGTTTTTTCAGTTGTACAGGGTAGATCTTGGAATAGGAGAGGAAATGTTGAGAGTGTGCTGCCTTAAATCAAGTGTGAGAAGTTGAGTAAGAGAAAAACATAGAAAAAGTTCATTTTTCTTGAACATTTTAAATGAAATCCTCCTTTGGTGTCCTTGGCAAGAATTCACTAACTATTTATGTTGTTTTTTCAATCATGTTTTATTCAGATTGATTTCTCCTTGAATATGGCTCCATGCTAGTAGAACCATGGGGTAGCTTGGCTTTATTCAACTTATGCAGGTGTGATAGATTTCTCAAAATCATATTAATTGAGTTGTCAGTGAGGAAAAGAAGATGAGGAGCTTCTCATAGCATCTTGACTTTGTGGAGGAATAAAAAACTTGTTAGAGTAAGGATAGTGAGCCACATAGTTCTCTTTGCTGTTGATAGTTAATTCTCCTTGCTGATTTTAAAATAGTCATTAAACAAGTTTTTATTAAATGTTCTATATATTAAGCACTGTGCTAAGTGCTGAGAAACATAATAGGAAAAGTATTGGGAATACAATAGTAAACATGATATTATCTCTGCCCTCATATACTTTATCAAGTGAAGGTAGGTAAATAAGAAATTGTAATGAACGGCGACAAGTACTAATGTGAGCATACTTTGTGTAGTAAGGGCATATGTAGGAAAATCACCTAATTCTGACCTTGGGAATTAGGAAATGCTTCCTGGGGTATTCTAGACTGATAATGAAAGCTGTGTAGGAATTAAACAGGAAAAGAAAAGTGAGGTAGAAGCCAAATTTCCCTAGGAGAAGAAAGATTACTATTTTTGGCAACAATGCAATAACTTGTGACAAAACAAAGTTCTATCAAGAAAATCATCTGCATAAGGCAAATATAAGACAAAAATATTTTTCAAGGCATCAGGATGTTGCCAAGGTAGCCAGGTAAGAAGTTAAAATCTTGAGTAAGGAGAACTACAGAGAAGTGAGGAACATTTCTCTTTGGGGCATTTGACAATTCTTAGTGCATGATACAGAGAAATCATCAGAGGTTTTAGCTATCTCATAAAAAAAAATCGAAAACTGTCAATGCAGTCAGTGCTTGAGGGACCAAAATCCTGAAGAGAGGGGGTGAGTAAGGAAATGAACTAGACAATAAGTAGTTTTTACCTCTAGACATTTGCCAGATTCTTAAGCTGTACATGACATGAGAAAGCCTAACTAGTCAAGCAGAAAGTTGCTGTAAAGCCAAGTGGAATTTTCCCTAGTTTCATAGTATTGAAGAGACAAAAATTTATGTTCAAGAGCTTCCACAGAAGACCAACTCCCAGGAAACCCCCCAGGATTTCATCTGGGCCCCCCAATGCACCTACCCTCTAGGAATGGGAATGAACTAGATGTAGGCTATACTTTGAAAAGACTGTAACTCAACCTTTTAGTCAGTCTACACTTTGATTAGATTAAGATGATCTGCCTGTACTCTGTTTCTAAATGATAGGGCAAGCCCTCTCTGAAGGAAAATATCATTCACAACCTGTGTAATTTTTTCACACAAAATGTTTATATTTAATGAAACATTTAATAGGCATATGAGGAAGCTGAACTAAGAGAAAAATTAGAAAGTAGGTATTGGCAATCTCATAGACTTTAAATTTAGTGCAGTGTTTAAAATTTCTATGACCAATATGTTCAACAAAATAGATGACAGCATGGAGAATTTCACCAAGGAAATGTAAAAATAAAATAATCAGAGAACTAGAAAGAAAATGACTTAAAAATTAGTGACAACTTTCAGTGAAGACAGAGTAGTTGAATGCTACTGAGCAGTCCTTTGGATACAGTAACAAGGAGAATTAAGTATTGAGAAATCCTTTGGATTTTTAAATTTGGTTGACCATGACCTTGAATGCAAATGGTTTCAGTGGAATGGTGTGTATAGAAGCCAGGATGGTGACAAGATCATAGATTTGATGAGAATAGAGAAAGTAATTTTGAAAACTTGAAAGACATTATGAGCTTAGTTAAAGTTGTGGTCCATGAATTTATAGTGGCATCAATCTGGTTCTGTCATTTTCTCTAGTAGCACTCTCATCAACTTGGGTAGAAATGTAAGGATCAGTTGCACTATTAGGTAGATTAGATTTAGCATTCTGCTAGCAAAGTACCAGAGAAGTACAATGGGACAGGGCAATTGAGGCATTAGCAAGAGGGTGATAAGAATGCCCTTGGGTTAGAAGTAGCAACTAACTCAACTTAGAGTGACTTAAACAATTATAATGCTCATTTAACAGTGGAAGTACCTGGCTCCTCCCTTTGGTTCAGCAGTTTTGTTGTTTTACAAATAGAATCTTATTCTTTTTACTTTTCCTTCATGGTCACAAGATAACTCCTCCCATCATATCAGGCATCATATCTTCATTCAAGGCAGGAAGAAGGGGAAAAGAAAGAATTAAAGCTGGATCTGTTGTTTTTATCAAGAAAACTTTCACTTGCATCTCACTGGCAAGAATTGTGTTACATGTCTTTTTGAAAAAGATGCTGCTAAAATGGGTATTTAGTTTACTGACCTCTAAAGGCATGGGAGAAGGTACTTGGGAATAGAAGCTGGGTTAGCCAAGCATTAGTGTGTTTAATAAAACAATAGATCAACCATGAACTCCAAGTTGGACAAAGAGATTAGTATTGGAAGACACTTATAACTGAAAACAAAATGGAAGGATCCAAAAATAAGGAAATGGCTTTTTTAAAAAAGATTTCTTTATTTGTTTGAAAGTCAGAGTTACACAGAGGGAAGGAGAGGCAGAGAGAGAGAGAGAGAGGTCTTCCATCCGCTGGTTCACTCCCCAATTGTCCATAATGGTGGAGCTGCACTGATCTGAAGCCAGGAGCCAGGAGCTTCTTCCGGGTCTCCCACGCAGGTGCAGGGGCCCAAGGACTTGGGTCATCTTCTACTGCTTTCCCAGGCCATAGCAGAGAGCTGGATCGGAAGTGGAGCAGCCAGGACTTGAACCGATGTCCTTATGGGATGCCAGCACTGCAGGTGACGGCTTTACCCGCTACACCACAGTATTGGCCCCAGAAATGCCTTTTAAAATAAAAAACAGGTACAGTAGGAATTACTACAGGAAAGAGCTGGAAGCATAAGAGGTGTTAGAGAAAAGGATACAAGAATTATTTATCACTTCTGAGTTGAAGTTAAATTGGTTTAAATTACTATCTTGAGTTAGATGTCTTGAACAAATGATTGGAACAGGTGTGTGTGTGAGGGTGAGAGGAAGGATCATTTATAGGGATATGCGGGGTTCTGACCATTTGAGTAGAAAATTAATCTCCAAAACTATAAAGTAAGCATTCACTAAGTTCTCTTTAAAGTCATGTAACAAATTTGTGATCACTGTCTATACTTTTTAACACAGAGATACCCATGGCTTTTGACTTTATTTTTAAAAATAAAACAATTCACAATATTAGTAAGATAGCAAAATTGGATGTGACCAAAGCCTTAGATTGATTGTTTCCCTAATGCTTGTTATTGTCTCTAATGTTTAGGCAGCGAAGTGATGTAAGTGAGTTCTGAGCCTTCAAAGAATATGAGGTTTTCCCTCCATTCCCTTTCCCCTCTCCTTTATCCCCTTTCCTTTTTTTCTTTTCCTCTTCCCCCTTCCCTCTTACCTCCCCTTTCTCCTTTCCTTTTCTGGTTTCCATCCTCTTCTGCTCCATTACTTTCCTCTCTTTGTCATTCTTTCCCTAATATTGAAAATACTAATGACATTTGTAGAACCAGAGGAAGGAGCATCAGTAGCACATGAAGTCAAATCATTTCTTGACAATATGCTTTTCACCTCCAATACTTGCTGTAAAATTCATCCTGGATACAATAACATCATAAATACCATCAGTACCAAACAATACCATCATAAATCTGAGAGGATTTTTTAAAAGATTTAATTATGTATTTGAAGGCAGAGTTACAGAGAGGCAGAGGCAGACAGAGAGAGGGAGGGAGGGAGGGAGGGGGAGAGAGAGAGAGAGAGAGAGAGGTCTTCATCCACTGGTTCACTCCCTAAATGGCCAATCCGAAGCCAGGATCCAGGAGCCAGGAGCTTCTTCTGAGTCTTCCACATGGGTACAGAGGCCCAAGGACTTGGGCCATCTTCTGCTTTCCCAGGCCATAGCAGAGAGCTGGATCAAAAGTAGAGCAGCCAGGACTCTAACCAGCACCCATCTAGGACACTGGCACTGCAGATGGTGGCTCTACCCTTATGCCACAGTGCCGGCCCCACTGAGAAGATTTTTAGAAGTGATATGTTTCCTAGTAAAACTCACCATGTGAATTTTTATATATAGCAAACATTACAATTAAAATGCCTTTCAAAGCCCATTATGTTTTTTATAAGATCACAATTAAATATGTATATACTTACATAGACCAAGTAGTTACCTGTTATGTGTATGTATCCATATATATATCAACATAGTGCTTTACTGAAATGAATTTCCAGCATTGGAAAAAACAGGTTTCTCTAGTCATTATTAAAACCTTGCAATCCAATTTTTAGAGAGGTGATTATTACAATTTATTAGTCCATCACCATTTGGAACAATAGCTGTTCTAATGTAATTAACCATTGAAAGAAATACATTTTAAGTGTTCTAAATTGTATTTCTAATTACTTATAACTAAGAACTCTCTAGAATTTTAAAATCCATTTTGTCTTATGAAAGGCTTCATTGCTTATCCCTGTTGTTGCACTATTACTTTAGATTAGAGTAACTTCATTTTAAAATTACATGTCAAATATAATTTGGTAGTAGTAACGTGAAATGTATGGCTTCACTCTGAAGGAAAAAAGCCTGTTCAGCATCTTTTAATATCCTATACCTAAACAGAACTTCCAGGATTATTAGATCACATCTGGCACAATGTAGATCTATTTGTACTTGCATAATGCATTACATGTACACACTGTTATATTTTATGACTATTTGGGTACATTGATTTTTCTATAAAGAGAACTATTATCCACATCTTTTTGCACAGAAGTACACTTAAATATTGGCATAGGTAAACAACTTACTAAAATAAAATCTATGCTTGGCATAACTAATACTGGTGTCACAGATTTTACAACTGTAATACTTCTAAAAAGCTAGTTCGAATGCTTTGGAATGTTTTTTCTGAGAGAATGCGGAGGCAGTTTGGTGAGCTGTGAACTTGTACATTTCGTTTTGCATTCTAGTCTGAGCCAAATCTTCAGTGTCACTAAATCTGACTCCATATTGAATTGTGGCCCAGTGTCATTCCCAGAGAGGCTTCTCCCCCAGAATGGGCAAGCCAGCTCTTTGAAACAATGGAAATAGCTCTGCCATCCAGCAAATGTTAAAAATAGGTGAACCAAATCTAGAAGTATGTGCAGCTTTAACTCTAAACCATTTTTCTCTTATCATCCTGCTTGAAGACTTTGTCAATTCATTATAACTGAAGAAGTCACCAGTGTACCATAGAAATGATTTTAACTGATAAATGTTCCTTCTCACTTAAAAGAAAACCTATCTTAAGACATTAGCTTCTGCTCATCAGAAGACACTCTCCATAGACTATGTGAGTGTCCTGCAGAAATGGCAGTTGACTTACACAAAGTGAGCTATGCGAAAGACTTGACATTGATATTGACGAATTTGTTCTGCCTGCTCTGTTTAAATATAGAGTAATTAGTCAATATTTTTCTTAGTAAGGTAAACCACCTGGATTGTGTTCCCAAAACTCATCATTATTTCTAATATTAAAAGCTTTCACTAGTTTCAAAATAACAAAAAAGTTGTTAGAGTCACCATTTAGCTTCATATGTTTTGTTATGTCACTTTAATTTTTAATATTTTAGTGACTATTTCCTAAGAACTCTCTTAGGTAATAATAGTAAGTTAGCAAACCCAGAAACTTAATATAATATTTTAATTTAATCATATTTCAATTATGTCAGTTATCCCAATGGTATCCTATATAGCATTTTATTCTTCAATACAGAATCCAGTCCAAGGTTACAGATTATATTATCTTGTGTTGTCTTTTTAGTTTCTCATGATATTGCATAATATTGTTAAAACTGAATAACGCTGTTGAGCTATTTTATAGAACACTACTCCATGTGCATTTTTCTCATTATTAGATTCAGGTTATGCACTCCCATCCAGAATACTACATAAGTGAAGTATGTCCTTCGTAGGGTTTCACGTCTGGAGACATACAGTGTCTCTCCCTCTGATTGGTGATGTTAATTTTTAATCATCTGTTCAGTTTATCACCTGATATCTCTACTTAATAGATATTATATTTTCCCTATTTTGACTTCTAAGAAATTTGTGAGTAGATACTTTATGACCATATAAATATATTGCTCTACTTAAACTCCTTCAATAGATTTAACAACTATTGATGATAATTTCCTGAACCAATCTTTACCACAATGGTGTTGCAATTAATTTCTTTTGGAATGGAAAAAACAACACAGAATAATTTATTCTGGTGATTTTCTGAAGAATTCAGTTGATTTCTTTTGACAATATTCTAATAAAGGAAATTGTTCTATGTGGAATCACAGTGATCTGTACCCACTAAGCAGTCTACTCATTATAACTCAATGAAAATAAGCAGAAATTAAAAACAAATGATTTTTTCTCTAGAATCAATGCTCAGAATTATGCTCAGAATCAGTATATCTATTTTCTGTACAAGTTGTATTCTAAGTATATATAAACATGATTTCAGTGCTTCTAGAAAAAAATGAAAGTATTTTTAGTTGACTTAAAGGCAGAATTCTGTAACTTCTCAACCACAACATTTTCTCTTGAATTTATTTATTTGCTTTTTTTAGGCTTTTCTTTTTTAAGATTTATTTATTTGAAAGTCAGAGTTACAGAAAGAGAGGGAGAGACAGAGAGAACTTCCATCTGTTAGTTCACTCCCCAGATGGCCACAATGGCCAGGGCTGTGCTGATCTGAAGCCAGGAGCCAGGAGCTTCCTCCTGGTCTTCCACCTTAGTAGCAGGAACCCAAAGCACTTGAACTGTCTTCCACTGCTTTCTGAGGCACATTATCAGGGAGTTGGATAGGAAATGGAACAGCCAAGACATGAGCCGCAGCCCTTATGTGATGCTGACCTTGTTGCAGGCGGCGACTGTACTCACTAGGCCACAACGCTGGTCCCTTTTTCTGTCTCTTTAACAAATGAACACCCTGTCTAATTAGTAATGTTTATTTCTGTTCTTCCTTTCTTCTGTCCTTCTACATTTCCTAGATACTTCTTGGTGACATTGCTTAAATTTTTCAGCCTGGTTTTCATTCTTATGTATTCTTATAAATTATTTGTATATGTTATTTGATAACTATCTTGGCCATGTTTAGAACTGGAAATGAGAATTTTCAGATATATTATAAAATATTAGCATAATTATTGCCAATAGATATTTTCTACCTAGTGAGCTGTTCAAAAGACAACTTCTATTCAGTGCAACAGCCCTAGTTTTAATCTTTCAATTTTAAAATTTTAATTAAAGTTTTTAATTTTTTAAAATATTTATTTATTTGAAAGAGTTACACAGAGAGAGAAGGAGAGGCAGAGAGAAAGAGTTCTTCCATCCACTGGTTCACTCCCCAGTTGGCTGCAGCAGCCAGAGCTGTGCCGATCCAAAGCCAGGAGCCAGGAGCTTCTTAAAGGTCTCCCATGCGGGTATAGGGGTCCAAGAACTTGGGCCATCTATTGTTGCTTTCCCAGGCCATAGCAGAGAGCTGGATTGGAAGTGGAGCAGCCAGGATTCGAACTGGTGCCCATATGGGGTGCTGGTACTGCCGGCAGTGGCTTTATCTGCTATACCACAGCACTGGCCCCATAAAGCTTTTAATTTTTTTTCACTCCCCTTAATAGCCAACAACTTTAGTGCTTCAGTGAGAAAATAAGGTCAACATCCTCCTGAACCCTGACTACTTAGTATACACATAAGTAAGATGAATAAATTGCTTAAAAACTTTCTTATTAAGTCTTTGATGGCTTTTATATAAAGAAAAGTGAGGAAAATTAAGCTCATTGGGTACTTCAGCCAAGTGGTAAAGGTCAACATCATTTGTAACAAGACAAGTAAATAATAGCCCTCTTCACATGCAATAATGGCATTTTATCTCTATGCTCTTCTCCCCAAAAACATACAACCCTAACTCTAAGCATGTTGAAAATATCAAACACAGATTGAAGGCACTTCTATGAAATACATGACCTTAAAACTACCATCAAGAACACAGAAATCGGAGAAACTGTCTGTCAAGAGAAGCCCAAAGGTGCTGGCGTTGTGACATAGGGGTTTAAACCATCACTAGTGACTCTGGTATCCAGTATCAGAATGCCAGTTCTAGTCCTTACTGCTCCGCTTCTTATTCAGCTCTTTGCTAATGCACCTGGGAAAGTGGCAGATAAAGGCCCGATGCTTGGGCCCTGCCACCCACATGGGAGACCTGGATGGAGTTCTAGGCTCCTGTCTGAGCTGGCTCAGCCCCAGCTGTTGTGGCCATTTGGAGAGTGAACCAGTAGATAGAAGATCTCTCTCTGTCTCTCTCTGTAACTCTGCCTTTCAAATAAATAAGTGTTTAAAAATATACAAAGCACTGTAAAATTGTTTTTAATAGTAAAGGATAGAAAATACCAAGGTCATTATCATCTAGCCCTATGTTTTTAAAATAACAAAGTATGCAAATATAATTTGATATTCCTGATACACTGACCATTAATCAGTGTTTCAAATACTGTATGTTATTGAAAATGTGAAAATAAAAGAAAATGATTAAAAGACTCTGGTCCTAGTATATAATAACATCATTGAACACAATTTATACAAACAGCAGAAAATATTCATTCCAATCTCATACATCATTATGGAAAACACTATCTAAATGAAATAATTGCTTTATACTTTGAAGAGATGCCACACAAATGAAAAATAATAACATATAATAACAAGGAATTCTAAGAATTTCAAGTTTAATAAATGAGGAATTAGAGGGAAATGTGATTAAGTAGATCATAAAGAGTGTAAATTTAGAAATATATCATTGCAAACTCTGATTCAGCTGTTACAGTAAGTGGTATTTTATGAAAAAAGACAACAAAGCTCTGAAAAGTTAATACCTTTTTTTATTGTGAATACTAAATGTGAAAATTTTCCATAAGTATGAACCCTTGTTATCAAGGCACTCACATGTATTTTGACCATGTGAAGGCACATTAACACTTATGGTTCTTCGTAATGAAAATATCATCCAAGTCAGCTTTTTAATTAAACAAATTGTATTACTCTGATCTTAATATCTATATGTATGATAATAATCCTCAACATTTTCATAAACTGTTTTACATAGAATATTATAGAGTTATGACAAATATGCTGAAAGACACACAGCCATTTCATATTTCTAACCAGAGTATAATTAAATTATCATTGGCTTGAAATATTCCACGCTATAAATAACTATTTGCAGCATTTTGGCACTGTATTATTTACCTCTTCTTTCTGTGAAATTTTGGATTTACACCTTCTCCCCTATTAGTCTGACAGCCCAGTTATATCTTTTCAAATGTGTTTAACTATTAGATCGAGAATCATATACCCTGAAACCTCAAAAAACACTGTCACCAAAGAATATGTCATCAGATTGAATGGGATCCAATACAGTACTGAATATGCAAAATTATTCATAAGTGATAAAATCTGAAATGTCTTTATCTATGATGATTATAAGTAGGTTGAAAAATAAGCTGAATAAATCACAGCCCCTATTTTCAAGGAGCATAAACGTTATTGGAGTAGACAAATATTTATCCAGATCATTATAGTACATATTCATAAATTTATAGCAGCGGTAAGAAATGAATTGTATGGGTATATGAAGGACAGGACTGAATTTTACTAGGGACATCTCATAAGCGTTCTTGGGCAGAAAAAGTATTTGATCTAGATCCTAAATGAATGGGTTCAATTTCAACAGATAAGAATGGAATAGGAGGGTAGAGAAGTAAGTGTGGCAAGGGAGGTATTTCAGACACTGGGATCATAAAAGTGGGAAAGTGTACATTTCCAAGTGGTCCTTTGCAAATGGTGAGATGTCAAATCTTGGAAGACTAAATGTATGACCAGGGAGTTTGACCATCATTCTGTGTGTAGAGGGGAACTGAGCAGCAGAATATCAAAGTCACACCTGATCTCTAAATCTCTAGCAGATAGTCATATGAAGGATAGGTTAGAATGGACAGAGAACACTTGGGTAATTTTAGAATACAGTTTAAATTTAAGTAAATATGTTTGTTTCATTTCAATGGACTAGTAGGTATGGTAAACAATTTTACCTAAGATGGTCCCTAATGATTGCTACCCCCAGATATTCATGCCCTTTGGCCTAATGACTGGTTTCTAACAGTAGAATATGGAAAAACTGGTGAGGTGTCACTTCTAAGATAAGTATATCAAAAGACTTCGATTTCCTTCTCTCTCTCTGGGGTATCAAAAGACCATGATTTCTTTCCCTCTCCTCCACCCCCCAAATGGATCACTGCTACTGTCTTGTGAAGACACTTAAGCTCAGCCTATCGAAAGGCCCCATGTCCAGCAGCCATATGAATGAGTTTGGAAGGAGGTCCTGTGCTGGTTGAACCTTCAGATGAACTCAAAACCATAGCCAATGGCTCGACTGCAACTTCATGGTACACTTTGTGCCAGAGGGACCACCTAAACTAAGGGCAAATTCTGGACATATAACATTTTGAGATAATAATTGTTTATTGTTTGAAGCCACTAAGTTTTGGGGTAATTTGTTAAGCAGCAATGGAAATTAATACAGAGGTCAAATCAGTATTTAGCTTTGCTTATTTTTGTGCAAATTATCAAATATTTCATTTATGTCATTTCTATATATAATACAGCTTAAAGATTACTGTATTGTTACTAAAATCCAGAATATTTTCCATATTGCTTAGTATAATCTTAATAATAATAATAATCTTCTGCTGTAAAAGCTTTGTGATCCTTATATGTACAGCCTTTAGAGAAATGAAAGATACAGAATTTATATGTAAGAGAGGTCTTAGGAATCTATTTTAAATTTAAGCATTTTTTGTATTTTCGTTCATCCTTTTTAGAAAAATAAACTTGTTTTTATAGGATTAGGAGTATCAGAGTAACACAGTGTTACAGTTTACAGTTAGTATACACTCACTGTAAGGATTTGCTGCAGCTTTGATAGTGAAAAATAAGGCCTACTGGAAAATAATTAAAGAAGTTGCTAATCAATTCATTAATCAAGTGTATCTGGTGCACGTTATACAAAAACAAATTGAAAAGGATGCTGTGCTAGTCAGAAACTCTCTCTCAAATAAAGTCAAAAGTGAAGATAAACTAAATTGACTTCTCCTTTCTGGTTGATTTCTATCTAAATAGATCCATCTCCTGAACACTGAATACCAAAAGTTGCCTCATCCACAGAATTAAACCTCCATTAAGATTCTGCAACTTGGTACTACTGAGATTAACTTGAGCCATATTTCATAAGACTGTCTTTAGTTTTTGTGTTTTGTTTTCATGTATAACCCATAGACTATTTACATTTTTGAGATGCTAAATATACTTAGAAGAGAAACAAATAAGACTATGCTCACTGCACTAAGCCAACTACATTTGTGACCTAATCAAAATGGTTGCATAGCTTTATACAAATACATAGGTTCTCCTTCCCCACAAATCTTCAATAGACAAAAATATTTGTCAGCAGTCAGAATGATTCCAGTCCTTCCCAGTCTTTGTGGTGCCTTAGCTACCACAATGGCAGTGAGGCACTGTAGCCTGGAAAAAGTATGGTCAGATTTTCAATTATGGCTAGAGTAGATCTCCCAGAGAGGTATCTACAGCAGGCTCACGATTTCCTAAAGGGTAAAAGGAGTGACTAAATTTTGATTTAAAGCAATATAGTTCTTCTTGTCTTTTCTTGATACTGACCTTCAAATCTATTGGGGCTTTTGAAAGGCAAATCCTAAAAGAATTTGCAGATTCAAAATTGGAATTCATTTGAGTTTCATTAGGTTTAAGCCAGATATCAGCCATATCATTTTTTGAAAGCAGAGTAATTTAGATTTTTTTTTTAAAAAAGATGTATTTATTCATTTGAAAGGCAAAGTTACAGAGAGGCAGAGGCAGAGAGAGAGAGAGAGAGAGAGAAGTCTTCCATCTGCTGATTTGCTCCCCAAATGGCTGCAATGACCAAAGCTGGGCAGATCCGAAGCCAGGAGCCTGGAGCTTCTTCCAGGTCTCCAACATAGCCCAGAATAATTTAGATTTAAACATAAGAACAGCAAACAAGGGCCGACGCTGTGGCATAGCGGGTAAAGCTGCTGCCTGCAGTGCCTGCATCCCATATGGGCGCCGGTTTGAGTTCTGCCTGCTCCACTTCCAATCCTGCTTTCTGCGATGGCCTGGGAAAGCAGTAGAAGATGGCCCAAGTCCTTAGGACCCTGCACCCACATGGGAGACCTGGAAGAAGCTCCTGGCTTTGGATCAGCCTAAGTCCGCTGTTGCAGCCATCTGGGGAGTGAACCAACGGATGGAAGACCTCTCTCTCTCTCTCTTTCTCTCTCTCTCTGTGTAATTTTGTCTTCCAAATAAATAAATAAATCTTTTAAAATAAAATTAAAAAAAAAAAGAACAGCAAACAGGTGACCTGGTAATTGCACTAAGACTTCCTTGGTAATGGACATCTCTTTTGACAGATTATTTCATTTATTCATTGATTTGATTTTTTTTAATTTATTTGACAGGTAGAGTTATAGACAGTGAGAGAGAAAGACAAGAGAGAAAGGTCTTCCTTCCATTGGTTCACTCCCCAAATGGCTGCTACGGCCGGCACTGCGCTAATCCGAAGCCAGGAGCCAGGGGCTTCTTCCTGGTCTCCCATGCGGGTGCAGGGGCCCAAGCACCTGGGCCATCCTCTGCTGCCTTCCCGGGCCACAGCAGAGAGCTGGACTGGAAGAGGAGCAGCCGGGACTAGAACTGATGCCCATATGGGATGCTGGCGCCGCAGGCAGAGGATTAACCAAGTGAGCCACGGCGCCGGCCCCTCATTTGATTTTTTTTTTTTTTCACAGGCAGAGTGGACAGAGAGAGAGACAGAGAGAAAGGTCTTCCTTTTGCCGTTGGTTCACCCTCCAATGGCCGCCGCGGCCAGCGCGCTGCGGCCGGCACACCGCGCTGATCCGATGGCAGGAGCCAGGAGCCAGGTGCTTTTCCTGGTCTCCCATGGGGTGCAGGGCCCAAGCACCTGGGCCATCTTCCACTGCACTCCCTGGCCACAGCAGAGGGCTGGCCTGGAAGAGGGGCAACCGGGACAGAATCCGGCGCCCCGACCGGGACTAGAACCCGGTGTGCCGGCGCCGCTAGGCGGAGGATTAGCCTAGTGAGCCGCGGCGCCGGCCTCATTTGATTTTTTTAAAAAGATTTATTTTATTTGTTTGAAGAGTTACAGAGAGAGGTAGAAACAGACACACTCAATTTTAAAGGAACTGACACATTGCAGATTATATAAAATAAGGGTTATAAATATGAAATCTACAAAACTCAGATACATAAGAAATGTAACTTTCTTTACTTTTGTAACTGAACTCAATTCTATATTGAGACCCTATGGTACCCTGGGGGTTGAGAAAACAAACTAGAGAAAAAATATACAAATTTATACTTTATATACTCTCCTTACCACATTATAAGGGTATTATATGCATTCATTAAGACATAGATGGCACATTTACTCCACTACAGATTATTTAAGATTATAATGCATTTACAAATGAAGAAAATGTCACCAAAAATATGCCTTTGCTTTCAAAAAGCATTAATTTAAGGGACTGGCCCGTGGTTATCCATCTGCTGTAGCAGTCAGTTCCCTAAAAGACAGTGCTTGTCTTCCATCTTTGTCATGCTCAGGACGCTGTTGGCATTAGCAAATATTTGCCCCAAATCACTAAATTTAGATTCCAGTAAAGAATTATATGAATTGCAGTGAGTCACTAATAGGAAATATTTTTACATTTGTTTTAAGATTTAGATGGACATAGTATCCTATTTTGTTTATCTTGGTCTTCTTTCCTACTCCCACTAACAGGAATGTGTGTGGGTGTGGGTGTGTGTGTTAATTAAACAAAGATTCTAAGAAGTTGGAAATGTCAACTACAAATGGAAACCTTCATGGGAGTTAAGATATTATATCATTTGTTTCAATGGTTTTTAATTGATTTGCAAAATTTGCAGTAGAATTTTCTGGTAATTAGTATCTTGCTGAGCTTAAGTGATGTATAGTTAACTTCAGAATAGTTTAATGGACTTATTTTAATCACATTGAATTGTTTTGCAAGTTTTTAGAAATTAATTGTAAATTTAAAATTCAATGAAAATCTTAAATATCACCAACTTAATCAAGAATTGACCATCATTATCCTCCCAATTAGAGGATACAAATATATAAATCAGTCATGTATAAAATGCTGAATGTTAAAAAAAAGTGCAGGCAAGTTCTTGATAACTAATAATTAGCTGTGAAGATTCTAGAAGCAAAACAGCCTTTCTGGAAGCTTTCTCTAGAATAAAGATGTGTGATCATCCGTGCCCTTGCTTGTCATCAGTTATTGATGCTTAAAATTTTATATTTTCAATAATTCTGTGACCACTTTAATAATTATCATACATTGAACTTATGGTAGGGATATGTCCGTATGTCCATACATCTCTCTTGAGCTTTCAGGAGAGAGAAGAGCCAATGAGCATGTGTAGGAAGTTAAAAAATAAACTACTTTCTACTTATAGAAAAAAACCCATGTATTCTACATAACTAACGCTCCAATTGACCACAGCAAGTCCTTCCAAATATTTAAGCGCCAAACCAGAATTCTGTTTCTAAAGCAAAGGAAATTAAAGAAAAAGAGAATTAAAAAGGTAAAGAGAATTAATTATATTTAGCAGCCATCCCAGTCCACTTAGATATTTACTAAGGTGCTTAGCACTTTTTCATGACAACATTTCCATTGAACACTTTTGAAATTAGAATGAAATGAGTTGTACAGATACTAGAGGAATCATTATGAGATCACAAAATGTATTATGATATCATAAGTGAAACTGGGAGAAGAGAAAGCAAATTCATATCACAGAGGAAAACAGACTTTCATCCTCCTGTCATCTTTCCAGTCAACATTGCCTGCATAGTACGTGCCATGTGAAAATGGGGGCAGGTTAAGCACTCACCAAGAAGGCATCATGATCCAAAGCACTTCTTTTGTGACTCTTGCCATTCTTGCCATATCTTGAGGGAAAGAAAAGATTTCTCCACTGCTGTGCTATAACATCCTTAAGCTGGGAAAGAGAGGACCAGCCAAGAGTGATGGTTTATTTCTGATGTCCACACTATATATGTGTTTGTGTGCATGTGTGTATGAGTGCAAACATGCACACTTGCATACCAGAAGATAATCTGACTTCATTGATTACTTAACAGAATTTTCCTTCTTTTATATGCTCTGGACAAAAGGGTAGACAAGAGAACCTGATCAAAACAAAGATGAATGTGGTTCTATAATCCCAAAGAGGACACATTTTCTATTTCCTCCTAGAAGAAATAAAAACATATCATGATAAATTACCAATTAAGAGTGTTGGACTTGAAAACTTTTTTTATAAGGATTGTGAAAATGTGTTGCAAAGGGAGATAGAGAAATCTACTCCTTGAACATAATGAGATAATGATCAGTTTTGCTGGCATTTTGTGCATATAGGTATACTTGGAAGCATAGTGTGGGCCTAAATGACTTAACTGAATGAGTAGAGAACTGATTTGAAATGTGATCTTTATGTGATAGTTATGAGATTAAGCAGATCGCTAGACGTTTTGAAGCAGTTGCCATGACATTACTAATTTGCACCATAGTCGTGTGATAACCAGTTATGTCAAACTCTCAATCAGAAGGCCCTCAGTACACTTTTTTTTTGGCTCCAGGTAGATGTATAGGTAAGGATAGGACATGATCCAAGCTGAAGTTTATATCTGAATTTAAATAGCAATGAATGCTAGAGGCCCAGAATTACAGGCTAAAGTATTGAAGAACTCAAATAGATTATGGTTTTCTTATTTGGATTGTGTATAAGTAAATATAGATATGTGCTTCATGGTTTAAACCCTTGGTCTGATTTGGCTGTAAGGGAAGGCAGTTCTTCCTGAATGTCATTTTAGGAAAGGTGATTTATGAACACCTAGTGTGATGAAACAGGACTTCTCAGTGTATCTTTCCTGATGGCATTTTAAATTCAAAGCTGACAGTTTAACTTGTTGTCCTTTCACACATTCTTATATATCTGTGACACCATGGCCAAGGAACACATAATCACTTCCCAGACAGGGTTTTTGGTGATAGCTATATTATTCTGTATCCTGGAATGCAAGACTGCTTCTATTGATCTTAAACATAGATGCTAAACCCAGTAGCAAAAACAACCAAGACAATAAGGGGGAAGGATATTTTTAAAAGCCAAGAAATCCAAAGCAAAAAGGCTAAGACCAAGATGAAGGTTCAAGAAAGGGTATTAGTATTAGAAAGTATACCTGTTATTTAGTGTTGTATAACAAACCACCCAAAATTTCAAGGCTTAAAATGATTGTTCACGAGTCTGGAATTGGGGCTGGCCTCAGGCAGGAGGTTTCCACTGCTAATCACACCCGAGGTCATTCATGCAAGTGCAGTTACTGTGCGGTTCTGCTGGGCCCCGGGAGTCTAGGGTACCATCACTCACATGTCTGGTGGTTAGTTGGCACTGGCAGCCCAGCACTTCAAATCCCATGGCCTCTCCAGAATAAAGTTCAGACTTCTTCCATGGCAAATGCAGTATTCCAAGAGGTCAGGAACAGAAACTATACAGTCTCTTGAGGCCTAGGTCAGCAGTTGCACAGCACCGATTGTGCGGCATTCCATCCATCAAAGCAGGCCACAAGGCCAGCCCAGACTAAAGGAGTAGCAGGATAGATTCTACCTTTGGATGGGAAACACTGCTTACATATTTAATCTGTCATAGAATGTAAAAGAATATGAAAAAAAAAAACATGAAAAAATCAACTGTATTCTTAGGTGGAATCTTTTTTTTTTTATTTTTTGACAGGCAGAGTGGACAGTGAGAGAGAGAGACAGAGAGAAAGCTCTTCCTTTGCCGTTGGTTCACCCTCCAATGGCCGGCGCGCTGTGGTCTGCGCACTGCGCTGATCTGAAGCCAGGAGCCAGGTGCTTCTCCTGGTCTCCCATGGGGTGCAGGGCCCAAGCACTTGGGCCATCCTCCACTGCACTCTCTGGCCACAGCAGAGAGCTGGCCTGGAAGAGGGGCAACCGGGACAGAATCCGGCACCCCGACTGGGACTAGAACCCGGTGTGCCGGCGCCACAAGGCGGAGGATTAGCCTAGTGAGCCGTGGCGCTGGCCGGTGGAATCATTTTTAATAGCCATCCTAGTAGAGCCTCTGTTTAACAGGTTTTTAAATGTCTCAACATATTTTATTTTTGAATTTCTTAAAACCTAATAGTAATGAAAAATATTTATATTTTATTCATTTGATAGACATTGAGTGCCTGTTAGTGTCAGGCACTGTGATTTATCTGTCACTCTCAGATCTGTCAGTAACCTTAGATGTAAATTCATTCTTTGCTCTTTATTGTAATAATTGTTGAACTTTCTTTTATAAGTGAATTATTGACCTTGATACGAAAAAGATTACTTCACATTAAATATATTCATCAAACACACAATTAAGTACCCTTCCCTATTAAACTCGCAGAGATACAAGTTGTATCACATGAAATTGTAGCTGCGAGGGAAGGGGAAACTGGTAAGGCTTATTTGTATTGTGTTCCATGCATATAAAACATACCCTCTTCCCAGTAAGTGAAAGCTAGTAGAATATTAAATCAATAATGCACATATTCAAATGCATACTATTTTATGTGATATGTCAGCCATTATACAGTATGTCTCAAATCAAACTGATCCAATTGTCATGCCATCAACTAAATGAGGTTTGCAAATGGATTATTAGCAGCTTCTCTTTAGTTTGTTGTAGTGTTCGTCCAAAGAGAGAGGAGGTCAGAAATAAACAAATGTTCAAGGCAGTGTTGCTGCATCTTCATTTTTCTGCGCCAATTTTAGTTTTGATGTTATTTCTCTATGGAGGCTATCTGAAAGCTAAAATCCCATGTAAAAATCACTTAGGCCGTGTCGTTTTTACAGACTAGGAATCAGTTTTCTTATAAAATGTACCACAAGGCATTTTAACAGTTTTGGGTCAAGGGGCACCAGGCTGCACACACTACCTGAGCTTTAGCAGTATCATTCTTTCAGGTGAGACTCTTAAGACTGTCTGGATTATTAGGTTAACAATCTATTCACGTTTTCATTTTAGGAAGGCAATTTAATGTCTATTTTTAAAGGAGGTTTAAGAAGGCTTAAGAAAACATAAAAACTTTTTAAAACTCCATTGTAGAATAATTTTGCAATGCATTCAGTCTTCTGAATTTTCATTGCAGACCTATTGGGTGCCCAAGCATAGTATACTAGGTTGCTATGGGAATAGCAAAGACGAAGTAAACAGTCTCTGCACCAGAGGTCACTAACAATCAAATTGGTGAGACAAAAACAGGAGATGAAAAACAACTCATCAAGGCCTTCTATGATTTGACCTTAACAGGTCTTTTTTGTCTATAGTTCCTAGTACTCCTCTCCTCTATCCTATACTGCACTGCAAATGAATGACACCCTTTTCTCTGACAGTCCCTCTCCCCTTTCCTACCTCTATGGCCTACTTCATCATTTTCACCCTACCCACTCTTTCAGGCTCAAACACAAATTCTCTCATGGAGACTTTTCCTACATATATATATATACACAGTACTCCCACATGCTCACCCCACTTTCAGGGCTACCATCCCTCTCCCTTTGCACCTTAATTCTTCTTTGGTCTATAGCCATCTCTGTATCTTATTTCCACCAATCACGAGACTGTAAGTACTATTTGGATTTCTACCCAAACTTCTGTTTAAAATCAGCCTTCAGTTTGGATGCTTGTTACCCTTGCTTTCTGAAGTCAGTCTAGCCAGAGAGTCCCCATTTGAAAGTGCTTCCATGTTCCATACCTTGTTTCATGTTACAGCATTCCAACCTTTCCTCCCAGACAAAGATTTTTTATGTGTCAATGTTGGGTGAATGCTCTTAACTCATCTAGGTAGGCCTCAAAAAATTTTTGCAGGCTAAGTATCATTATCCCCATTTTACAGTTGAAGAAATAGAGGCCCAAGGAAATTAAGTTGCATAAGGTCATGTGGGTGGCAAATGATAGACTTAGGGGTTGTCTCCAGATCTGCCTCATTCTGAGTCCTTTAGTCTTTGTGTTGCTCCATGTCATTTCCCTATTTCTGAATCTTACCTGTATTTACCCTCTGTGAATATCTAGCCTGTTAGAACTAAGTTGTAATGAAATTAACATCAAGTCTTATAAACTGGCCTTGGCTAAACAGTGCTGATGGCAATGCTCAGTTAGTTACTGGGAATGGTCCAAATTCAAACCCATTCTCTAATACTCAAGAACAGAAACCACTCATTTCTAGAAGGAAAACAAACAAATCTGAGGATGCCAGCATACTTTGTGCAATTGAAAATCCCCAGGCATTCATTTATTCATTCATTCTCCCCCCCCCCCCAACACACACACATACCTTTCTCTCTCTCTCTCTCTCTCACACACACACACACACACACACACACACATATATATACACACACACACATACACATACACAAAACCTTTGGTGGGTACCCAATTTTAAATTTCTGGTGGGTATACAATTTTAAGTTGTGTGTGTGTGTGTGTGTGTTTAATTTAAGAGACAGAGACAGCCCATCTGCCAGTTTATTCCGTAAACACCTATAGCAGCCAGAGTGAGCCAGGCTGAAGACAGGAGCTTGGAACTCAATCCCAGTCTCCCAGGAACTCAATTACTTGAGCCATTACCCCTGCTTCTCAATATCTGCATTTGGAGGAAGCTGGAGTCAGAAGCCCAAGATAAATATCAAACACAGGCACTCCAACATGGGATGTGGTCCAGCATCTTAACTGCTAGACCAAGCACCCACTTCTAAAGTCATGTTTCCTGTTTTTAAAATTTTATTTGGGGTCCCGGATTGTGGCGTAGTTAGTAAAGCCACTGCCTGTGACACTGGCATCACATATGAGCACCAGTTGGAGTCCTGGCTTCTCCACTTCAGATCCAGTTCTTTGCTTGAAAGATGGCCCAAGTCCTTGAGCTCCTGTACCTATGTGGGAGACCGGAAGAAGCTCCTGGCTCCTGCCTTCAGCTTGGCCCAGCCCTGGCCATTGTGGCCATTTGGGGAGTGAACCAGCAGATGGGAGATATCTCTCTCTCTCTCTCTCTCTCTCTCTCTCTCTCTCTCTCTCTCTCTCTGTAACTATGCCTTTCAAATAAGCAAAAATAAATATTTAAAAAAACGCATTTATTTGAGAGACAGAGATCTTCCATCTGGTGGTTAGGTTGCCACATGCTCCCAAAAGCTTGGGCCAGGCCAGGATGAAGCCAGGAGCCCAGAACCCAATCCAGGTCTCCCATATAGGTGACAGGGATTCAAATATTTGAGCTATCACCTGTTGTCTCCCAGGGTGCGTGTTTGCAGGAAGATAGAATTTGGAAGCAGAGCCCAGACTTGAACCCACATACTCCAATATGGAATGCCAATGTTGTAAGCACTGTGCTCCATGCCTACTCCCTACAATTATTTTCAGTGTGTAGAATTTGTTTTCTTCTCTCCTCAGGACGTGGCCATACAGCCTTCCCCAAATATTATGACTCACTCTCCATGACTCCTCTGAGACCCTTTGTTGTGCATTCTCGTTTTGTGCCTATTCTTTAAATATGCCCTAAAGAATGAGTATGGCCTCTGGTTAGAAAGACGGGTATGTCAGGAGGGTTCTATGAGCCTTGTTGCTTTTCTTAGTCATGAGAAGGCACCAGCACTCTGTGACCTGGCCTAGTTTTCTAATCTAATTTAATTGAATGTACAATGATGTAGGCACTGGGGATTAAATACTTACACAACTCCACTTCTAGCCAAAGGTCACATGTTGCCTTTAAAGCAAAGGGTAATAGTTTGCTTATTTTTTTATGAATGGTTTTGTACATGTGCTATGAATAATTTTTCTTGTATTCTCTGTAAAAGATGATACCTTAAAAGAAAAATTATCATATCATGCATTTGGCATAGTGGTTAAGACTCTGCTTGGGATGCCTTCATCCCATAATGGAGTGCCTCGGTTCATGTCCCAGCTCTCTCCTGATTACAACTTCATGATAATGTGTACCCTGGGTTGCAATAGGTGATAGCCCAAGTGGTTGGGTCCCTTCTACCCACATGGGAGACTTGGATTAAGTTCCCATCTCCTAGCTTTGGCTTGGCTCAGCCCTAGCTGCTACAAGCATTTGGGGAATGAGTCAGTAGATGCAAGATCTCTCTCTCCCTCTCTCTCCCTCTCTCTCTCCCTCTCTCTCTCCCTCTCTCTCTCCCTCTCTCTCCCCCTCTCTCTCCCTCTCTCTCCCATCTCTCCCTCTCTCTCTCTCACTCTCTCTCTCCCTCTTTCCTTCCCTCTCTCTGTCTCTCTCTCCCTTTCAAATTATATATATATATATATACACATATATATATATATATATAAAGAAAAAGTACTTGTAGAAATTCTAAATATTGCTTGGTCTTCTGGAATATGGATTGATTTAATTAATTGACCAAGATTACTCTAATTCTTTATGTTGATTTTGAAAGTTTTTTCTTTTTTCTTTTCTTTTTTTAAGATTTATTTATTTATTTGAAAGTCAGAATTACAGAGAAGAGGAGAGGTAGAGAGAGAGGTCTTCCATCTGCTGGTTAGCTCCTCAATTGGCCGCAACAGCCAGATCTGCACCGATACGAAGCCAGGAGCCAGGAGCTTATTCTGGGTCTCCCACGCAGGTGCAGGGGCCCAAGGGCTTGGGCCATCTTCTACTGTTTTCCCAGGCATAGCAGAGAGCTGGATGGGAAGTGGAGCAGCCGGGATTTGAACTGGCACCCATATGGGATTTGAACCGGCAGTGTAGGTGGTGGCAGTGTAGGTGTGGCTTCGCCGCAGCACCAGCCAGGAAAGTTTTTTCTAGCTACAGTAAGATCTGGAGACATGGCCTAACAAAGTGTGAGTTTGCCTGCCACTGAAATAAATTCATATTTGTTATTTTTAAAAGGGAATGTGTTTCAGGATTTTACTGAGTGATTTGTACATGAAAGCCCTTATCAAGAACCTGCCCATTTACAAAATGATGAGTAGAGATTTTCCTAAGTGCTAACCAAATACCTGAATTTTAATAGAAAAAAATTAAATTTTAAAATACTTTTAATTTATTTGATGATGTAATTTTTGTCTTTTTATTCAGTCTGTTTACTGTTATTTACCTTACTGTGATAAGAATTGGAGATAGACTGACTTTTTAAATGGCTTCAGTATTTGAGTTTAACTTACTGTGAAGTAGACCTTAAAGAAATTAAAATTTGAGGTTAAAACTTTTGATCTTGCTTAAGTATATGTGTAAATTTTGGAATAAGCTAACATGTGCATTAGCATATTCAAAACAATCTATGGCTTTTAAAATATATTTTATTTGGAAAAATGTAAACCTACAAAGTTAAAAAATAATCCAGAATTTTATATTCCCTTCACCCAGATACCCAAATATTAGTAATTTATTATATTATAATTTTTCTTTCTACACACACATTTGACTTATTTTTTTCTTCATGTTTAAGAGTAAATTGCAACAAAACTCCCTTTACCCCTAAGTATTTGCTTGTAGTAGTCACCCCTTGTCTAAGGGGGATGTGTTCCAAGAACTCCAGTGAACAGATACCTGAAACTATGGACAGTTCTGAACCCTGGATATACTTTATTTTTACCTACACATACATATGTATAATAAAGTTTCATTTATAAATTAGGCATAGTAAGAGGTTAATAACAATAGCTAATAATAAAATAGAAGTATTATCACAATAAACTAATAAAAGTTATGTGAATATGGTCCCTCTCAAGATACCTTATTGTACTATACTTATACTTCTTACAGTAATATGACACACTATATGATGACATGAAGTGAGGTGAAGGATCTAGGCACTGTGGCATAGTACAGCGCTTAGATATTGCAGTAGTCATTCTAATAACCAAGATGGCTACTAAATGAATAATAGGTGAGTAGCATATAGGTTATGGATATACTGGAAAAGGGATGGTTCATGTCCCTTTTTACATCGTGGGTGGGATAGAGCAGGAAGGCAAGATCCCATCACACTGCTCAGAAAAGTGTACAATTTAAAACTTAGGAATTTTTCTCTGGAATCTTCCATTTAATATTTTCATGCTGCAGTTGACTGTGGTTCCCTGAAACTGAGAAAAGTGAAACTACAAAGAATATGGGGCTACTGTTTCTCCAAATTAAGAACATTCTCTTACATAACATTAAATTTATCAGCATCAGTAAAATCACATTGATGAAATACTGTCTTGTGTATAGACTTTACTCAAATTTTACCAGTTTTCTCACTAACACCCTTTATAGCAAAAGAAAAATGTTCAGACACTATATTGCATTTAGTCACCTTGTCTCTTTCCTCTCCTTTAATCTGGAATGGGTCCCCTGCCAAAAATGCACACCATGAAACTGATAACATTAAGCAAACCCACATTCTACAATGTAATTTGCCTGTACTGCTCAAAAAATTTGTTTTAGGCTAAAGTATATATAACATCTATATATATAGCATACATATACTTAACATATATATAACATACATATAGTTTGAGTGAGGACATACCTTCATTTCCTCTAAGAAAGAATAATTATTCTACAAAATATGTATGATGTAGTAATTTAGGAACACTCTGTATTTCATATAGAGACTTCACACAATTGCTTGTTCATTCCGAGTTGAGCAACATTTATCCCATGAGCTCTGAGTAAGATCATTTAGCTACTTTGTCGAGTACTTTCCCTTTTTATATTCTGCCTCATGACTGTCTTCTTTTGCTGTGCACATGATAAAGACACTGAACTCTGAGTTCAAAAGTCTAAAAAAGACATCTAAAATGTCATGGGACACTCTTAAGAACCTATCTTCTGAGGAGGGTTCAGGAAAGAATATTAGAAAGATCTCTCTGCCTGTCAAATATCCTCTACTAGTGGCATGTGTTTACCAGAGCAATTTAAGACACTGCTTGGGACAGAGCCCCACCTCTACTCCGAATTCCAGCTACCTGCTAATATGCACGCTGGGAGGCAGAAGGTGATGGTCCAAATACTTGAGTCCCTGCCACCCACACGAAAGAGCTGGATTGAGATCCTGCTCCTAGCTTTGGCCTCGTCCTGCCCCAGGTATTGTAGGCAATCAGGGAGTGAACCAGTGATAGGTCAGTCCCTATCTCTCTCTCTCTCTCTCTCTCTCTCTCTCTCTCTCTCTCAGGCTGCACTGAAACAAGATTTTCCTATAAAATACAATGATAGTAGCTAATGCCATCAATATTTCACAACTGCACTTTACTCCACTCTGGTTACTATCTGGATTATGAGGGAACAGAACATTTTATTGAAGAGGCAGACAAATGGAAGAATAGTAAGAGTGCATGTTTGGACCCCACACTAGAGAATTATGAGTAGCATGATGGCCCTCAACTAAGAGGCAGAAGAGAAGTACAGAAAAAAATAGGTGGAAGGCCAATGACTGTAGTCTTTTCTGGTGACATCAACCTAGGCAGCCCAACATGACTTCAGGTTTGGCATAGCTAAAATTGATGATAAACAATATCAGTAACACTTCCTGGTTATTGTCTGAATGAAATTTGAAACTGGAATTTGCACTGTGATTATTTAGTAAAATAAGCATATCATTGTTGGCTTTCTTTTTTTCCTCCATACTCTGTTTAATATGATGACTAATTTTAGAAGACCTTACCTAGATATTCCACAATGGATATCTGCAAATCATGAAGTCTTCTACTCTACTGTCATTTTCACATACAACTTTATTCCCAAGACTTGTTAAAAATCTCTTGTTACTTTCTCACCATTCTCTAATAAATTATATCATGGAGTGTAGAAAATTAGTGAAATGTTCCATAGTTGATCATGAACCATGTCTGATTTGCTTGCACTGACTCAGCTAGCAATCACAGATCATCGAAACAGCACAAACTTAGAGTCGGCAGATGAAATTTAGTCTACAACCATGTGACTTTGATCTGATCCCTGAAGCTCTGTAGGACTAAATAGTCTCCTTATCCATAAAATGAGGTTCTTAAACTAGATGATTTTACAAGTTGTAAACACAATGATTTTGAGTATAGGAATTTATGAAGACATTTAAGGGGAAAAATTACATTCATTTATTGAGCTCCTAATATGTACCATATTCCAGAGAAATGAAAAAAAAAAACTAGATGTCTTAACTCTACTAAATTATTTGTACCCATTTAGGGAAAAGAATATGAAAAGTCAGGAAGAAAACATTGGACAGAAACAGATAAATTAATAAACGGGATAAGCAATTAATACAGCTTAAATTAAATACAGGACATCCAAATGGATGGACTCATATCATACAAGAATACATTTGAGAATACCTACTCTGAGGAATTGGATTTTTTAATCCATCTCACTCTTCACTCACTACTCTTTTCTTCTTGAGTATATACGACTTCTTTCCTATAGGATAAACCCAAAAGAAAAAATTCATAATGGCTAGAGTTTGTTTTAAATAATAGATCAACTCTATATGGAAAAGCAATATATATATGCACCTATGTAAACAAGCTAAAAAGAAAGGAACTTATAAAAGTTAGAGGATTTTCAAAGTTTTGAATTCCTTCTTAATCAGCAGTAAGTGGATTAGTTCGCTAGGGCTGTCAAAGCAAAAATCCAGAGTAGGTGGCTTAAACAACAGAAATTTATTTCCTCAGAATTCTGGAGGCTACAGATCTAAGGTCAAGCTGGGTCGGTTTCTCTTGCATATGATAGCCTTCTTGCTGTGTCCTTACATGGTCGTTCCTCTGTGTGTCTGTTTCCTAATTTCGTCTTATAAGGACACCGGTCAGATTGGATTAAGGCCCACCCTCAATGACCCCACTTTAACTTACTTGCTACTTTAGAGGCCCAGTCTCTAAATGCAGTCACATTATGAGGTACTGGGGTTAGGGCCTCAACATATGAATTTGGGAGCACACAATTCAGCCCATAACTTTATACATATATTTTTTTAATAAGGAATAATGGTTTATGTTATTCTGTTCTTCACAGAGTGCATTTTAAACTGATTCTATAATTTGTCTTACACATACATCAGCATATCACAGTGCCAAGGATATGAAACATTTTGCTTCAAAACACATCCTAATTATGATAATTAAATATTCACAACATTTTCATAGCATTTGATTTTTCCTTGTTAAGCATAACAGAAAATTGGATGTCATTCACGTATCACAGATCAGCCAATAAAGCAGACATTTTGGGGCCAGTGCTGTGGCTCAGCAGGTTAAAGCCTAAGCCTGCAGTGCTGGCATCCCATATAGGTGCCAGTTCTTGTCTCTTCTGCTCCACCTCTGATCCAGCTCCCTGCTAATGCTCCTGGGAAAGCAGAAGATGGCCCAAGTGCTTGGGTCCCTGTACTCACATAGGAAACCCGAAAGAAACTCCTAGCTTTTGGGTTCAGCCTAACTCAGTCTCAGCTGTTCCAGCCACTTGGGTAGTGAACCAGCAGATGGAAGACCTCTCTTTCTGTCTCTCCTCTCTCTTTGTAGCTCTATCTTTAAAATAAATAAATAAATCTTAGAAAACAAAAAAGCAGGCATTTTACCATACTTTGTGTTGATAAGGGTTTTTGTTTTGATATAGCAATTATAAGTTTTAATGCCTTTAACATCTAAGACTGTCTTAATTAAAATCACAATGAACATTTTACAATGGTTTTATACATGCAGCAGTTGGTTAAACCTCAAATAGAAAAGCTAAAAGGGAAAGTACTCAAGTCCAGTACGGCCCAGCACTGAATCACAAAATTGAAGCTTTTGACATTTCACCAAACTCTTGATTCCATCCTCTGGTTTACTTTAAAAGACTTCATGTAATGAGTAGGTCTTTCCATTATATATATATATATATATATATATATATATGTATATATACTTGGGGGTGGCACTGTAGTGTAGCAGGTAAAGACGTCACCTGCAGTGCCGGCATCCCATGTGGGCGCTGCTTCGAGTCGTGCTGCTCCACTTCTGATCCAGCTCTCTGCTATGGCCTGGGAAAGCAGTAGGGAATGACCCAAGTCCCATGTGGGGGACCCTGAGGAAGCTCCTGGCTCCTGGCTTCGGATCGGGCAGTTCTGGCCGTTGCAGCCAATTGGGGAGTGAACCGGCAGATGGAAGATTCTTTGTCTCTCTCTCTCTCTCTCTGCCTCTCCTCTCTCTGTGTACTCTGACTTTCAAATAAATAAAAAAATATATACTTGGAAAGTATGAAGATAGACTTTAAGAAAGTATGAGAAAGCATAAAGTCCAACTCATATGATATGCAATAGGTTATAAGACTGGTGTCAGACAACTAGAGTTTGTATTTCAAGTCTTCCCACTTTCTAAATTTCGTTGTGCCTTAATTTTCTTCTCTGTAAAATGGGATTAATAGCAATATCTGTATGAGGAAGCTTCAAAAAGTTAATAGCAAATACACATTATTTTTTAATTCCATTTTTCCAAGAAGTTTTTGAAGCCTCTTAGTATTACAGACTTATGTGATGATTATTAAATAATTACTGTGAAGCACTCAACACATTGCTTAGTGTATAGTAAATTTTCAATAATTTCTAGATATATTAGTTTATGTGTATATATGCCTTATATGAAGGTACCTCCAAAAGTTCATGGAAATGGAATTTTTTAAAGATTTATTTATTTATTTAAAAGTCAGAGAGAGAGAAGGAGAGACAGAGAGAGAGAGGTCTTTCATCCGCTGGTTCACTCACCAGTTGGCTGCAACGACCGGAGCTGCGCCGATCCCAAGCCAGGAGCCAGGAACTTCTTCTGGGTCTCCCATGCAGGTGCAGGGGCCCAAGGACTTCGGCCATCTTCCCCTGCTTTCCCAGGCCATAGCAGAGAGTGGGATCAGAAGTGGAGCAGTCAGGACTTGAACCAGCACCCATACAGGATGCCAGCACTGCAGGCCGCAGCTTTATCTGCTACGCCATAGCGTCAGCACCCCTGGAAATGGAATTAAAAGATAAATTTATTTTGGTGCAAAATGTTTCAAAATCCTTGCATAAAAGAGTCTTGAGAAAGTTCATGGAGCCTGCTATTAGGAAAAAAGGTACATGAATTTCAAAATGTTGTGTACCCAATAAATTAACTTTTTGAAGTAACCTCATATTTTATATATATATATATATATATATGCATATTCAGAGATGTCATATGTATATGTATTCACATTAATTTTCATATTCTCTAGCTTCCTTTTGTTATACTACTAGTGTGTGTAGTTCAGTTAATGTCCAGTCCTGCTTTCCTGGTTGACAAAATAGGAGAGACCTGGTCAGCTAGAGAAACCAATTTCCAATGCTGCATTTTTCTGTAAGCAAAATATGGGATTTGTAGTAGCATGTCTATTGATTGCTTCACAGATACTACTTCTAATCTATGGAGTATTGTTGGGTAGAAATCCAAATCTCTTCCTTCTCCTCTTCATACTTGAGCAGTCTCTTGATGCATATAAATGTGTATAAGGCCTTTATGCTAATTCATTGTCAGACTCTCATAGGATACAAACTATATCCTTTCCACCTACAAATAATTCAGTATTTTCTGTAAGTTTTTTCATACCTTAGACACTGAATAAATCATGAAGGTTTGATGAGATCCTGAAAGTAACCCATAATCCAAGAAACTTAGAAGGTCTAAATATCTTCCCTGTTGTAGAACCACATTAGTGTAGAAGCTTCAAGAAATCACTGAGAAGCAGGTTTAGTGGTTAATACATGAACTGCAGAGAACAGTTGCATGACTTGAGCAGGTTATTTGACATCTCTGTACTTCATTTTCCTCATCTATAAAGAGGAGATAATGAGAGTGTATCTTTCCTGGGGTTATGAAGATGAAGGGAATTTATATTTGTAATGTGCTTAGATTAGTTCCTGGCACAAGTAAGTGATAGTACTTATTCTAAGTGTGCACTACATAAATAAAACCAATAATGTTTAATATCTCAACAGTGGCTCACAAACTAGTCTGTTCCACACAGGTCTTCCAGAACAAAAGCTGCTTTGAACCTAACAGAGAGCTGCCAATAAGGCAGCTGTAGGTCTCTCAACATTAATGTTGGGTTTCTCAGTAAACAGAGTATTATAAATTGGTTTCAGCCCAGCTCTTCCTGAAGCAGTTTTTAAAAAACAGACTGCTGGGACATTTGGTGTGTATTTCTTTGGTGCTTCACAATCTGTGTTTCTAGTGTCTGCATCATTAATGTATGTCTCTTTCTGGGTTTAAATCATTTTTTTTTACTATTTATTTATTTGAAAGGCAGAATGACAGAGAGAGAAGGAGAGACAGAAATAGATCTTTCCATCCGCTGGTTGATTCCCCAGTGCCCACAACAACCAAGTGTGGGCAATACCAAAGCCAGGAGCCAAAAACTCCATCCTTGTCTCCTGTATGGGTGGTAAAGACCCAAGTACTTGGGCCATCTTCTGCTGCATTCCAGGTGCATTAGCAGGAAGCCAGATCAGTAGTGGAGCAGCTGGGACTCAAACCAGCACCCCAATATGGGATGCTGGTGTTGCAAGCAGCAGCTTACCCTACTGCACCACAATGCTGGCCCTTCTTTGTGGGTTTAAATCTATGTCTGTTTTGACTTAAACCCATCGCTGGAAGAGAGGAAGAATATGGGTTTCATTGAGTTCTATTGTTTCATGATAATGTTAACTTTAGTGCCCACAAAGTTGCATGCCATTGCCTGCAAACCAGATCTGCATTATTCAGGAAAGAAGTTATAAGACAAACTTATAAGCAGTGCAGTTTTCTCTTACCTTCAATTTTGTGTCTTATTTCTCTACAGTTTTTAAGTGAGGGAAATAAAAAGGAAGAGCTAGCTGCAAAGGTGAGAGTTGAAATCCTTGTACAGAGACATCATTATAATGAATATGATGGACTATAGTTATAAATAGGGTGAGTGGGAGAAACCCTTATTAACAAAATTAGAAACAGAGATGAAGAAAATGACATCCTATAATAAACTCAGAAATCAATGTCAGGATAGGAAATAAAAGACAGTAAGGTAGAAAAGGAGGTTTTTTCAGTAAAAATGAATAAAAGATGATTTTATATTGATTTTAAATAAGAGTGTGTGGTAAGCCTTTCATAAACAATAGGTTTTTATATGAGTGTTGGGGATGGTTAGGTTTGTTTAGCAAAGGCCATGTTAATGAAATGACTAGAGAAGCAACAGCTTCCCCAGTTTTAAATATGGCTCCGCTGTGTTCCTTACTGTGCCTTTGTCGTGAAGTTACCAGGAAACAGATCTTATCTACAAGAGCAGCGATAGCAACCATCTCAGTTACTTTACCATTCCACCACAGATTGGGGAATGTTCACATGAGGGCTCCCGCGTCATATGGTCAATTTTAATTTATGTTTACTTACTTGAAAGGCTGAGAGACAGAGACAGACAGACAGAAATCTTCCATCTGCTAGCTCAGTCTGCAAATCTTGACAACAGCTAGGGTAGGAGGTCCAGGCTGTAGCACGGGGCTGGGAACTCCATTCAGGCCTCTTGTATGAGTGGCAGAGCCTCAACTGCTGAGCTGTCACTACTGCCAACTTGGGTGCACATTAGTAGGAAGATGCAATGGGAAGTAGAGGCAGGACTTGAACCTACGTACTCTGATATGGGATGAAGCTGTCCCCAGCAGCATCTTAGGTACTGTATCAAGCATTTCTTTTAATTTTTAAAAATTTATTTGAAAGGCAGACACACACACACACAGAGACAGATCTCTCATCTCCTAATTTACTTCTCAAATGCTTACAATGGCTGGTGCTGGGAACTCAATCTGGGTCTCCCACATGGGTAACAGGAACCCAAGTAACTAAGCCATCCCCTGTTGCCTCCAGTGTGTGCTTTAGCAAGAAGCTATAATTGGGAGTGCTGCCAAGACCTGGATCCAGGAACTCTTATGATATGGGATGTGAACATTGCAAGCAGTGTCTTAACTGCTGCACCAAATACTGAGCCACAAGGTCCATTTTGGAACAAAATACCACCCCCAAAATTTAAAAGGGAATATCCTATATTAGGGAAAAAATTTGGTGGGTAGTTTATGATCCAAATCTTTCCATTGTTCATGTGAGATCGCTATTCTAACTGTGGTGAGAATTATGGTAGAGAGAAGCAGTCAGTCACCCAAGGGTTTTATGATTGCCCTCTTCCCTCCAATCTAAATTATTGTGGAATTAAACACCTGTAATGGGACTGTCCATTATGCTGACTGAGAAGCTAACATACATAGGTTAGACACTTTGGAGAACTGAGTGAATGTAGATCCTCTGCTGAGTAAAAAGATCTCCCTTGTTAATTCATTCGCCATCCATTTGTGCATTCAATAAAAATGTGTTGGGGGTTGTATTCATTTCTTAAGGCTGCTATATCATGTTACCACAAATTAGGTGACTCAAAACAACTGAAATGTATTCTGGAGGCTAAATGTTTGAAATCAAAGTATCAACAGGGTTGGTTCCTTCTGGGGGCTGTGAGGGCGAGTCCATTCCATGTCTCTTTCCTATTTTCTGTTGCTTCCCAGAAATCCTTGTGATGCCTTGACTTGCAGCTGTATCACTCCAGTGTCTGCCTACGCCATCACATGGCTTCTTCTCTCTGTGTATGTTCTGAGTCTCTGTATGTCCAAATCTCTCTCCCCTAATAAAGATACCTGCCATTACAATTAAGGCCGAACATGATCCAGTATGACCTCATTTTAATTTGATTACATCTACAAAAACCATTAATTCCAAATAAGTCTACCTTCACAAGTACTGAGGGTCGGGAATTCAACATACCTATGTAGCGGATACAATTCAACCCATAACAGATGTTTTCTTTGTACCAGATACAATTCTAGATGCTGGGGATAAAAAGATGAATAATATGAAGTCCTTGCACTCAAAGACTTCAAATTGGAGTAGACATAAATATATAATTGTAATATAGTATCGTTAGTACTCTAATATGTGTCCCAACAAAATGCTATAGGAACATGGAGAAAAGGATGAGTAACATTGTCTTATGTGACAAAAGAAAGGTTTACTATAGAACTGTCTTTTGAGTTTAATATTGGAGTTCACAGATTGAATTCATGATTGTAAGCATGTGAAGGACATTCCAGAGAAAAGTAATAATATGTGCAAAAATGTGGTGTCATGAAAAGATCTTGTGTCCCTTAAGAAAAACATGGAGTTGATATCCTGGACTCTAGGGTTAGTCGTAGAGAGTTGCAAAATATAGAGGTGGACTACATCAAAGAGAATGAACAGATGGTAGATGGCAGAAGGTCTTCTATTTCATGCCCAACATTTGGAACTATAGAAAATATAGGGGCCAGCGCTGTGGCACAGCGGGTTAACACCCTGGCCTGAAGCGCCAGCATCCCATAGGGGTGCCAGTTTGAGACCCAGATGCTCCACTTCCCATCCAGCTCTCTGCTATGGTCTGGGAAAGCCGTAGCAGATGGCCCAAGTCCTTGGGCCCCTGCACCCATGTGGGAGACCTGGAAGAAGCTCCTGACTCCTGGCTTTGGATGGGTGCAGCTCTGGCCATTGTGGCCAATTGGGGAGTGAACCAGCAGATGGAAGACACCTCTCTCTCTCTCTCTCTCTCTCTCTCTCTCTCTGCTTCTCCTCTCTCTGTGTAACTCTTTCAAATAAATAAATAAAATAGAATGTCTCTACCAATAGCCTTGTAGATGTTTTTTAATCCTTAAAGTAACAATGCATGTATCTCAGTTGTATCATAAAATGAAATGAAATACTAGTTAGTGAAACATCTTGCAAGTTTGGGAAGGCCATTTTGGTTTTGAGAAAATTATTTGAATTATAAGCTAATTTTAAGAAAATGACTCTTTATTTATTCCTAGTGAATAAAGAAGCTGAAACTGAGTTAACAAGATTCAGTAATTCCAACCATTGCTTAGTAGAGGCCCACAAGGACCCAGTCTTAATGAACAACTATGGCTAAATTGTAATTAGCATATCAATTGTTTGTATGTAAATTGATGCTTATAAAGTACTTGAGGGGATTTGAAAAGTCTGTTCTCCTAAGCATTTTAAATAATCTCTGTATAATCTTATACTATTAATTTTAGATTATCTATGGGGAAGGGGTTTGCTAAACAAAAGCAAACATCAACACTAGTCCCTAGGCAACTGTGAGAATTCTGAACTCGCCACTTTTTATGTACTCAACAAGTATATATTACTTAACACCTGTGAATCAGATTCCATCCCAAGTAGCAAGGATTGAAAGATAAGATAGAATATATTCCTGTCCTCATCTAACACACAGCCTAGTTGGGAAGGCCAAGATGAGAGCAAACAATGCATTGGAGATTGTCGAGTTAGATGATGTGGTGAGTGCGGAGTAATGCAGCGGAAGGTAGACCTTGCTCTTTGTTGGGGAAAGGAAGAAGCCTGCTGCCTAGAATATATTTTCAGTTGTTGGCTTTTCTCCATAATTTCTTGTCAGAAAGGAAGAAGGATGGATGAAAGTATCCGTTTTGGCTATATGTCTCTTAAATTACCCTGCACCCGTTTGGCATCACTAATCACAATGCTAAGTGACTTTTTGCTATACTCAGCATTGAACTTGTGCTGTTTGACCTTTGAGCATCAAGCAGGACTTTCACCTGCACCATGCCGTATCTTTTGTATTAACCTCTTGAATCCTTATCCATCTTGAGGGTCTGCCTTGCCTTAGAGGGACTCTGACATTTGCTAAGACTTCCCGTTGGAACTTGCAGACATTTCCAGATCATGACAGTGTCGTTTGATATCTTGGTTTTAAACATCATCAGGGAGGCTTGTGCTAAAGAACCTGAACTAAGAAGAAAACGGTAAAATACAAACAAGGCTGTTTCCTCTGTACTCATTATTAAGCTGACATGGAAACTTTTGTTTTTACTATGAATATAGCCAAAATATTATAAAATATTCATATTATAAAATAGAGAGCCAATAGTAGAAAAGATACACATTAACCCATTTGAAAAATGATCTATCTTTAGATAAGCTTTGCAATTAACAAAGCCAATTATAATAAAACTTTATAGTTACCTAGTAAGCTATTTTTATAAACTACTTCAGTTCTACAGTGTCTTGTTTGATCCTTAGAAGAAATATGTGAATATAATAAGATAGGGTTATCCTCATTTTACAGGTGAAGAGGCTGAGGGTTAGAAAGGCTAAGTGACTTGCTCTTAGCTTCCTGGCTTGAGTGAAGCTGAGCCAGAATTTGAGCCTAAAGCTTCTTGATTTCGGATTTGCAGTACTCTTCCCATTTTCTCATGCTGCTTCGTATAACACAGTCTTTGGCACATTATCTAGCAATCTTAACTGACAAAAGCAAAGTGTTCAGGTCAGAATTTAAGACTGAGCTAGATTTTAAGGCTACTATTTGAACAATTCATGATAACCTAGACTGTAGGTGAAGGGAACATCAAGGTTGTTCTTACCTATACCAGCACCACCAATTTGTGGTACAAATGCACAAAGATAACCCCCAAAAGTAAGTATAATTGGATTGTTCAAATGAACTTTGCATAGGGAAAAGAAAAAAAGCTTAGAATTATATTTCTTCCACGTAGTAAATTAGCTGCAACAGAATGGTAACAGTCTTGTCTTCATTATTTTCTGTTGAAATGTCCACAGGAAAATTAGAATTCTGCTAATTGATTTTTTAAATTCATAAAAAGCACTCATACAATTGAGGCATATCTAAGAAGACTAGAAATCTATTTTATTTATCTTACAATCTGAAAAGGAAGTATTATAAAAATTAATAAGGCTTCCTAGAGTAGGAAATAAAAATTTTAAAAATGAAGTAATGATAAACATTAAGCTCTTTAAATATGTAGAAGGCGTATTGAATCACAAAGCAACCTGGGGGTACCAATTGGAAGGACTGATGACAGTAAAAGTAGATGCATTTTAGGGCTTTTGGCAGATTAATCCTTCAGTTTTGTGCCTTTAGAAATATGAGAGGCCAGTAGTATGTCTAAATCTAGGCTTATAATGTGATCTGCTTTTCATTATCACTGTGGGGAAGGGTGAATGTTTTTAAAAAAGGAAAAAAAGTATCACTGCATGGAGTATGCTCCTCTTTTGTTTTTTAGTTGGAGGACAGTTTTGCACCTAATATATTTCCTTCCATTCCAAGCATTATCACTTTAATTACTTGGAGGAAATGCTTTATCCCATCACAAAGCTGAGAAAACTGAAGTAGGAAAGTTCGCGGTTGATACTCAGCTGAGGTCACTGAAAGTGAAATACAGCGTTGCCAGTGACCCACTGCAGGAAGCGCTCGGAAGGCTCCTGAGTAGGCCAGGAAGTGGCAGGTGAACCTCAGGGTGGATACAGGAATGCATGTAGGGAGATGTGAAAGCAGAAGCAGCCAGGCTGGATTCACAGGCTCCCAGGCTCCCACTTCTCCTTTTCAGTCTTTTTTTTTTTTTTTTGACAGGCAGAGTGGACAGTGAGAGACAGAGAGACAGAGAGAAAGGTCTTCCTTTTTGCCATTGGTTCACCCTCCAATGGCCGCCACGGCCGGCGCGCTGTGGCTGGCGCATCGCGCTGATCCGAAGCCAGGAGCCTGGTGCTTCTCCTGGTCTCCCATGGGGTGCAGGGCCCAAGTACTTGGGCCATCCTCCACTGCACTCCCTGGCCACAGCAGAGAGCTGGCCTGGAAGAGGGGCAACCGGGAAAGAATCTGGCGCCCCAATCAGGACTAGAACCTGGTGTGCCGGCGCCGCAAGGTGGAGGATTAGCCTAGTGAGCTGCGGCGCCGACTCCTTTTCAGTCTTAAAAGGGATCCAGGAGTGACTGGTAATCATTTCGTTAAAAAGGTAGCTAGCGAGGGTACTGTAGCCGCAGTGGTCATCGTTCTGTTGGTCAGCATCAGGAAAGAGGTTGGCATCCAAATGGAAGACGTTCTGCTTCCTTCGTATCAGATGGGAGAAAATGCTACAAGTCATTCCTTCCTCTAGATGGGAGAAAATGCTGCAAGTATTCTGCTTCATCAGACTAGAGAAGACCATTTGTCATGAACCAGGAACTGGAGAAGATACTCTGTTATGAGACGCTAAAACGCTAAAAACGTTTCTGTTGCAAAGTATACTAAGTGAGGCTGTACTCAGAGCCCGTGAATTCATAAAAGGCTTGCGTAGGATAGATTCGAACTTGTTTACCAAACCCAGGCTCATTGAAACCAAGGGGTAGCTTAGTCCACTTGGACTGCTGTAATGAAATACTTTAGACTGAACAAATACTACTACTAATATTTATTTATTTATTTATTGAAAGGCAGAGAGAACAACTCATTCCAGGTCTCCCGTGTGAGTGACAGGGACCCAAGCTTTAGCCTCCCATGGTGGGCATTAGCAGGAAGCTGGATCAGAAGTGGAGCCAGGATTTGAACCCAGGAACTATGATATGGGATGTGGGTGTCCCAAGCAGCAGCTTAACCCCTATACCAAATGCCTACCCCAGAACTAGCACGTTTTAAAAAGTAAAATGATTCAGATCAATGTATGCACTGTGGATACATGGTTGTTTCGTAAGTGAAGTAAACGAGGAAAAACCATTCTTTTCTACGAAGAATCACTGTGTGAGTCCCACCCGGAAAGTTGGGGCGTAAATAGATAATGAGTTTGGTATCTTCATGATTTTAGTTTAAAAATGTATTAAAAGAGTTAGTATTGAAGATGATAATCTATTTGTGGATTACAAAGCTTCTTGTTCTTGTCCTGCATTGGCTTCACCTCTGTTTTACACAAAGCATCATCCTGTCAAAGTCAGACCTAGAGGCTCAGTGCTTGTGGAGGCCATATGGTGTGGTGGTTCGGGTTTTGGACTTTGAAACTCCACATGTGTCCACTACTTATTAACCGCCTGACCTTGAGCTTACTTTTTAACTTCTTGGAGGCTTACCCTCCTCATTTATAAAAGGATTTCATAATTCCTAACCCCAGATTTGTTTGAAGAACTATTGATATAGTATATGTAAGTCACCAATGGTGCATGACACCCAATAAAAGCTACATAAATGACAGCTGTTACTGTTGGTATGAGCTAAGTGTATACAAACTTGGATTCAAAAGGTTGTAACAAATATGATGAATAAGATGAGCCCCCATTTTCCTAATAAGATTTTTAAGTACTTTGACCATGTTGAGTAGAAATATACTTTTAGAAATGTTGATGAAATATTAAAATGTCTAATTGTGATATTTAATTTGTTTGGTTATACACATATACTCACATTGCCAGTGGTGTAGAAAAGCATTTTCATGTGGCTATTTTGCTTTCTTTCCCACTATCCCATTTTATAAAACGATTCTGTTCAGACTCTCCACGCACATGTCTCTGACATCACTATTGGTGGAAGCCCTACAGCCAGCTTTTGAATTGTCTATCAGTTTTCTGGAACACATTGTATTCACAGCCATCTAAGTTGTTAGGTAGAGGTACAGCACTTTTAGATGTATATGATAGCGTCACTGTCATTTTTACCCCAGGCCATAAATACCATTTGCATCACACTGTGTCCATTCATTTTTTCCATTCACTCTATGTGTGTATATTTGTGATCATCTTTGAGTATTTACTGCATTGCAACTTCAAGTGACCTTTCAAAGGTTTGTTTATAATGATGTCCAACACCTCATACTGTGAGGTCAGATCTTGAAAACAATTGAAAGATCTGTGTTGCATTTCAGAATCTCTCCCCCTGTCCCCATCTTGTAAATGTACCTCAATAAGCATTGGGAACTCATACTAATTATGGTTGTCCCAGACAAATCTGTGTTCTCCAAAGAACTTTAGAAACAATCTAGAAAATGGCCCTTAGACTTTGTAAGGATTTGAATAAAACTTCCTCTTTTTCTGAGATTTGATTTATATTTGGGAAGATAGTGATGTAGATTTTCTTGAAAATGAATTCAGTCATATGACTCTCCAATCACTCGAGTTTCATACTTTTACTCATTTCATGTGTATACAAAATACTGGGATGATGCAAACCTGGAAGAGACAAAGTGCTTTTCATATTATGAATTTTTAAAGCATGGAAAACATTCCATTCAAAAGAAATATGTTGAATGCCTACTATGTACAATATTTGCAGAGAGAAAGATGTGAGTTGTAGCCCCTGTCACCAACAGCTTACAACAAATTTATCAGCAAATTCAGTTATGTTAATATTGGACATAATAGCTTTGAGAGGCCTGCAGACTTGTTTCACAAGGCAACTCACATACCAAATAAAAGGCGAAGAGAGGAGGTTTGCATGTAAAAATCCTAATGTAATAAATCATCACATGGACATACAAGGTTTTCACAAAGCAAAGAAAGGAATGCGAATTAAAATAGCAGTAAAGTAGCAACATATAGCTATTGTGATGTCTAAGAACTAAGTAAGGTGTTGGAGAAGCTGTAGGGAAACAGATATAGTTTGATGCTGATACCATTGCTTGACAATTCAGAAATATACACAGGAAACAGTGTTAAGTGAAAGAATTAGATCACAAGAGAGTATATAAGCACTGATTATATCTATAATAATGTGTGTATGTTGGCACCTATTGGAAAAGGATTTGAAGAAATATAATAAGTAGTTTAATGTTCATTTGCATTTTCTTTCTGGAACAGTTATTTAAGTGCATACTAATTTGAAGAGAATGAAATGAAAAATGATTCCCCATCACATTCCCTGAAACGCATACACATATCTTTGCAAATAGATTGTGGTAGAATATGATGTTCATCGTTTGTGATGTTGCAACATGATCTATAAATCAAGGACTTAACTGAAGTTGCAGTTCCCTTCCTTATCTACAATAAGTCTGATGAAGCATTTTTTGATCACTGTTTATTATAGTAATGAGAAAAAAGGAAATCTTTTCCTCATAAATCCTGGCAGTTTGCATTTTAAATCCCTCCACAATATGAATTCTTTGCCCCAGCTAAGTAACTACTGGAAGTGTAAGCTTCCTACTGCGTTATTCTGTCTCCCTTCCTTTCAGTACTCGGTTGCTCTTTCTTGACCTTTATCTGTCAGTTGATTGTCCCCTCTGCATGGCTGCAGGTTGATGCATTGAGATGTATTTATTAACCACTGGCAGCTAAGGTTCAGATTGACATGCTGCTAACACACAGAAGGAAGTGATTGCCTACTATGTGCAACACATCATTGCTCAGCACATTACAGCGGGAACTTCATTTGATCTTGATGGTAACCATCTAAGGTCCGGATTATTATCCCTATCCTTGCATGACAAAACTAAGCATCAGTTCAGTGGGCAGTTCTCTTCAGTGTCCAAAACAGTGGTCTTTCCTTTCTAAAGTGCTGCCTTTAAAAGTATCTTTAGTACTTATTTTCATTTTCATTTCATTTAAAAGACAGGGACAGAGAGAGAGGGATCTTCCACCTGCTGGTGCACTTCTCAGAGGCCTGCAAAAGCCAGGAGCCCAGAACTCAATCCAGGTCTTCCATGTGGGTGGCAGGGACCTAGGTACTTGAGCTCATCATCTGCTGGCTTTCAGGCTATGCCTTAGCAGGAAGCTGGAACCAGAAGCAGAGCCAGGACTGAAACTCACACGCTCCAGTATGGGTTTGCAAGCATCCCAAGCAGCATGTTAATCATTGTGCCAAATGCCCACCCCTCCCATGGTGCCTTTTAAGTGGCTAGTTACCAATGAAAAGCTTCTCTCAGTGTTTGGAGTTATAGTATAGGTTTAAACATATAAAATGAAATTTTAGAAAGTGACATATCAAAGTGCTGGTTCGAGTCCTGGCTGTTCTACTTCTGATCTAGCTCCCTGCTAATGTGCCTGGGAAGGCACAGAGGAAATTGACTCAAGTACTTGGGCTCGTGCCACCCATGTGGGAGACTAAGATGGAGTTGCTAACTTCTGGCCTCAGTCTGGCCCAGACCTGGATGTTGTGGGCATTTGGGTGGTGAACTAGCAGATGGAAGATTCTCTCTCTCTCCCTCATATTCTCTCCCTGTCACTCTGCCTTTCAAAAAATAAAAGCTTTTTAAAAAGTGTGCTGCTATTCCTCACTTAAAAATGTATATTGTTGCTATAAAACTATTTTATAAGGGCATTTGAAAAATTTGATATAAAGCGATTAAAAATTATACAACCAATTTAAGTGAAATCCAAATATGAAGCAAGAATCTCTACTACTTTAATGATGTCAGCTGAATGAAATTTATGAGCTGTTAAGACTTATTGAAGTTTTATTTAAAGGGGTACATGATGTTGGCATGCTGACCAATAACAACAGGAAATTAATATATCATTGCATGGTACCATAAATTGTAAAACACAGAAAATTTGGGAGACTCACAAATAACAAAATATAAGGACTATAAATGGGAGCATCAAGAAGTGATGGATACAATAAGGCATATTAGCTATGAGAAAATTTTCTGACTCATCACATGACATTACTAAGCCTGCATTGAAATGACTGCGATTCTAGTTTCTATGTGACTGCTTGGAATATTACTGAGATTGGAAATATGCACCATATTTTATATAACTAGTGTTTTAAGGTAGAGGCAGCAGGAACTACTGATATGAATCATGTAGAAGGATTAATTGGAAAACCATCTTGTTTAACAGAATGAAAGGAACGTCTTGGAAGAAAGTGAAATGTTTTAGAAATAGGAAACGCAGCTATAATGTAATGAGATTCATTTATATAAACCATATGTGTGTAAACATCCATCTCCTTTGCTCTAGTCACACTATGTTTATGGCTCACTGGAGTAAGGAAGCTGGGTGAGGAGGTAATTGTTCAGAAAGAGAATTACAGAGTTGAGATCAGTGAGTGAAAGGACAGTATATTACAGCATTTTAAAACAGATACCCAATACTAAGAAGCATAAAGAATGCACGCAAAGAAAGGTATTGCTTTCTAGTCAAGTTCTAAATACCTCTATTGATGATGTACAGCTCATTCAAATTCCAGAGAATAATTGGAAACAGAGACTTTATGAAACAGAGCTCTCATTTAACTTGTTCACCTGACAGTTGGCTTTGAATTATATTTTATTACCAATCAACCTAAATTAAAATACCCAGCTCACTGCAAAACCCTGTGTACAGTGTCTGGAATACTAATACACATACTGTATATAAATAACATTAAGGTAAGGGCAAAGATTGACAAAAGCAATGACAGTGAACATTAATGTGATACTAGCAGCTTTGAACTCTATCAACAATGAGGAACATGATGAAATTACCAGAGAGGGCAGCATGCTTGGCCTTCTTAAACTTGCATTTACTAGAAGAGCTGCTGACTTTTCTATCTTAACTGTGTCTAATATCTTTTATTAAAGACATGGTGCCAAACATCAAATACATACATATACATATGCATGTGTGTTTGTATGAATGTATATGCATCTGTAACCAGCCATCCATTCCAAAATGCCTCTCAAGGTGCTAGCCTATACAATTGTGTACTTTTCTTCTCTGGTCCAGTTGTCGCATAAATGTGTACTTAAGGACTTTGTGGCCAGTACAAGATATAAATGTTTTAGGCGCACCCAAATGCAGATTATAGGGGCGGGCCTTTGGCACAATGGTTAACACATTTGCTAGGGACACCTGTGTCCCATATCATAGTACTGGGTTCAAGTCACAGCTCTGTTTCTGATTCCAGCTTCCTGCTGGTACAATCCCTGGGAGGCAGCAGCTGATGACTCAAATACTTGGTTCCCTGCCATCCCCATGGGACACCCTGCCTTAGTTCTGGACTCCTGGAGTTTGCGTGCCCCACCCCAGGCTATTGCAGGCATTTGGGGAGTGAACCAGGTGACAGAGGATCTTTCTCTTCTCTCCCTCTCTCTCCCTTCCAAATAAAATGAAAAGAAATATATTTTTAAAATCTTTTTTAAAATGCAGATTATAGGAGCTAATGAACTTTTCCTTGCAAAGGAACTAAATTGCTGAATGTTGTATTATAAGATTACAGGAGTTTCAAACTCACTGTTACTCCATAATTACTTATCCAGAGTGATTATTATATGTGATCATCAGATGATCATGGTCTATCATATTATTTCTGTCTGTCTTCATAAATATGTTTTGTGAAAGCTTAATCATAATTACCTAATAAATGAGCAGTAGAATTCTTATGGTTATATAGCTCATTACCTTATATGCCATTCCCTGATTTAGGTCTCATAGTTTCATATCTTTGTTCCATAGAATTATTTATGACAAGTCAATTCTCTTCTCTGAAAGATAGTGTCATTGTATTTAAAATGAAGAGTTGGACTTGAATTAAATAATCCACAAATTATCTTCAAGCTCTAAGATTCTATGTCCCATTGATTATCCCCATGCTACCATGCATGTTCATGAGGCTCTTTAAATATATCTATTTAAAAGCACTTTACTGTATTGATGTGTGTGAATTGAAAACTGTTGTGGTGCCGGCATCCCATATGGGCACCGGGTTCTAGTCTCAGTTGCTCCTCTTCCAGTCCAGCTCTCTGCTGTGGCCCAGAAAGGCAGTGGAGGATGACCCAGGTCCTTGGGCCCTGCACCTGCATGGGAGACCAGGAGGAAGTACCTGGCTCCTGGCTTCGGATCGGCGCAGCGCGCCGGCCATAGCAGCCATTTGGGGGCTGAACCAATGGAAGGAAGACCTTTCTCTCTGTCTCTCTGTCTCTCTCTCTTACTGTCTAACTCTACCTGTCAAATAAAAAAAAAAATGTTGTGTTACCAAAACTCCTTTCCTCTTGATTCTATGATGAGGGATGGATGCATTTGGAAACATTTAGTCCCAAAAAAGAGAAAGTATGGAGATAATCAGTGTTCAGGTTTTTGATGAAATGAACAGTAGCTTTCACTTCTTGGCAAAAGATAAATGAAGAAGAAACAAACAGTAGCAAATCCCAGGGTACATAATTTAATGAAGTACCAAAAAATGCTAGAAACACTGCTGATACTTTGGGAAGGTAATCATTTGGTATAAAATGTCAGCTATCCTCTCTAGTCTGCTTTAGCTGGGGAATATAAATATGGGAATGTGAAGAATGCTGTCATTCTCATAATTCAACAGAAAGGTCTTTAGACCTTAACTTATATGTTTCTTAGTTATATATTTATTTTTCTGAGCTATTTGTCCTAAGGAAAAAAACCACTCAGACCTTGCCTCTAGATCTTCCTATCATTGGCCTTTTTCTTTTTTTTTTTTTAAAAAGATTTATTTATTTATTTATTTGAAAGTGTTACACAGATAGAGGAGGGGGAGAAAGGGGGAGTGTTTCCATCTGCTGGTTCATTCCCCAATTGGCTGCAACGGCCGGAGCTGTGCTGATCCAAAGCCAGAAGCCAGGAGCTTCTTACAGGTCTCCCACGCAGGTGCAGGGACCCAAGGACTTGGGCCATCTTCCCCTGCTTTCCCAGGCCATAGCAGAGAGTTGAATTGGAAGTGGAGCAGCCTGCTCTTGAACCGGCACCCATATGGGATGCCGGCGCTTCAGGCCAGGGCATTAACCTGCTGCATCACAGGGCCGGCCCCTGGCCTTTAACTATACAGATTCCATCACTGCTACCATAGTTTATATGCACAAGCTTCTATGTAGTTACTATGTATCAAGATGTATAATCAGCTTCCAATCTGAATGTTTCAGAATCTTGTGGATTAGGTTGTCACCATGACACATTTTATTAAAATAGAGCTGCTTTGAGTCCAAATAATCATTTAGTGTATGTTGAGAATTGAGTGAGTCACAGTTGGTGGGCACAGAGACATAGCTCACAGATGATGATAGGTTGATCACCCTAACATAAAGTCTGAGTTTTTTCTTTAGTGTTGTGTGATGAAGGTACGGGGTGGGTGGTAAGGACAATAAGCCATGCAGGAAAGAACCTGTCTTCAAGTTTGCTTTTTTTTTTCTTTTTAAGTTTTCTCATAACATATTCAATTCCATTTAAATATTGCAAACAACTGAATTGCAAATGTTAACCTAAACATGAATAAAAAATGTTGATATTTTATTTAACCTAAAAATAGTAATTATGGATAGGCTGCTTGTATGATTATTGTATTTAAAATATATCATTTTATGCTGGGAATACAAGGAGGATTGTCACTGTTATTTTATAATAAGAAAATTTGTTTTGACTGCATTAAAAATACAGTAGATGATTATTGCACTATAAGGGGAAAAGTTGTTTGCTTTTGACAGTCTGTCAGTAGATGTAGCCTAGGAAGAAAAGTATGGTGGCCGCTTTATATGAAACAGTAGGAGAAGGACACAAGCACAGAAAATTTTACCCAGCTGCTGTTATTAAAGAAATTCTTTTATAGAAGACAGTCTACTTTCTTAATATATACAATTCTTCCGTTTTAGCTTCCATCTCTGAATCCATTACTTTCAGGTGACATGCAAAGTATCTGCACATGGCCACATGGCTGCCTGGGGACTCCTGTTATTTAATCGGCCAACTGTTCAAATGGATAGGGTGGGACCAGAGGAGGAGAGTAGCCCCACTGAGGCCGACACATGTTTACACCCCTCTCTCATGAGACAGTATAAGGAAGAGCCTGAAATTTTCCCCTTGCACTTTGATCTGAAATCATTCCAGTGCAACTGTGCGAAGGAATCATTATTGACTCCTGGCGGAGCGTTGTGGAGAGGAGGTGAAGACACTCATCTCCTGATTTCTCGGTGCCCTGTGTCAAATCAGGTACTTGGAGCAGAAGTACAAAGTGAAGGCTGATAGCAGTGAATGTCTTGAAGCAGGTACTGTGCTCATCTCCAGTGACTTCCTTCCTTCCTTCCTGATTTATTTATTTATTTATAAATCAGATTGGCTTGTAAAATGATGGGAATTTGACTGGACACAAACATGTTTATTGCAGGCTCAGCAGCCATTACATATCATTAGTGAAAGGAGGCAAGGGGCCGGAGGGACCATTTTGATGTCAGTTTCATTCTTTTTAAGGGCGAATGCATTGACTGATGAGAAATAAACCGGCATCTGTAACACTTTAGAGACCAGTAACACTTCCACGCCTTCTTCTTTTCCTATAGGTAAACATACAGCCGTTTTAATATTCATTAATATAAACTGAAATAATGAGTAATGTTACGGGTGGTATTAAAGACATCAATTAAAAGCAACTGTGAGTTATCAAAATCAATATACAAAGATACTTCAAAAAGTTTGTGGAAAATGGAATTAAAATATAAGCTTATTTTAGCAAAAATTATTTGAAATACATGTACACAAGAGGTCTTCAAAAGGCTCAAGGAAAATGCAAATTATCAAAAAAAAACTGCATGTTGGGCAGTATTGTGGCATAGTGGGTTAAGCCACCAACTGCGATGTGCCAGCATCCCTTATGAACACTAATTTGAGTCCTAGCTGCTCTACTTCCTATCCAACTCCCTGCTAATGCACCTGGGAAAGCGGCAGAAGATGGCCCAAGTGCTTAGGCCCCTGCCACCTATGTGGGAGACCAGGATGCAGTTCCTGGCTTCTAGCTTCTGACTTCTTGCTTCAGCCTGGCCCAGCCCTGACTATTGCACACATTTGGAGGGTGAACCAGTGGATAGAAGATCTCTTTCTCTCTCTGTCTCACTCTCTCTCTCTCTCCCCTTCTCCCTCTATAACTCTTCCTTTCTAATAAATAAAATAAATCTTTTTTAAAATGCATGTATTTCAGTTTTTTGCACCATATTAAATGCATCTTTAATTGCATTTTTCATGGAATTTTTGAAGCAAGGTTGTATTTCTGTTTCAAAATAGTCTATCTTTTTCTTACTTAGTGGCATATGAGGGGTCTTCAAAATTTTTTTAAAAATGAAAATAAAAGATAATGCACATTTTCCATGAACTTTCTGAACCCCTCGCATACCTCTGCTGATACACCACTCCAGCTAGAGTTAATGGCAAAATCCAATATTTCAAAAGTCATACTGCTTTTTCTTAAGAATTATTATTTGATCTCAACTTTAAACATGTAAAAGGCCATATTTCTTACATATCTATTTTCTGGTTTCTCTTGTTCTTTATTCTCCTGTTATTGGTTTGCTCTGCAAAGCATTTTATTTGCCTTTCTGAGTATTAGTTATTTTAAGACTCTGAATGTATTATGAGAGGGGACACAAGATTTCAAACCCCTCCATAGGACTTCCCAAATGCCAGATTAGTACTTTCTGTTTTGAGTGTCCCAGGGAAGAGTGAAATTGCTAAGGTATAACTGGTACCAAGGAGGAGTCTAAACAGAAGAACCATTTCAGCAAAGTGTGGTATCTGTGTGCCCAAGATGGATCTCGGCCTTGCCCTACTTCCCAGCTTCTAACATAGAGTCATTTCTTCTGCATTGTGATTTTTTTTAAGTGAAGCTCTTTTAGATGTCCCCTATGGTTTAAAGCAAATCAGGAATTCATGTCCTAAATGTTTCGTTAATCAGAATAATTAAGTTGATCAGTTCGGGGAGCGGTGGAAGCAAAATAATGGGGTCATTGAAGCAGTCAAGCTCTAATGGGAACCTGAGTTCATTCAGATATCAAATCTAATAATTGTTCTACACCTGTATGCACAGTCCCATTGAGCAAATTCACATTAAAGCTTTAGTGGAACCGTTTCAATGCTGTGGTCCAAAGGGACTTGCTACTGTTTTCACAAGAAAGCACTGAATATTTTTTGGCAATATGTTTTTGTGATGTGTTAACTAAGCTCTGTGTGTGTATGTTGGTGTCTTCGCCCTACATAGAGAGGAAGAAAAAGGAGATATATGTTTCCAGGAATGGTTTTCTTGCCATTTAAAGATAATAAAGGTTCTCCCAAGCTTTCACCACCTCGGGGCAATAATACAAGATGACTGAGTTCATTGGATTGGTGGGGGGAAGGGTTGTTAACCTATGCAGCCTACTAGAAATGAGGGTCATTTAACCCTTTCTCTTCATAAAATAAAATGGTATCAAGCATGATTTGGGTTATTGAAGTAGAAAGTAGCAATTAGGCATTCTGTAGTAATGCAGTGTTTCATTTCTCCTATGTCACTGTATGACTGTTACAGCAAATTGACTGCCTTTGATTCTTCTACACAATATCTAAGGAGAGTTGACAGATTTGAAAAAAAAGTTAAAGATCTAAAGAGTAGGAAGATGAATTTAATTCTGCACTATAATGACCAATGAACCAACCGTTCTGCAGTAGAACTCTCTCATTGCAGGCTTCAAAGAAACAGGAAAATTAAGATTTGCAATATATCTTGAACAACAATGAAAGACAGATATGTCTAGCTCTCTTTACCAAGAAAGGACAATCAAAGCTGAATACACTTACCTAAAGAATAGTTTTAATACACACCACAGACGTATTTATTCAAGTGAATATTATGCTGTAATATTGATACTTTGGAGGGGTGATGAACAAAAGAATGTGTTCATTTGTGTATCCAGTCAAAGATCACTTAGTAAGTGCCCATTATATTCCACGCCCCAGGAAAGCAGATGAGAACCAGAGCTCCCAGCACAGTGGGGGAGGACAGATTGCACTGGGACAATCACAGTAGAAAGCACAAGCTGAATCTTAACAGATGAGTAGGAGTTTCTTGGGTAGGAAAAGAAAGAGGAAGAGAAGCATGATCCAAGAAAGGAAGCAGCATTTGTGGAGGCAATAGGCGAGCACACTATGTTCAAGGAAGAGCCAACTGTTCAGCATTGCCGGTATAGGTATGAGAGGCTGAAAAGATAAACAGTCTTGATAGGAGCTGGATTTTTTTTTTTTTTACTGTGTGGGTGATGGGCAGTCATTTCCTGCTTTAACTTACATAGCATGGTCAGATGTGCCTTGGAGAACGATTATGTTCTAAGGATGTGGAAGGGTGATTAGATGGGTGTTAGGCTAGAGACAGGAAAGACTTCACAGAGGGGCCTATTATAACAGCCTAGACAATAGAAAAAGAAGCCTGTACTAGGACAATGGTACTGAAGATGATAAAGAAGAAGAAATAGAAGGACTCACTAATTAAAATTGACGGAGGGGCTGGCGCTGTGGTGCAGTAGGTTAACCCCCCACCTGTGGCACCGGCATCCTATGTGGGCACCGCTTCTAGTCCCAGCTGTTCCTCTTCCAATCAAGCTCTCTGATATGGTCTGGGAAAGCAGTAGAAGATGGCCCAAGTCCTTGGGCCCTTACGCCCATGTGGGAGACCTGGAAGAAGCTCCTGGCTCCTGGCTTCGGATGGGCTCAGTTCCGGCCCTTGCGGCCACCTGGGGAGTGAACCAGCAGATGGAAGACCTCTCTCTCTGTCTCTCCCTCTCACTGTCTGTAACTCTCACTCTCAAATAAATGAATGAAATATTTTAAAAAATTGATGAAACTTGTTGAGGAACTGGATGTAAGTATGAAAAAGGGAAGGAATCTTGGTGGATTTACTTATTTATTTTATGGTGTGGTATACAATAGCTGTCTTATTTTGCTAGGGGCACCAGAATAAAGTACTGCAAACTGAATGATATAAACAATAGAAATGTATTGTCTCATAGTTTGGTAGACTAGAAGTCGAAGATCAAGGTGTTGACTGGATCATACTAGAGAAGGATCTGGTCTAGGCTTGTGTCTTAGCTCCTTGTGTTTTTCTGGCGAGTTTGGCATTCTTTTTTTTTTTTTTAGATTTATTTATTTATTTGAAAGGCAGAATTACAGAGAGGCAGAGAGAGAGAGACAGAGAGAGAGAGAGACAGAGAGAGAGGTCTTCCATCTGCTGATTCATTCCCCAAATGGCCGCAATGGCCAGAGCTGTGCTGATTCAAAGCTGGGAGCCAGGAGCTTCTTCCAGGTCTCTCACATGGGTGCAGGGGCCCAAGGACTTGGGCCATCTTCCACTGCTTTCCCAGGATTAGAAGTGGAGCAGCCAAGATTCTAGCAGGCACCCATATGGAATGCTGGCACTGCAGGTGGTGGCCTTACCCACTACACCACAGCACCACAATGCCAGCCCCAAGTTTGGCATTCTTTGGAAGGTAAAACTATCACTGCAGTCTCTGCCTTCACCTTCTCATGGCATTCTTTCATAGTATGTATTTGCTTGTCTCCAATTTTTTTTTCCTTTTAATAAAAATACCAGTTATAGGAGCCCACACTAATAACTTCATTTTTACTTGATTAACTCTATAAAGACAGTGTCTCCAAATTGGGTCACCTCATTCTAACATACTGAGGGTTAAGGACTCCAACAAAAGAATTTTTGGAGAGCACAAATTCACCTGATAGCATGGCCCTAGTCATCCAAGCAAGAAAACATGAAAAGGAGGAAATAGGATAAAAGAAAAGGGAATCAGATTAGTTTGGATCTTGACTGCAAGGAGTTTGAAATAATCAGGAGAAATATTCCGAAGGTGATTGACACTGTAGTCTAGATCCCAGGAAATGCAGAACTGAGCTCCCCTTGCATACTGGAGGTACAGTAATTAGGGTCATTCAATTTTTGCAAGTAGATGAACATACTCATGGAAAGTAGCTCATGCAAAGTATGTTAGAGTAATATGTAAAAAAGCAAAAGAATAAAACTCTGAAAATTACCTACACAGGGAACAGAAATGAGTAGTAGTGGACCAATACTGTGGCATACCAGATTAAGCCCCCACTTGCAATGTCGACATCCCCTCTGAACGCTGTTTGGAGTCCAGCTCTGCTAGTGCTTGGGCCCCTGACATCCATGTGAAAGACCAGATGGAGTCCCAGGCTCCTGGCAGCCTGGTCTAACCCCAGCTGTTGAGGCCATTTCGAGAGTGAACCATCAGATGAAAGAGAGTCCCAGTTCCAGCTTCCTACTTACGCAGACCATGGAAGGCAGCAGGTCGTGACTCAAGTAAATGGGTCCTTATCACCCACATAGGAGACCTGGATTAGGCTTCCAGTTACTAGCTTTGGCCCAAGTCCAGGCCATTGTGGACATTTGGGAAGTGTACCAGTACCATGCTGTTTTCATAACAACTGCCCTGTAGTATGTCCTGAAATCTGGTATTGTGATGCCTCCAGCTTTATTTTGTTGTACAAGATTGCTTTAGCTATTCGAGGTCTCCTGTGCCTCCATATGAATTTTAGCATCATTTTTCCAAATCTGAGAAGAATGTCTTTGGTATTTTTATTGGTATCGCATTGAATCTATAAATTGCTTTTTGGAGAATGGACATTTTGATGATATTGATTCTTCTAATCCATATACATGGCAGATTTTTCCATTTTTTATATCTTCTATTTCTTTAATATTTTGCAATTCTAATTGTAGAGATCTTTGACATCCTTGGTTAATTTTTAAAAATTTTTTTATTTTTTTTAACTTTTATTTAATAAATATAAATTTCCAAAGTACAGCATTTGGATTACAGTGGCTCCCCCCCATAACTTCCCTCCCATCCGCACCCCTCCCATCTCCCACTCTCTCTGCCATTCCATTCACATCAAGATTCATTTTCAATTCTCTTTATATACAGAAGATCAATTTAGTATATATTAAATAAAGATTTCAACAGTTTGCACCCACATAGAAACACAAAGTGAAAAATACTGTTTGAGTACTAGTTATAGCATTACTTCATATTGGACAACACATTAAGGACAGAGATCCTACATGACGAGTAAGTGCACAGTGCCTCCTGTTGTTGACTTAACAAATTGACACTCTTGTTTATGGCATCAGTAATCACCCTAGGCTCTTGTTATGAGTTGCCAAGGCTATGGAAGCCTTGAGTTCGCCAACTCCGATCTTATTTAGACAAGGTCCTAGTCAGAGTGGAAGTTCTCTCCTCCCTTCAGAGAAAGGTACCTCCTTCTTTGATGGCCCGTTCTTTCTCTTTCTACTGGGATCTCACTCGCAGAGATCTTTCATTTAGGTGGTTGGTTGTTTTTTTTTGTTTTTTTTTTTGCCAGAGTGTCTTGGCTTTCCATGCCTAAAATACTCTCATGGGCTCTTCAGCCAGATCTGAATGCCTTAACAGCTGATTCTGAGGCCAGAGTGCTGTTTAGGACATCTGCCATTCTATGAGTCTGCTGTGTATCTCGCTTCCCATGTTGGATCATTCTCTCCTTTTTAATCCTTGGTTAAATTTATTCCAAGGTACTTGATTGTTTTTGTGGCTATTGTGAATGGGATTGATCTTAGAGGTTCTTTCTCTGCCATGGCATTGTCTGTGTATACAAAGGCTATTAATTCCTGTGTATTGATTTTGTATCCTGCTACTTTACCAAACGTTTCTATGAGTTCCAATAGTCTCTTAGTGGAGTCTTTTGGATCCCCTATATATAGAATCATGCCATCTGCAAAGAGAGATAATTTGACTTCCTCCATCCCAATTTGTATCCCTTTGATTTCTTTTTCTTGCCTAATGGCTCTGGCTAAAACTTCTAGGTCTATATTTTGTAGCAGTAGTAAGAGTGGGCATCCCTGTCTGGTGCCAGATTTCAGTGGAAATGCCTCCAACTTTTCCCCGTTCAATATGATACTGGCAGTGTGTTTGTCATGAATTGCCTTGATTGTGTTGAGCAATGTTTCTTCTAAACGCAATTTGCTTAGAGTTTTCATCATGAAAGGGTGTTGTATTTTGTCAAATGCTTTCTCTGTATCTATTGAGATAATCATATAATTTTTGTTCCTCAATTTGTTAATGTGATATATCACATTGATTGATTTTTGAATGTTGAACCATCCCTGTATACCAGGGATAAATCCCACTTGGTCCGGGTGAATGATCTTTCTGATGTGTAGTTGGATTTGATTGGCCAAGATTTTGTTGAGTATTTTTGTGTCATGTTCATCAGGGAGATTGGTCTATAGTTTTATTTCTCTGTTGTGTCTTTTCCAGGTTTAGGAATTAAGGTGATATTGACTTCATAGAAAGAATTTGGGAGGATTCCCTCCCTTTCAATTGTTTTGAATAATTTGAGAAGAACTGGTAGATTTTTAAAAAATGTTTCTCCTTAGATGCTTAAGATTTTTTATTGAACATTTTCAAAAATTTATTGTAATATTTAAGTTTTTAACATCATCCATATTCACTTCATGTGTAAATTTTATGTAAACATGTATACTGTTTTTCTTCAAAATAGGTATATTAAATCATAAAGTGAGGAAAGAAGAATATATTGTCAAACAGATGGTATAATTCAGTGAATACAATATTTATAATTATCTATATACCAAATAATATGACAAGCACAAAACTTATACTCTGTTTATATTAATTTCCACATATGAGAGAAAATATGTAATATTTGTCTTATTCCACTGTGTCTGATTTATTGCACTTAGAATAATGATCTCCATTTACATCCATTCTGTTTGAAAATGTCAGGATTCGTACTTTTTTGTGGCTGAGTAGTATTCCATCATGTACATATACCATATTCCATCGTGTCATTTGTTGATGGACATCTAGGTTGATTCCGTATCTTAGTTATTGTGAATTGGGCTGCTGTAAACATGGGATTGCAGGTGTCACTTTCGTACAGTAACTTCATTTCCTTTGGAGATATTCCCAGAAGTGGAGTAGCTGGGTCCTATGGTAGATCTATTTTTAATTTATTGAGGAAGGGGCCAGTGCTGTGGTGTAGTGGGTTAAAGCCCTAGCCTGAAGCACCAGTATTCTGTATGGGCAGAGGTTCTAGTCCCGGCTGCTCCTCCTCCGATCCAGCTCTCTGCTATGACCTGGGAAAGCAGTGGAAGATGGCCCAAGTCCTTGGGCCACTGCCCCGCCTGGGAGACCCGGAAGAAGCTCCTGGCTCCTGGCTTCAGATCGGCGCAGCTCTGGCCATTGCAGCCATCTGGGGAGTGAACCATTGGATAGAAGACCTCTCTCTCTCTCTCTCTCTCTCTGCCTCTCCTCTCTCTGTGTAACTCTGACTTTCAAATAAATAAATAAATCTTTTAAAAAAATTCAATTGAGGAAAACCATACTGTTTTCCATAATGGATGCACTAATTTGTATTCCCACCAATAGTGTATTAGAGTTCTCCTTTTTCTGTGTTCTCATCAGGATTTTTTTTTTTTTACTTCTGGATAATTGCCATTGTAACTGGAGTGACATGATACTTCATTGTGGCTTTGATTTGCATTGCCCTGAGGCTAGTGATCCTGAGAATTTTTTTCATGTGTGTGTTTGCCATTTGTCTTTCTTCCTTTGAAAACTGTCTATTCATATCCTTTGCCCATTTCATTTTTTTAAAGATTTATTTATGTATTTGAAAGAGTTACACAGAAGAGAAGAGAGACAGAGAGAGAAAGAGAGAGACGTCTGCCATCCGCTGGTTCACTACCCAATTGGTCTCTTCGGCCAGAGCTGCACTGATCCGAAGTCAGGAGCCAGGAGTTTCTTCTGGGTCTCCCACATGGGTGCAGGGGCCCAAGGACTTTGGCCATCTTCTACTGCCTTCCCAGGCCATAGCAGAGAGCTGGATGGAAAGTGGAGCAGCCAGGAGTCAAACTGGTGCTCACATGGGATGCTGGCGCTTCAGGCGGCAGCTTTACCCACTAAGCCACAGTGCCGGCCCCGTTTTGCCCATTTTTTTAAGTGAATTGTTTTGTTGTTGTTGACTTTATTGAGCTCACCTGTATCTCCAATTTAGCACATCTCAGACTGAACTTATTTTCTTAAATGTAACTCCTCCTTCTGTATATGTTATACTAGATGATGGGCCATCGGTCTCCCAAATGTGTAGACTATAAATCTTGGAATTATCTCTCTCTCTGCCCCTATATTCCATCAATTCCGACTTCTTGTCTTGCCCTCTAAGGTCATGTACTGCATGATCACCAAAAGTCATCTCACAATTATACTATACTGTGCATCTAAAATCCAAGATCTTTAAAATGGTCCATAAGACCAGTCTGTGTTCCTGCTGCAGTCCACTGCTTTCAGCCAACACTAAGTTGCTTATAGTTACACATATTTTTCAGTGAAAAGGCTCTCAATTTTTAGTTATCTATCTATCTATCTGTCTGTCTATCTATCTGAAAGGCAGAGAGACAGAGGCAGATCTCCTATCACCAGTTTACTCTCCAAATGTCTGCAAAGGCCCAGGCTGACTTGGGTCATAGCTAGGATCTGGGAACTCAATCCCAGCCTCCCATGTGGGTGGCAGGAATTCAATCACTTCAGCTGTCACCACTGCCTCCCAGGATCTCCAATAGCTGGAAGCTGGAATCGGGCTCCAGAGCTGGGACTCAAACTCAGGCTTTTTGTTATGGGCATGAGCATACTAACCAGTATCTTACCCACTAATCCAAATACCCACCCCCACATTTTTTTTTTCTTTTCTCTTCTGTCCCCTTCCTCAGAGTATCTCCTTTACCTAGAATGTACTTTTCCTTTAGGCTAATTCATTCCTATCCTTTAAGAACCAATGCCAGCATTTTCTTGTCTGGAAAGTTGTCCCAAAGAGGCTTCCCGCAAAGCATGGCTTAAGTGTTCCTATTCTGTGCTTCTGAAGAGCTCTCTCCCAATCCTGGCACTCCCTGGAACTGTATTCATAGTATTATTGTATGCTACCCTCCTATCAGTAAGAACAGCATGAGGCAAAAGGCTGAGACTTTTTGTGTTGGTACCACAGGATATAGTATATTCTAGGTTCTCAAAGGGACCCTCTGAGAACCATGTAGCAGAGTATAGAGGAATCCTTAACCCATCTCCACCAGACTTTTTAACCAAAAGACCAATCACTACATAGTACCTTCCTTGAAAGAAACTGGCTCATTTACCTCTCTATCCTTGTAGCACCATGTTAAGCACATAGTCTCTGTTCAAGAGAAGGTGGTGGACATAAGTTGCAGGCTGGTTTTTGGACAGAGAGAATTATGCCTTACATGCAGACCAGCTTTGCTTAGGAAATCAAGGTTCCCTCTCTTTACAGTGAATAGATCTACTCAAGAAACCAAATTAAAGGTCAGTGGGTTGCCTGGTAAATCTGCTGTCCTAGAAAAAAAAAAAGTGAGTGACCAGTTTTACAAGATGCATCATTCAAGTGAGGCTGGAATCTCCAGAAATAACCTTTTTCTACCCTAGGGGACAAATCTGTCCAGACAAATGAAATCCTAAAGCAGAGAAGTAGTAGAAAGCAGTCTGGCAGAATTTCTATTCTCGCTGCATGACAAGAAGGAAAAATAAATAGTTATAAAAGATTTTCAATGCTCCCTAAAGACATACGAAATACCATAGCCCATGATGGCTTGTAAAATAAATAAAAAGTCAGAAGCTTGATAAATTCTGATTTCCTGGCTGATCTTTATTAATTATTTGTTTTATAGGCTAATCTGAAAAAGGCATTTTTAAACATTTGTTTGCATCTTTTCTCATTGTCCCAAAAATAGCTAAAAAAAAAATACCATAGTGATGTGATGAGGCTGTGTAGACTTTGAAACATAAAATAAGATCTTGATGCTAAAATCTTTGGAATTTGATTTTTATGATATCAAATATAAAAAATATTTTACTCTATACCAGGTACCATTCTGGTCCTTTTACATTATTTTCAGTGTTCATAGATGGGAACTTAAAATTAGGAAAACATAGCTATTAAGTGGCAGAACAAAGATGGGAACCCATATGTGTTGTACACTAGGAACTTTGACCTTCCTGCAACTCTAAAGCATGGCTATCCATTGTAAGTTGAAACAGCTTTGAGTCTTGTTAATTAATGTGTGTGTGTGTGCACACTCATGCACATGCATGCGCATAGGCATGGGCATAGGCAAACTCACTTCCTATCTATTAAAAGGTGAATATGGTCCAGGTATTAAATTGCCTCCTCTAGTCCTATTAGTACTCATGGTGTAAATACTATTTTTACACCCATTTTGCAGATGAGACAATTGATGGTTGGAAAGGTTCATTTAGTAAATATACATAATGTGAGGGAGGCCTCCTTAATTAGAAAAAAAAGTGTGCCTACTACATTAATAATTTAAAAGACTATATATATCAGAGTTTCTTTGCTTCATCATTATGTATTGTAATATAAATGTTGGTAAGAAGCAATATAATGCTTAGTGCCAAGACTCCGCTCTCCACCCACATACACACTGCTGCCTGCTGTGTGTAGGAAAAATAACTCAAAATGTATGTCTTGCTGAAAATACGTATCATTTTCCATGAAAGGATGAACTCTTTTTTTCTTAATTTATTGTCATTTTCAGGCAACATGTTACAGAGCAATTCTTAAGTGTCCTCTGATTTTATCATTGATATAGAACTCTATCCAGATGATGAAATGATATACTTTATTATTGTTCTGCATTTTTACCCATCTTTTTGGAGAGAGTCAATCATTTGGAGAGAGTCACTTTTTAAGACTTGAACTTTAAGCATTTAGAATCTGAGAAATGTGAAATACCCTTAGAAATGATAACAGTGTATGAAGAAATTTTATTTATACTCAAACTTGTAATCCATTACTTTCCCATCAGGGAACATTCTATAGCCCTTACTTAACCAGGGCAGAAAAATGGCACTGTTTTCTGTCCGTTTCTTCTTTTCCATTACAATGTAGCTAGTGATGATTATAATCAGTAAGGAATTAATTCAGAGATTATTGAATCCTACACTACTCTTTCTTTAAACTGAAAACAGTCTATGCTTTGTAGCTGATGAGTTATATTTAACAACCTGTCCAATTTTTCCCTAATTTGCTAAGTCAGTCATCTTCATTGACAAAAATTCAGATATTAGAGGAAGTATTAAAAAAAAAAACATGATCCCAACAGTCAGAGATAACCACTTCTTTTATTAGTGTATATATATATATATATATATCCTTCTTTCTTTAAGATTTATTTATTTATATGGAAGGCAGAGCTAGAGAGAGGGAGAGGAAGAGGGAGGAAAATAAGAGAGAGAGATCTTCCATCAGCTGGTTCCCTCCCCAAATGGCCTCAACTGCTGAAGCTTGGCCAATCTGAAGCCAACAACCAGGAGCTTCTTCCAGGTCCCCCATGTGGGAGCAGAGAGCAAGTACTTGGGCCATCTTCCATTGCTTTCCCAGGTGCATTAGCAGGGAGCTGGATCACAAATGGAACAGCTGGGACTCAAAAACTGTCCTCCATATGGGATGCCGGTGCTACAGACGGTGGCTTTACCTGCTATACTACAGTGCTGGCCCTGGGTATATATCCTTCTAAACTTTTAAAAATTCTATTTTAAATAATAATGTATTTTTAAAAACTAAGAATATGATATTTTCCCCTTTTAAAAAGGATTTGTTTAGGGGCCAACACCGTAGCATGGCCTAAGCCTCCGCCTGTGGCACAGGCATCCAATATGGGCGCCAGGTTGTGTCTTGGCTGCTCCACTTCCTATCCAGCTCTCTGCTACATCCTGGGAAAGCAGTAGAAGATGGCCCAAGTGCTTGGGCCCCTGCACCCACGTGGGAGACCCTGAGGAAGCTCCTGGCTCCTGGCTTCAGATCAGCTCAGCTCTGGCCATTGCGACCATTTGGGGAGCAAACCAGTGGATGGAAGACCTTTCTCTCTGTCTCTCCCTCTCTCTCTCTCTGTAACTCTTTCTCTCAATAAATAAAATCTTTAAAAAAATAAAAAGGATTTGTTTATTTTTATTTTTTTGAAAGGCAGAGTATCAGAGAGGTAGAGAGAGAGAGGGAGGGACAGATCTTTTGTCTGCTGGTTTGCTCCCTAAATGCTTGCAACAGCTAGGGCCGAGCCAGGCTGACGAGAAGGGCATGAAACTCCATCTAAGTCTCCTACCTGAGTGTCAAGGACCCATGTACTCTGAGCATCACCCACTACCTTCCCAGGTGCATTTTCAGGAAGCTGGATCGCAAGTAGCATAGCCAGGACTCTAACACTCTGATATGGGATGTGGGTATTCCAAGCAATAGATTAACCCACTGCACCACAAGGCCTGTCCCATATACTCTTTTAACTTGCCTTCTCACTTTGTAATGTGTAGCTCTTTCTATCAAGTAAGTAACAATCTAGTAATTTAGGGGCTACATAGTATCCCAGTGTAAGTAGGCTCCATCCTGTATTTAATCCCATAGTGGACATAGAGGCTATTCATGATTTTACTACTACAAACAATGCTATTAAATGAACACTGAAAGAACAACCATTCATACTTAAACATTTGTCTGACAATGTGCGGACTGGCTACATTCCAGTAGACTTAAAAACCAGGAATGATGCTTTGAAACTTCTTATGTGAGATAAGTTGCTATTTTGCAGCCATTTTTATTCACCTGTGGCTGGGCCTGGCTCTCAGGCTATGCATGGATTGCATTAGACACTAAAATTACAAAGGAACTTCTGTCAGTTATGAATACGAAATGGAGATGCAGCATTTTTTAACTCTGTCTTAATTGGTCATATTTAAAACAACTGCTGCCTGGCTTCTACTTTGAGGGACAGCTTATATTTTAAAACAATGGCACTGGCAGCTGCTAAAGTACCTGTAATATTAACTGTACAGGTTGCCTTTGTCCATACAACTGGTTAAGTAATTAAGCACAGGCTAGCATGGGAAACACTACTAGTGGGAGGCACCTGTTTACAGGCTCATGGAGTATAAGCTCTAGTTTAAATATCTTCTCTGCTCAAAATCACAGGCAGTGGTCAGTGTTATATTTATGTGATCTGGTCTTTTAGAGATAGAGGTATCACAGAAGAAAGGATTGCCATTTGTGCCTTATTATTGAAGGCAACGAACTTACATACCACCAGAGTACCTGGGGCTACTTAAGCTAGGGAGTTGGGCTCACTACTCGAAAATTTTCATCAGCAGCAAGAAATAGGTACCACAGTCACAAAAGATAGGTTGCACATGTTAAAAACAAAGAGTAGATAGGTAGTCTTTGAGTGATTCAGAAACAAAAGCAGATGACAGGTGAGTATATTCTAGGTCAGCATATCAGCAACAAAGCTCAGGCAGATCACAAACAAGTGCCACAGGAAATGACAGAAGATTGTCCATCATCTGGTCAAAGTTAGAGAAATGGCTGATGCCTAGTGTGCTTAGTCATAAGGATCAACACCACACACGGAGTCAAAAGGCACAGAGATGACAGGTGGTAGTAATGAATTGACCCTGTGGCCCCACTGCCATTTAACAGCTAGTTTATTCTGTACCAATCCAAGCGGCTGCTCAACTCAACCCTGCCAAGCACCCTTGGCCCAGGTCCTTGCAATCTATGCCTTGGTCAGCTCTTTTACTGCCACTGTCACTCATGCTATCTAGATTTCAACAACAGAACATCACCATACCATTTCAGAGAGCCCAATTTCTGAAGATTTTGTTTTCTTTCTTTCTTTTTTTTTTTTTTTGGATGCAGAATTACTAACTTCTATCTAAATACTTCACAATTATTCTTTAAAAAATAAAATTAAAATTAAAACCACATGTTTCCAGAAACAGCTATCACTATATCATAGTCCTCACTATGAATCTAGTCAGTGCATCTCCTTTCATTATTTTCTTCCTTTTCTCAGGAAAAATAAGGTTAAATATGTATAGGCATGCTGATTCTCCCTTTATACATTCAATGCTTTTCAATGCCTTGCCCATAGGAAAAATTTGGAATTAAGTGTTCAGCAGTATAGCTGGCTAGTATTCTTTCTTCCAATCAAAAATTAACAGCTATATTTTGGGGTCAATGTTGTGGTAAAGAGGGTTAGGCTACCACTTGTAACACCAGCATTCTGTATCAGAGAACCAGTTCAAGTCCTTGCTGCTCCACTTCCGATTCAGCTCCCTGCTAATGCTCCTGGGAAAGTAGCAGAGAATGGCCCAAGTGCTTGGATCCCTGCAACCCAGGTGGGAGACCCAGATGGAGTTTCTTGCTCCTGGCTTCAGCCTAGCCCGTACTGATTGTTGCAGCCATTTGGGGAGTTAACCTATAGATGGAAAATACTCTCCCTGCCCCCATTACTTTGCATTTCAAATAAATAAAATAGATTGATCTTAAAAAAAAATTCCTCATTATATTTCTATTTCTTCTTGTTGAAATCTGTGTTTTTAAAGGCCTAATTGGGATGAAGTTTTCTCTGACCCCCTAACTCCTACACTTAAAGGCTGTGATTTTGTTCAACTCAATTTCCATTGTACTTAGAATGTAATAGAGGGGGGCTGGCGCCGCGGCTCACTAGGCTAATCCTCCGCCTTGCGGCGCCGGCACACTGGGTTCTAGTCCCAGTCAGGGCGCCGGATTCTGTCCTGGTTGCCCCTCTTCCAGGCCAGCTCTCTGCTGTGGCCCGGGAGTGCAGTGGAGGATGGCCCAAGTGCTTGGGCCCTGCACCCCATGGGAGACCAGGAGAAGCACCTGGCTCCTGCAATCGGATCAGCGCAGTGCACCGGCCGCAGCATGCCAGCTGTGGTGGCCATTGGAGGGTGAACCAACGGCAAAGGAAGACCTTTCTCTCTGTCTCTCTCACTGTCTACTCTGCCTGTCAAAAAAAAAAAAAAAAAACAAAACAAAAAAACCAAACTTCCTCTGCTGATTGTCAGCACTTTAAAAAAAAAAAAAAGAATGTAATAGAGGGGCTGGCGCTGTGGTGCAGTGGGTTAAAGCCCCAGCCTGTAGCACTGGCATCCTTTATGGGCACCAGTTCAGATCCCGACTGCTCCACTTCCTATCCAGCTCTCTGCTATGGCCTGGGAAAGCAGTAGAAGATGGCCCAAGTCCTTGGGCCCCTGCACCCATGTGGGAGATCTGGAGGAAGCTCCTGGCTCCTGGCTCCTGGCTCCAGATCTGCTCAGCTCTGGCCATTGCAGCTATTTGGGGAGTGAGCCAACGATGGAAGACCTCTCTTACCTACTCTGTCTCTATCTCTCTAACTCTTTCAAATAAATAAAATAAATCTTTTTAATAAAATAGTGTAATAGATGCTATAGGAGAAAAATAGTTACATATGATAGTTGCTGTTACATTTATCCTTTCCAACCTAATAATGAATAAGTTGCCTGTTATGGAACCCTGCAGAAATTTTATGCAGTAAAAATTTGTGAAAGCACAGATGGAGAAAAAGAAATCTTTGCTTTCCTATGTTAATGGCAAAATACACTCCCTCTGTGTAAGCAGAATAACTGAAGGTGAATTCAAGGATCAATTCTTGATTTGTTGCTAATGACTGGATGATTACTTAATCAGTTTGAGAAACTGCTGTGTATAAACCACTATGATAGACACCTTGAGCAGCTCTGTTAGTTTGTGTGGTTTCTGTTGGTTTGCTCCACAACATAAGTTTCACTTACATAATTTCCTTGAGAGCTTTTCCAACTATTTTCATATTCTTCATATTTCTGTTTGTCAGTTTTTCCCATATTTTCTAAATCTGCAGGCATCCTCATCAGATTTTCAACCTCATAGAGAAAAGAATTTGTCTTAGAGCCAAGTTACATTCTCAAGTGATGAAACAAATATAATGCATGCCTAATATACAAAACCAAGGACATTAAAAAAATCTATTCAGTAGGTTTGACATTAAGTCCAAAGATAATCAATAGCACAGGCTGTGGTATGAAATGTTGGACAATATACTGATTTTATTTTTTCTAAGCCATTTTTTGGAAGATTTATATTTTGTTTATTTGAAGGGCACAGTTAGAGAGAGAGAGAGAGGGAGAGAGGGAGAGAGAGAGAGGGAGGGAGGGAGAATTTCTTCCATCTGCTAGTTCACTCCTCAAATGGCCACAATGGCCAGGGCTGGGCCAGATGGAAGCCAAGAGCCAGGAGCTTCTTCCGGGTCTCCTACATGGATGCAGGGTCTCCTACGTGGGCCAACTTCTGCTGCTTTTCTCAGGCCATTAGCAGGGAGCTGGATTGGAAGTGGAGCAGCCAGGACTCTAACTAGAACCCATATAGGATGCTAGTGTCTCAGGTGGCAGCTTTACCCAGTATGTCACAATGCCAGCCCCTCTAAGCCATACTTTTTAAAAATCCTTTGAAACACTCATTTATCAATTATGTACATACTAGTCATTTCAGATACCAAGAGATTGGTTTTACCTGTTATAAAAATATCATGTCTGATAAATTAAGTATTACGTATTTTCTACATTTATAGCTTATTATGGATTAAGTTTTCAATGCCTTGAAGTAATATTATTGTACTATGTGATTTTACTTTTATCACATATTTCAATCTTCCTAAAGTTACTATAATTGAGTTTGTTTGATAATGTTCCTTTATATTACTACAAGACTTGATAGTTTGCAAAATATGAGGTCATAATAGAGATAGAGAGTAGAGTTACTACCTGGCAGGGAGGATAAGAAGAAAGTGAAATATAGAAAAGTGATTTAATCTCACTACTGCAGTTTTGTAAAATATAATTTGTTTTTCCCCTAGCACAGCAGAGTTTCATGCTGATAACAAGCTACTGAATTAATAAATCCATTGCAACTATTGAGACTTTTCCTTTAATAACATAACGAATGCTGAGCATTAAGAAAAAGAAAGGCATTCTTTGTGCAGTTGTTACCTCTAGCAGACCTACATCCCTAAGCATAGGAAAAATACTGGCATCATAACACTGAACAGTATCAATGTGAAAATAATTTGTGCATCTCAATTAGAATACTGTATTTTCCACACAAAAGCATGCTGTTTCCTGGAACACATATCCTTATTTTCCAATTGGAAAGACATTTAGGGGTCTATTTCGTTATCATTACATGTGCTTAACTCCAATTACAGTTAATGGGAGTTGTGTGTCTATAGTCACAGTAGCCTCTGAACTATTTTAACATTATTGCTTTCCATTACCATCCTCGTTAAAATAACTTTCCTCTCTTCTGCCAACCTGAACTACCAAAGTAATCTAGGTTTCTGTTTTCTTTTTATGGATTTATTTGCATGTAATGAAGGATATTGATTACACAACATCACCTGTTTTTAATTTTAGAAACATTAACAATGTCACAAGATTAGAATGGAGCTAGAACTACTTAATTGTTAAGTGGAGGTAATTTATTGGGTTCTAGACATGCCTTTTTGCACAGCACCCTGTGTACTGGAAAAAAATTGGTTGATTTAGTTTAATACCTATGGTATGTAGTAGACACCAAAATTATGAGGCATATTCTATGAAACATAGAAGAAAATAAAGTTCACAAACTGAAGCACTAGACCCTATCAGCAGCCAACAAAACTATATGCTTAATTCCAATTATTCAAATTTTTGACAGGGAGAAAATCTATGAGAGTAAATGTAAGAGGGGACTTCAAAAACTCCATGGGAAATGGAATGAAAATATAATGTGGATTTTCCGTGAACTCTGTGAAATCCTCTTGTATTTGAAAATCTCTAGGCATAATCAGTGACACTCTCTTGGTTAGTGCAGGACTCTGCTATATTTCCAGGAAAAAAAAAATGGTCACTTGTCTGAAAAACTGATCAGAAGACAGGGAAGGAGATGATTTCAGTGTAACAGTCTAATTTCTCATCACTGTTAAGATGCCAACAGCTGCTCAGTGGCCACTTCCTTGCCTAGTCTAAGCTGCATAGGCCCAGATCTCCATTTGATAGGTTTACTAATATGTTTACTAGAAACAGTGGCCATCCTTTTTTTTAAAAGATTTATTTTATTTATTTGAAAGACAGAGAAAGAGACAGAGAGAGGTCTTACATCCACTGGTTCATTCTCCAATTGGCCACAACAACCAGAGCGGGGCCAGGCCAAAGCCAGGAACTTCTTCTGGGTCTCCCACGTGGGTGGCAGGGGCCCAAGGACTTGGACCATCTTCTACTGCTTTCCCAGGCACATTTGCAGGAAGCTGGATCAGAAGTTGAGCAGGAATTTGAACAGGCTCCCATATGGAATGAGGGCGTCAGTGCTGACCTCAATGGCCATCCTTTGATGGTAAATCTGCCATACCATGGCTTTGGAAGAGCTTGGTCACTGTAAATCAGAGGGTTTCTTTTACTTTGTTTTCTAGCCAGCTGTTTTGCATTAAATAGATTATTTTGTAGCACAATGTGTGATATAGGTTGAACAGATATTTGGTTTATGTTACCTTGCTGTGAGTGACTGGATTATGTTAGATTAACATTGATACCTCTACATGCCTATGAAGCATCAGAAAGAAGACAGTTCCACAGACAACAACAAAGTAATACCTAACCTTGTTTCTTCAGTTCCAACTTGACTTCTTGAGGCAGTATGCAAAGTTATAATCTTGTTGTACCTTTGGTATACACTTACTTTGTTAGAAGATTAATTGCACACTCTTAGGTTACATATGGCAAGTTTAAGTCATCCAGTCGACCCTGTGTCACACTGTGTTTAAGCATCATGTGTTCTGTGCTATTCCTTAGTTATTTCGCTTGACAAAGTTTTCAGGAAGATGGAAATTAATGGTGTAGATTTGGCTATGGATCTGAAGTTTTGTGATATTCAGGTATTTAGTGGATTATGTGCTCTGTACAAAGTTGCTGAGTAAATGGTTGCCTGTATGTATCCTAGAGCAATATATTAATGGGTTTGATTCATTGACTGAAAAACTCAGGAAGGTTTTGAGATAAATGCCAAATCAACTTATGCTTAGAAAAGTTGTAAAGCCTTTTGCTCTTAAGACAGCAGGAAAAGCCTTGACATCAATTTGAGTTGGTTAACGTGCCATTCAGAAGGTGCATAACCATGTTAAAGCTGAGCCATGTGTTTATATTCCCTTTTGGAGAAAAGTTTGAATATTTAATTTTGGCCACCCTTCCTCCATAAGATATACATTTTCATATAACTCTGTCCCCCTCTTCATCTGCATGCCTTGACCAGGTTACTCTCCATAGTATCAGAAGCTCTTCACTCTCATTTTGGGGCATATTTAAAAGACAAACTTTTGTTGACCAAACAGAATCTGTTAGGATGTACATATCCTCCTATGGTGGATTTGAAGGGTGTATTTTTGGATTGATATCTCAGGCTTATTGCTGCATTATTCCTTGTGTTTACAAGCTTAATTGAATCCCTTAATGAATTTTTAGACCATGAGGATATTTTAGAATATCTGGGCTTGGTTATTCACCGTAACATGATACTCCATGAATTAAGGAAACAGAAGCAGAGGAAGAACATGACAAATCATGTACCTCCACCTCCAATGAAATGTGTTTTCCTATATCTCATTGCACAAAATTCTAACAAGTATATACACATAAACACCTTCCCCCTGCATCTTCGTCTCTTTGATTTCCATCTTCATCTCTTTGATAGTAGGCAGCTTGGAGGAATGCCACTACTTGTTATCAAAGCCTTCCTCCATATCATCTGAGATAAATATATGTGTTTTAAACTATTGACTTTTTGGAGGAGAGGCCTCTATTTTTGCCATTTGAGCTACACTAGCATTAGTAGTATTGATAAAATAAAGCTAGCTCAAAAAGTGAATTTGGTTTAGGCTCAAACCCTATCACCTGGGCACCTACTTCTTCTACCTGTGTTTCCAAATAGGAAATGCAATCACTTTCACAATGGGCCTAAATTACTCTACCACCCGTGACAGCAATAATATCTAACATTGGTTCCTTCCTCATAAATGTGATGCGAACTATGAGTTCTGACCTTATGTGAGCCAGGTCACTGATTTTTACCCATTATTCTTTAATACTATAAATATAAAAGTTGTATTTCAAACATTTCAGTGATTTTCAATCTCTGCTTCTGAGAAAAAATGACTCCAAGCATAAAAAGTTGTCATCATTAGATTGCTAGCCATTAGATGTGCAGACAGATGAAAAAATGAATACATGCATAAAGACATACACAAAATGAGTCTTCCAAAAGTTCATAGAAAAATAGGATTAAAGTACAATGGACATTTTCCTTGAACTTTCTGAAGTCCCCTAGTGTGTATGTGTGTGTGTGTGTCTATTTCACAGTATCCTATAAATTCCACTGCTGACTGGATCCATACAAGTCCATAGTCTAAGTATATGTTTTGTAACTAAATTAGTTTTTAACATCAGTACAAAGCCAGCGCCGTGGCTCGCTAGGCTAATCCTCTGCCTTGCGGCGCCGGCACACCGGGTTCTAGTCCCGGTCGGGGCGCCGGATTCTGTCCCAGTTGCCCCTCTTCCAGGCCAGCTCTCTGCTGTGGCCAGGGAGTGCAGTGGAGGATGGCCCAAGTGCTTGGGCCCTGCACCCCATGGGAGACCAGGAGAAGTACCTGGCTCCTGCCATTGGATCAGCGCAGTGCGCCGGCCGCAGCGCACCGGCCACGGCAGCCATTGGAGGGTGAACCAACGGCAAAGGAAGACCTTTCTCTCTGTCTCTCTCTCTCACTGTCCACTTTGCCTATCAAAAAAAAAAAAAAAAAAAAAAAAAGAAAGAAAAAGAAAAAGAAAAAAAACATCAGTACAGAGAACTGGAAATAAATCAGCAGATCCAGGTCAGCCATTGCTGTTATTGTATCTACTGACATTTTTTCATAAACAAGATTATAGGCTGACATTTTTTAAAATGTAAGTAGTGACCTTACAGAATCACTTCTTCACATAATTATCTCATTAACTTGGGAACCTATTAGGCAACCGAAAAATGGGGGGAATAGGAGCAGAAGATGGAGAAAACCTGGAATAATGCTCTTCTGTATATGCTAAATGCTGGATTTGGGCCCTGAACTTCCTGGCTTCCCAAAACTTTCCCATGCTTTCCTCAGTTTGCTTTGACCTGAAACTTTCTCCCACCAAGTGGCACCAGTGAGTTTCAGGTTGATGTGAATCCTCCCCATTGTTTATTACTTCTGAGGCTGTGATTTTATAGGTGGTTCTTGTCTTAGACTCAGGGGGTGGTGAGTGATTTTGCGGGGTGCCAGTATACAGTATTGCCAGAGTGAAGTATGGATGCCTGTGAACTTTCATGTGTAGGACCACCAAGTCACAAGAATTTCATTTTTTTTTTGTCATACTAGAATACTCCTCTGAGAATGTTCCCAACATTCTCACATCTCACGACTTTACCAGTTCAAGCTTAAATGCTAGCAATGCAGTGGGAACCATTATATTGCAATCTCATTTTTAAATGTTTTCTAAGAAATCCCAAACCAATCTGTATGCAAACCAGTGACATCTTAGTAAGAAAGCTTTTGCCCAGGAATGTTATCTTCACATTTTGAGCTGAGTTGTGATCCATATCACAAACTAAATAATGGATTTTTTAATGGTATCTTCAAAAGGATACCCAAATAATTCATCACTCAGATATATCTCTGAGTAGAGAAAATGCCTCTCTCTTTCACACCTCTCAGTGATATTATTGCATTATGAAGCACTTGATAGGCTTTAATCTCATGGCTGGTTGGCTCACTGCACTCATACCTTGGTGTTAATGAGGCAAAGGTCATGGGAGCCAGTTAGCCTTGTGTGGTGAATTGACCACAAACTACCAGGTATCTATCAAGAGATGTTAGCACAGACAAGAAAGGCACCGTGGCCCTCTCAGACTCTTCTCATAACAGGCAGGATGTGTTATTTGGACATCATCATCTTAGGGAGGAAATGAGTCGCAGCTTGGAAGGCCCCAACATCTACCTCTGAACAAAGCAAGCCTGACATTTCGGCATTAACTTTGCATTATAATCCCCCATCATACCATTGATTTGCTGTGTAACCTTCATCACTAAAGCAGAGATAATAGGATAGAATGAAATGGGCTTACCTCCCGGGGATGTTGTGTGAATTAGCAAATTAACGAGTGTAAAATGTTAGCATTTATGTAAGTGCTGTTGGTTGTCATTATTTCTAGGGACCTAGTCTCATTCTAAATAGAGAATCTAAGTATATTATGCTTTTGTCAGAAAGGGATGTTCCCCCACGTCAATTGCATTTAAGCTGAGCATAAAACAGAGGTGATAATAACATAGTAGTGCTCATCGCAATGCAGAGCTGTAAACCTTTTTCCTATTAAAGCTAAAACTATTTCCAGCAACTTCCATTGCTTTTAAACTTTGCTTTCTAAGCTTTGTACCAACAGTTGTCTCTTCAGTGATTATTCTTCCCGTGATTGGTGGGGGAATGGGACCTATTCTAGGTCCCATTCATTATTCATTCCCATAATGACTATATAATGTATTGAATTTGTTTACATCATACAATCAGGCAAACTTGGTAGCTGGTTTGATTGCCACATACTGCAATCATCGTAAAAAATAAAAAAGCTCTTTTTCTGCTCTGCCCATGCTGGTGTCCTCTGGAGGTAGCCAACATACAGACTGAAAACTCATGGGGAATTGAAGTGCTTTCCAACAAAAGGCACGCTGCATAGATCCTTTCAATTTAACATCTTTACCAAGGAATTTTGTTGTCGCCTGCTATTTCCAAAGGGACTGTGCTTGAGAGAATTCTTCCATTTCTTTTATCACTCTGACTTTGCTTACCCAGAAAAGTCATTTATTGCTGATTGTGGAACTCTTGAACTCCGCCTGGCAGCTGCAGTATGAACTCCTCAGATCTGGGCTCCTCGTTACTTATTTACATATTCATTTGAAGTGATTTTTCAGGACTATTTGAAAACGTCTCTCAACCTGACATCTTGTAATAGCCAAGATGTAAAGCTCACCGTGTTCTTGGTTCTTTTTCTCTTTGTCTTCCAGATACCAGACGAGTACCTTTGGAAAGGTCACGCTCTCGCCACAATGGAGCTATCTCATCTAAGTGATTCCTGATGCCAAAGAATGTGAAAATGTTTAAGAACACAAAGTCCTATGATTTGAAAACAACAAAACATGCACTCGAGGGATGGAGAAGAAATAAGTGCATTTCTGCAAAGATGGAGCTAAGCTGGATGAAGGAGTGTCCATTTATAAAATTCTCATAAGACTCCTCCCACAACTGTACTACTCTGAACACAGTGGCCAGGATTATAAAATGTGTATTCCATTTTAGTGTAAAGATGTGTATTATTTGACATTATGTGCGATCTGACTGTGATGATGAAATTGTAAGAAACTGAAGAGTTCTAAGGCTCTTGAAAACATTCAGTCTATCAACAATTTACAATTTGTTAGTTACTTCAACCTAAAAAAAAAAAAAGACAAGAAATGGGAAGGAATTATTCAATGTCTGTTTCCAGCCTATAATGTATAAAAGGGAAAAGCAAAGGAAAATATGATGCATATTAATGATTTGAAGAGGTGCTAATGTTGCACACACTGTAAGAGAAGCCATTTTGAAAATTTCAAAAGGAAGTGCTCCACCCCAGATGAGTTATCTATGATCTTATCTCCAGTGAAAGCTGATAGATTCATCTGCTTTGGCTGAAATTAAAGTTATCATTAGTCTACAGTTTCAGCACGATATTATAGGCACTTACCATCAAAAACTACACCAAAGTTTTATGGAATCAGTTGAGGAAAATGTTTTAAACTTTATTGAAAGAAAAAATTTTCTAATTATTCTCAGATACCTACTTTATACAAATAGTTTGTATGACTATTTTTGAGGGAGGAAAAAACCCCTCTTATTTTAATGTTTATGCTAGGAACGAATCTGAAAATTCTGTTACCTTCATTTAGATTTTAAAGACAAATATTGATTCCTATTCTTTGTTGTTTATTTCTTCCTTCCATTGCTTCTTTCTCCCCTGACCCCCTTGAAGGCAGGGAATAGAGTTCTAGAAGACCTGAGAAGAAAGAGATTTCTTTCTGCAGGAGGCAGCAGAAAACTGTCTGAAAGGTCAATTGTTTTATCCCTTTTCCACTCCCCTTTCCAATTCCGCTTTGGTGGTCTGAAGAAGAAAAAGAAATTCTATGTATCTATGTGTATATATTTGTATATTTATATCTTCTACTACAATAATTCAACATCCTAGTAACTAAGTAAACTCTTCAATCATCATCATACTTACCTACCTTATATCAACAAATTAAGATGATGCTGCCAAAACAACTATAGGAGGAAAAACATACTCTACATTTCTCTTAAATAGATGAGAGAGTAAATGCTACACTTGACTTGTCTATTATTTTAAAATATGCATTGGAATAATGTGGTATAACTTCTCTAGAGTGCAATTTTAAGACTAATTCATGCAGATGATTGTGGTTATTGTAAAAGGTTTATTATATATGTCTTTCTTCTATAGAAAATCCTATTTCTCCTCCCCCAAAGCACATTATACACATTCAAAGAGAAGAACAAATGATTGGTTTGGCAAGTCACCATTGAAGAGAATGTAAACAAGTGGACAATAGCTCACATCTTCCTTTAGAGATATGTATAATGACTCAAACTACTGCCTTTTTCTCCACTACACTGTTACTTGGGTAGTATTCTTCAAAAAGCTCTGAAGCTGCTACAATACAGAAATCATAAAGAATAACAGTATCTGAGATTTTACAATTTTATCTTTTCTATAAACACATACACATATTTAAGAGACACATCAACTTCACACTGTTTTTTAACAACAACAAAAGTTTAGGTTCCACTAATTTATGTAAATACTTAATGTGTGTATTTTTGACTTCCCAAGTCTTTTCTGAAACCTTCATGGTATGGCTTCTTTGAATCTTTTGATAGTTTTTTAGGCTGTAGCAAAATGATTTAGAAATGGTAACCCTGACTAAAACTGGGAGGCATTTGCCATGCCATATTAGCAAGCTGGACAAGGTAGAAATACTGATATATCACCTTTTCCAGATTGTGAACTTGCCTTATTTTCCAGTTTGTGAACAAGAACGAATGAAGTGCTATTACTCATAAACATAAATTATATATTTGTATTTAGAGCATTCTCACATGCTTTTCACAAACATTAAAAAAAAAAACCAACCACACTTTCAGGGAAGTTCCAACAATTAGGTTAAAGGGTTTGCTTCCCAGATTTGCAATGATCCTGCTCCAGACATTTGCATTTGTTTTAGATTGAAAAGTATCACCCCCAAAAAGTTCATTTTTAGTATTGAAACAAATTATACTAAAGTCCTTTGAGTTTCTTACTGCCACACTTCAGATATGCATTTATACAGATTTTCTTCAGAATGTTAAAAAATGTGCAATACCTTTAAAATGTTAACTAGTTGTATTTGTTTCCTTTGACTGCTTTAACAAATTATCGCAGATTTGGTGGGTTAACACAACAGAAATTTACTCACTCACAGTTTTGGAGGTAAGAAGTTCAAACTCAAGCTGTTGGCAGGGTCATGCTCCCTCCAGAAGCTCCTGAGGAAAATCCTTCCTGGCCTCTTCTAGTTTCTGGTGGTTTCTAGTTTCTCTCTAATCTGTCTTTACATCACCTTCTCCTCTGTGAACCTAATCTCCCTCTACACCTCTTTTAAGTGGATGCTTATGATAACATTTGGGAACCACCCAAATTAGTCCAGGATGATCTTCTATTCTCAAGATCCTTAACTCAATTGCATCTTCAAGACCCTTTTTCCAAATAAGGTAATATGCACAGGTTATGGGAATTAGGTTGCGGACATACCTTTTTGGAAGCAACCTTCAGCCCACTGCTGTCTGCTCTCTGGCCCTCCAGAATTTGTGTGTCCCATGTGTAAAATACATTTGTACTATCTCAGCATTTCCAAGTCTCAATCCATCACAGTACCAACCGTAAATCCAAAATCTCATCTAAATATCAGTAGTTCAAAAGCCCAAATTTCATACAAATATCATCAGTTCTGAAGTCCCAAATCCTGTCACCTAGATCATCTAAATTTGGTGTGAGTGAAACTCTGGGTAGGATGCATCCTGGGGCAAAATTCCTCTCCTCTTGTGAACCAGTCAAATAGCAAAGAAGTTATCTGCGTTGAAACTACAATGGTGGGACAACATAAGGTAACAATTACAGATATTCCTAATCCAGTTGGCAGGGAACAGAAAGTAGAAAGGAGTTATCTGTCCCAATCATTTTTGAAATGTTGCCAGACAAATTCCCCTTAGATTTCAAGGCCTGGCAATAACCTCTTTGACTCAGGGCTGCATCCTTTGGGGCTGCACCTCTTCCCTTCTGGTCTATGGATTGGATCTCTGCCTCTGTGCCCATGGTTTGCATTTGTGCCTTGTTCCAATGCTTGGCCCTTTGCCTCTGTACTCACAGTTCTGCTCTTTATATCTTGAAGGGTAGCATATGTTTGCAAGCTGGGTAGTTTTATTAGCCTGTTTCTTCCCTGTAGAATTCTGGTAGTCTGACAATGTTCTCTCCTTTTGTCCTGTCCTGTCTCTGTCTCTTTCAGGTCAAGCATTCTTGAAAACCATGTGGTTTTCTTGTGTATGTCACTAGGTTCACACCATTAGAAAAGAGGGTCCTCACAAATATTTCCTGGATAACCCCATCTCTATTCCAGGATTCTGCTTAGATACTTGACTGAACCCATGGGCCAGTGCCTAATCTCTTAAGCACTTGCCAAAGGTCCAGCCAATACCCTTGGCCTTATCTTCAGAGCACACTTCACTATTAGTGAAAGCTCCCAATTTTTGCGTCTTTTATAATCTGAATAGGTGCCAAATTTCCCAACTCATCAAGGTGTGGTTTCTTTGTCACTTACCAGCTCTTTTCAGTTCAATCTCTTTCCTCTGTTAGTTTACTGTAAGTATCAGGAGGAAACTAGGCCACACCTGTAAAGTTTTGGGTGGCAGTCTCCTTAGCTAAATAGCTAAGGTCATCACTTGCAAGTTCTGCCTTCCACACTATAGGATACAATTCAGGTAAGCTTTTTGCCATTATATACAACAAAGATGGCCTTTCTTCCCTCTTCCAAGAAAATGTTCCTCATGTCCTGAGCTTTCACCAGAAAATCTTTTAACATTCATATTCGGACTTCCAGTCTGGCTATGTTTTCCTATCACATGAATCAAAATTTTTCCAGGCTGTAGCCATTATCCAATTCCAGAGCCACATTCACTTTGTTAGGTCTTTCTTACAATAGTATTCCCATTTCCCAGTACTAAAATCTGCATTGGATTCCTGTGGCTGTTGTAATAAATTACCTCAAAGATGGTAGCTAAAAACAATAGAAATGTATTCTCTTACTGTTTTGGAGGCCAGATGTCCAAAATCAAGGTGCTGGCAGGACTACAGGGGGAACATCTATCTCTGTGTCTCCCAGATTCTTGTGACTCTCATTGTTACTTGGCATCTTTCTCTGCTGTCTTCATATCACCTTCTCCTCTGAGTATCTAATCTACCTCTGCCTCTGTCTTATAAGGACGCTTGTGGTGACATTTAGGACTCACCCAGATTATCCATGATAAATTCATCATCTCAAGATCCTAACTTAAGGACATCTACAAAGACTCTGCAGGTTCCACAGGTTCCAAGGATTAGGACATGGACATATCTTTGTGGAGGGAGAGGGCATCATTCAGCCCACTACACTAGTTATTGCACATATATATTTTTTTCACCTTTCAAAATACATCCTTGGTGCTCAAGCCAAATTGAAAGTTGTCTCTAAAAGCTATTGGCTACACAGACTACTGCATGCTTTGTTGTTAAGTGGATGAACCAGCTATTCTAAATTTTAGTTGATACTTTTGCTTCTACAGCCAATTAGCTTGAAGAAATAATTGATCCCACCTTTGTGCTCTGGTGTATCGCTTCTGCATCTTGATGGAGTCTTTGACCAAATGTCTTCTGTGATATTCATCATGCAGGCACAAAACTACCTCTGATACAGAAGGATTCTTTACAAGCTTATTTTAGACATTGTGAATCCCTCAACGGAAGGGAGAGATGAAAGCAAAGACTTTGAATGGTATTGAGGGAGATTGTGTCCATTCCAAGCCATCCTAAAGAAGTATATTAAGTAGTACTAGAATTGTGGATTTGTGCTCTCATTTTGCCTTGAAATAAATCCTGTCTCTTAGCAGGACCAAGAATGACTTGCAATCTATATGTAATGCCTACTTACTTATTCAATAAAGGTATACATTAAATGTTGTGCTTCCTATGATAATTAAGTTTAAGAACTAGTGAAAAGGCATAAACTGAAGTATCAAGACAGGATGTGAGAACTTTCTAGGAGAAGCTTCAACTGAACCAAAGTGTAAGAGTTTTGTGGGTTGTTAAAAAAGTTTTATTTACTTGAAAGGCAGAGAGACAGACATCTCTAATCTACAGGTTCCCTGCCCAAATGCCCACAACAGCCAGGGCTGAGCCTAGGCCAGGTGCCACAAACTCAATCAGAATCTCCCACGTAGTTGCCAAGAACTCAAGTACTTGAGCCATCAACTGCTACCTCCCAGGGTGTGTGTTTGCAGGAAGCTGGAATTGAGAGTGCAGCTGTGACTCAAACCTAGGCACTCTGATAGGAGATACAGGTATCCAAAGAGACATCTTAACTGCTATGCCACTATGCCAAATACCTACCCCACACAGGTGGAGATCATGGGATCATATTAAAATTTTCTTTTTGTATTCTTTGGCACTACTTGCCAGAGTAACAGAACATGTTTATTAAACAACTGAAGTCTAGAAAAGTCAGAGGGTAGTTTGCATGCTTTCAGGCAGACTGTTTCTACAGAAAAAGGTTTTTTTTTTTTTTTTTTTTGTCTTGAGTATAGAACTAAAGCAAGTGAGCTTCAAAGGCCCGGAGGAGTAAAATCAAGAGTAATAAAGGATTGTAGATCATTATTCTTTAGAGGGCTTCCAAAAGAATCTTTCATTGTGAGTGGGCTGACTTACTTGAAGATGAAGGGTTGGGCAATGTAATAGCCAGGTCTGTAATAGATATGATCCAAAACTTGGCATGACCATTGTTTCCCTTGGAATGATTTGTCCCAGGAACAAAATATGAGCACATTGTCTTTTTACCTCCCAGGCTCCAAATAGGTAAATTCCTGAATCAAGAGTCTGAAAACCTTAGAATGCATTACTAGAAGAATTTGAGCTTAATTCCTAGAGGTCAAAGGAAAGTGGAAATCTGGAAATACATACAAAGTGCATCTAAAAAGCTATATAGTTTTGATTTAAAGTAAAATGGAAACTATAGCCAAAGATCCCGTTTACAGACTAAATTTATTTAGATGTCTAGTGTCCCAATAGCCACAAATGAAATATTATTACAGTTAGTGCCCATTGTAAGGAAAACAGCTTGTAAATACATGAATTATGCAAATCATAACTTTGTTACTAGCTCTTGGAGATTAGCCAGAGTTCAATTTTTAGCCATAATGACCTTACTTTTTGCTAATAGAGGCTCAGATAATATTTTCACCTATATCTTGGCCACTTGAGATCCAGCCAATATTTTCACCTTTTAATGTTTATGAGCAATGTGTAAGAGCTATTATTGTATCATTAGACATAATAATAAATAATGTAAAAGCCCTCAACTTCTCTATTTTGCTAAAGCCTGCCCTACCTTCACCCCAAGTGCAGCTGTTCTAGCCACTGAGCACCCATTTTGTTGGAAGCTGGTTTTTCAGGACACAACTACAAATTAAGCAACTCTGCCTTCAAGATCTCACAGTCTGGTGAGAGAGAAGGCACGTACAAATAGAATCGCCATTCAAGGTGGGAATAGATTAATCATAAGAATGCTATAGGTGAAGCAAAACCAAATCACTTTTAGAGAGGTATGGTGGGTATTGGGGTAGGAAGGGGATATCAGTGTATACTTTTTGGAGGGGGTGGCATTGCAATTGAAATGTAAAAAGTCCATAACTTTGGATATGTGGCATTTTTGTTCACTCAGTCAGTATTTACTGAGTAACCTACTGTGTGCCACATAATACTAGGCTCTGAGGATATAGTAGTGATACAGTAGTGATAGATGTGGTCCCTATTCTCATAGAACTTACGTCTTTTTGAGGCACAAGGAGGGACAGCATGAGCAGGGGCACAAACTTGGCACATCTTGGTGCGTATGAAGGGAATAATGAAAAATTCAGTGTGAGTAAAGTGTATGTTCCATGAAAGCCAGAGTAGTTGTATGGTTTGAGCTTAATTCTGTAAATGGTAGGGAAATACTGAGGGGTTTCTAGCAAAGAAATGATATAGAACACTTAAGAAAGATAACTCTGGAAGTTCTGTGTAAAACAGATTGAGAGGGGAGAGGCCATAGAAGGACAACCTTGTTGGAGGCTGGTCCAATCATTTTTGAGAAATGAGAGCCCACCAGTGGGACAGATCCAGGTGACATCTAAAGAACTGGCAACCAGTTGAGCTTGAAAGCATGAGGAAATGGAGGAGTCAGATTTGACTCCAAGATTTCAGACTTGAGAAACTAATGAGTAGCCTTCAACAGAAAAATCGAACATAAGAAGAGCTCATTTTTTCCATGGTACATGGCTATGCATAGCTGCAGCTCTGACCCTTGGTTTGATCCTATTAACCATGCTGGTGAATGGCTCATACAAATGTTATGTACAAGTAACATCAAATCATTGAGGCATAGAGCAGACAGGACATGATTTCTGCATAAGAACTTATTCAGTGGTAGTATAGTGATTATGGTAATAAAGGTAAGAGGAAGTTCTAGGTTATTTTTTATTCCTTTTCTTTTTCTTTCCTTCCCCATGCCCTTCTTTTCACTTTCCTTTCCTTTCCTTTTCTCTTATTTTTAACAATGGTGAAAGCCAGAGGCTGGCACCATGGCTAGTAGGCTAAGCCTCTGCCTGTGGCGTCAGCATCCCATATGGGTGCCAGTTCTAGTCCCAGCTGCTCCTCTTCCAGTTCCAGCTCTCTGCTATGGCCTGGGAAAGCAGTAGAGGATGGCCCAAGTCCTTGGGCCCCTGCAGCTGCATGGGAAGCCTGGAAGAAGCCTGGTTTCAAATCAGCTCAGCTCTGGCTTTTGCGGCCACTTGGGGAGTGAACCAGTGTATGGAAGACCTCTCTCTCTGTCTCTCCCTCTCTCTGTAACTCTACCTCTCAAGTAAATAAATAAAATCTTTATAAAAGAAAAAAAATGGTGAAAGCCAAAACATTGAATGGCTGATGAAAAGAAAAAAACAAACAAACAAAAAAAGACAAAGACTGAGTGGACATTAAAATGTACTGACTCAGTTTTGGTCTCATAATGACAGGAAGGAAAGGCATTTAGATGAAGTATAATTTATGGGAAAGGCTTAATTAGTTCACAGGGCTTCTTAAGTGTCTGGTTAATATTTTAACCAGACAGTTAAGAGTTTATTGAACAATTATTACTCTATGAAAGATCCTAAAATTCTCCCATTTTGCTATTTTCCCGGTAATATTCCAGACTTCCAGACTGTCCCCAAGCCTGTTCTCTTTATGTCAAATACCTCTGTACTGAAAGAACTATAAAGCTTCACTGTCCAGTACATTCAACTGTTAGATCATGTGACACCAAATGCCTTTATTTTAAACAATATTCTTTTGTTATGGGAGCCAGTTTATGAGTTTGCTCTACCTCCCTCAGCCCCAAAGACCTCATGGAGCCATCCCTCCATTTTCCTACAAAACCCAACTATCACAATAGGAGTTACATGGAAAATATCCCAATACTACAAAATTTTCTCTTTGAGCATCTTTTGGAGCATTGTGGCATGCAATAACACAGTGGCCTAGAATTTCTGAGAAAACTCAAGAACTGAAGTGCTTTCCCTAGTTGAACACTAGTAGCACTTACGGAGGCAGGGAGGGGAAATGAAAGGGGTTGCGATCTAACTCCCTTGAAGAAGTCAGTATACTGATAAGAATGCACGAGTCTTTCAGATGTCAGGAACTTTTTGACTCTAGAGCGTCTGTGATAACAAGCTCACTTGCTGTGACCTTATCTTGTGTAGCCCTGTGTATTTTTGAAGGCTTTCACTTTTCAAATCCATGATTCCATCATCTTACTTCTTGTCAGACTATAAACATCCTCAAGTTTCTACCATCCCAATTAAACAACAGCCTTCCTCTGACTCTGCCTCCTTCAAGGCTACCAATGACCAACTCAACCGCCAAATGCTGCGAACACCTCTCAATTCTCACCCCACTTACTTTCTCCCATTTCTTCCTTCAGTCAGTCCCCTTGTATTAGTGGTCGCCTTCACATTTGCATTCTCCCCAGCTCCAGCATCAGCCTAGCTAAATCTACAGCTTTGACAATTCCCTTCAAACAGATGACTGTGAGATCTCTCCTGGGCTGCAGACCACCCTCTCACACTGAGCCATCCTGGCTGAGTCTGTTCTCTAATAAACTTATTTTTCCATTCAGGTTCCCTGTTTCATTATTGGCCCTACCTTTTCCCAATCTGTAAGGCTAGGCATGCTGGAAACATCTCGTGTTCTTTTCTCTCCCCTAATATTTAGCCAGGCTGGAAGTCGGTATTCACATTTCCATCTCTTACTTCTGCGACCCATCCTTCAGGCTGCTCAAGATCACTTCCTAAGGTGCCTTTCTTGGCCCAACTTATACGCTTTTGATTGTTCTCCTTTATTAAAATAAAGGTAGTGCAGCCTTCATTGCTCCCAGGAGCAGACTCAAACATAGCTTTCAAGCCTCTCCTACTCTAGCAATGCTCCACTGGATTTATCATTTGAGTATAACCACGTTAAGCAAACATGATTGTTTTTTTAAAAAGTTTATTTTTTAAAAAAATTTATTTATTTGAAAGTCAGAGTTACACAGAGAAGGAGAGGCAGAGAGAGAGAGAGAGAGAGAGAGAGAGAGATCTTCCATGTGCTGATTCACTCCTGAGTTGGCTGCGAAGGCTGGAGCTGTGCCCATCTGAAGCCAGGAGCCAGGAGCTTCCTCTGGGTCTTCCCATGCAGGTTCAAGGGCCCAAAGTCTTGGGCCATCCTCTACTGCTTTCCCAGGACATAGCAAAGAGCTGGATCAGAAGTGAAGCAACCAGGACATGAACCAGTGCCCATAGGGGATGCCAACACTGTAGGCAGCAGCTTTACCCACTACACCACAGCACTGGCCCCTAGTTCCTTTATTTGAAGAGCAGAGAGACAGAAATTCCATCCACTGGTTCATTCCATGAATGCCTGCAACAGTCTCGCCTGGGCCAGGCCGAAGTCAAGAGCCAGGAACTCAATCTAAGGTCTCCCATGTGGGAAGTAGGGATCTAGTACTTGAGCCATCAACTGCTGGTGTGCATTCAAAGGAATGTTCATTCACAGGAAGCTGGAATTGGGAGTGCAGCTGGGACTCTAACTAAGGCAATGTGATATTGATGCCAGCATCCCAAGTGGCAACTTAGCTGCTGCACTAAATGCCTGTCCCACAAACATGTGATTACATCCTTAAATGTGCATATACCTTCGTGCCAGTGTATGTACATGCAATTTAGTCTGACTGGTGTGGCCTTACCACCCAGCCTCACCCGTTTGCTACTATTAATCCTTCAAGGACCAATACTGGCTTTCTGGAGGCTCTCTTAATTTTCCTTCCCCCATTAAAATAAATTGTGCTATCTATGCTCCCATAGCAATTTGTTCATACCGCTGTTATGGCCTTTATTTCATTCTGCCTTCCACCATAGTTAGTTGTCTGTGTCCTTGACTAAAGTGTAAGTTCCTTGATGGCAATGACTGTCTCATCCATCTCTGGGCCTTTACACAAAGCAATTGCTCAATGAATTAATGTCTAGTGTCAACTCTCAGGGAATTAAACAAATGAAAAGGAATGTTTGGTACAGGTAATGGAAAATCATAGCTAATTTCTGCATCTTGGGACCTAAGGACCTGCCTAAGGGCAGTGTTGAGGACAAGCTCCCCAAACTGTGGATGGCTGGAAGTTGACTTTAGAGGAGTACCTGCAAGAGCTGATGACTGATTGAAGACAAGTAGAAAGCTTTTTACTCCAAGGTCAAGCTTTTAACAAGTGTCTGCTACATACACGGAGGGATTTGGCTGTACTCCAATTATGCTAATATGTTTTATATATGGGCCTCCAGCATCTAGGAACCACCTCCCTAAACAACTTAATAAGTGTAAATATCAAGGCAGAGTTGTAAATGTGGAACTTATTTGTAATATATCAACCTTGTTATTGTCAAATGTCAGGGGATATAAAGTCATGGCAATTATGCTGCCTGTTTTTTTTTATTACATTTATTTTACTTTTAAAAAGTGCAGTATATCCCTGTAAGCTTCCCCCATTCTTCCCTGCCTAAAGAATTTAGTCTGGCTGTGTGTTGTGGATTCACAGAAGACAGGAACTTTAGGATCACAGAATTAATGGGCATCTCTAGTAAGAAAGAGACCTTGGCTGCACCACTGACACTATTCCTCTACTCCCTGTGTATTTCAACAATTCAAGTTATGAGACCTGGTGGGTTACTGCATACAAAGGGCTATATGATCGAAAGCACAGAATTGCCTCTTCCTCCTCTTCCATGCCACCTGAGCATGCACATATGTATATGCCATGTCACCAACAAGCTGTCCACTATGCACAAGGCCTTCCAACTCTTGACTGCCAGGCCTGTGTGATACAGTCCAAAGCTACCTCATATGTATACTGAAACGTGAAAGCGAGGGGAAGTAGGCCTGATTTCTCTAGTTTGGACCAGAAGGGCATCTATAATGTTTTTTTCCCAGCAGTCCCTTTCTTTCCCCCAATTCTCAGTAAATTACATCAACCATTCAGAAGGGAAAGGGCCGGTAGATCTTTTAGTCCATGTAACCATGCATACTCTGGCAAAGTGCTCTTTTTGTTCTGAGGAGTTATACAGGCATCCTTGGAATCAGACAGGAAACGTGCCAGGCCACAGAAGTCCATTGGCAAGTGCATCTCTTTTAAAGTGTTTTTGAAAAATGCCACTTTCACAGTTTCCTTGAAAGAGAAGGACCAAAAACGAAAAGAAAAGGAAAGAAAAGAACAGAAAAACAATGGTTCTTTCTTGCACCCAGGAAGCATTTTAGGAGTCTCATTTCCCCTGATTGTAGCACGCTCCTCCTTTTCAATCCAACAACCACGTTAACAAAAAGCCATTCTTCTCTTTACCACTCATTTCACAAATATTCACTGAACATCTACTATGTGACAGTACTGCACTAGGCATTCTATAATAGTGAGCAAAAGCAGACCTGTTACTGGTCTTTTTGAGCTTATACTCAAGTGGAGTGTGCCAATGGTAAGTTAATAAACATATGATTACGGTTGTGTTGAGTGTCTCAGAAGGAAAGATAGATAGACTGCAGGAGAGAAGAATGGTGTGTGTGTGTGTGTGTGTGTGTGGAGACCAAAGTTAGATTTTACAGCCATGAGAAGCCTCTCTGAAGTGATATTTAATTGGAGACCTATAGGATGAGTAGAAAATAACCAGGTGAAAAGTGAGCAATTGCATAACATCAATGTAAAGGAAATAAAGTCCATACAGTGGAGTAGAGTGTTTGTCAGCTTTTCCCGTGCTGTGTTACAGTTACAAACAACCCGCAAACCTCATTTGCCATAGGCAAAGTCCATGTGACTCTGTGCCTAGCATCAGTGCTGAAGGAGGAGCCTTTTTTTTTTTTTTTTGGACATGACAATCTTACAGCAGAGGGAAAAGATTCCAAAATGGCTTTAAAGCTTCTGGTCGTAGGTGGCAGAGGTCATTTTGGCCCACATTGCATTGACTAAAGTGAATGCTGTAACCAAGCCCATATCAGTTCATCTTAGCAGTGTGGCATAGACTCTCTAACACGGAAGGAAAATTAATACCTGGAAACAAAAGCACGATCTGCCATAGCCTGTGTCCAAGTTCCAGTTATACCTTTTACTGGTAGACGTAACATTTCACTTAACGTGCCAGGTCCTCAGTTTCTTCATCTCTACAAATGATGTTTGAAACAACTGAAGAGAATCTGAGATGTTTTTATTTTTCAGGGTTGAAGCTGGTCAATTCCTCAATTGAGGAAGCAGCTTGGAGGAACTGAAAACGTATAACCTTTTAAAAAATTATTTATTAATATAAAGAAAACAGATTTCATGTATTTTGTAGGTACAATTCTTTTCTTTTCTTTTGTCTTTTTTTTTTTTTGACAGGCAGAGTTAGAGAGAGAGACAGAGAGAAAGGTCTTCCTTTTTCCGTTGGTTCACCCCCCAAAATGGTCGCTACGGCCAGCGTGCTGTGCCAATCTGAAGCCAGGAGTCAGGTGCTTCCTCCTGGTCTCCCATGCGGGTGCAGGGCCCAAGCACTTGGGCCATCCTCCACTGCCCTCCCGGGCCACAGCAGAGAGCTGGACTGGAAGAGGAGCAACCGGGACAGAATCCGGCGCCCTGACCGGGACTAGAATCCGGGGTGCCGGCACCACAGGTGGAGGATTAGCCAAGTGAGCCGTGGCGCCGGCGCTTGTAGGTACAATTCTAAGAAGATAACCATACTTCCCCCCTCCCCCCTCCCTCTCTCAATTCCCCCTACTTCCCCCTACTTCCTTTCTTTTTTCTTTAAGTTTTGCAAAAACATAATTTCAGCCCACTATATAAATCACAAGCTTAATGCACCACTAATCATAATATTCAACAAGTCAAAAGTACAAAGACCACAGTTCTACAGGAATATAAAAAAGGGATAAAAACAACAATAAAATCACAAGATGTTGTTTTATTCTTATACTTTTTTTGTATTCTGTATTAACTACTACATGTCAGAGAAATCATATAATATTTGTATTTTTGGGACTGAATTATTTCACTAAGCATAATGGTTTCCATTTGCATCCATTTTGTTACAAAAGACAAGATTTCATTCTTTTTTATGGCTGAGTAGTATTCCACAGTGTATATATACCACATTTCCTTTATTCAGTCATCAGTTGATAGACAGCTGGGTTGATTCTATAGAATCTTATAGTAATTTGGAGTCTAATGGTTTTCTGCATTTCCCCCTTACCTTTCTCTTTCAATTAAAGTGATGGAAAGAAAGTGAGGGACAGGTGTTGTAGTACTGCTGCTTGGGATGCCCACATACTGTATTGGAGCACTTGTGATCCAGCCCCCTGCTAATGCGCCTGGGAAGCAATGGATGGCAGCTCAAGTACCTGGGTTCCTACCACAGGCAGGAGACCCAGACAAAGCTCCTGGATCCAGCCTGGTCCAGCCCTGGCTGTTTGATTCATTTGGAGAATGAACCAGCAGATGGAAGATCGCTCTGTGTGTGTGTGTGTGTGTGTGTGTTCTCTCTCTGTCACTCTGCCTTTCAAACAAATAAATAAAATCTTTTTTTTTTTCTTAAAAAAAAAAAAGAGTTTTGACATGCCGCCTTAGGCTCCAAACAGCTGTATGACTTTGGGCAAGTTACTTCAACTTTCTGAGCCTTGGCTTACTGTAAGGAATATGTAACACTAATCTATAGAATGAGAGTACATTTTCACATTACAGTGCCAGGCAAATGCTAATCATTATTGTAACCATCTGACTGCCACGATCACCTCTATGAAGATACAAAACTCTGTCTCTCATGCCCTCAGTCCTAGCCACCTCAAACTCACTACTTCAAAAATAAAAACAATCTTTTCTCCTGAGTAATCCCCATCTGGCTCCCTCTCCAGACTCTGTTATGTTTATCCCTACAACTGACATGCTTCTATCACCAGGGCTGGAAAACTTCAAGCTATCTCTGATGTCCAATCTCCCACTCAGTTCGATCAACTCTTGCATAATATAGTTTACGTTTTTCTCTTTCTGATCTCAAAGCCACCACTCACACTCCGACCCTAGAGTCTCACTCCTTGATTAATACAGGGGACTCGGAAAAGTTAGTGGAAAATGGAATTAAAACATGTCTAGTTGGTGCAAAGTATTTTGAAATCCTCACTTTTTTTTTATAAGATGCATTTCTATGAACTTTTTAAAGATCCCTCATACAATTACTGCTCTTCCTGCCTAGACTTTCACCCCTGACCAGAGCAGCCTTTTATTTTTCGAAGCAGCCTTTTGGTCATCTAATTCCTTCACTCAAAGCCCTGCAGTAGTTCACTAATGAATACAAAATTAAGGTCCAAAACTCCAACTGCTTGGCCAATGCCCTCCATAATTTGGCATGGCTCACTTTCTCTGACCTTTTCTCCCACTCTTACTGATACACCCTCTGCTGCAGCCATCCCAATGAAATTCATTATTCATTGAAAATCTCCATGATCTACATTAGCACTGTTTAGGAGAACTCCAACAGGGGCCACAGATATCATTTTCAATTATCAAGCAGCTATGTTAAAAAAAGGGAAGAGAAACAAATGTAATTCATTTTAATATATTTTATTTAACCCAATGGCCTAAATAATAGCATTTCAACATGTAGTCCATATAAAAAATTATTAATGACAAGCTTTACATACTCTTCTTCAGACTAAGCCCTCAAATATCTGTACAGATTTTATACTCAGAGCTTATCACAATTTGCATGCACTCACCACATTGAAAATGCTCAGTACCTCTTGTGGCTGGAGGCAGCAGCACTGGATTGCAGAGCTGTAGCCTCTGCCCTAGGACTCCAGGCAAACTGCCCTCTTTTTGACACGCTGCCCTGTCAAATCATAACTTGTACAAATGCTACCTTTTTTTTTAAGCTTTATTTATTTATCTGAAAGGCAGAGTTAGCATGTTCTGGGGGGAGGGAGATCTTTATTCCATTGACTCACTTTGCAAATGGCCACAACAGCTAGCTCTGGGCCAGGCTGAAGCCAGGAGCCAGGAACTCCATCTGGTTTCCCCATGCGGGTAGCTGGGACCCAAGTACTTGGACCATCTTCCACTGCCTTCCCAGGCACATTATAAGGGAGCTGGATTGGAAACAGAGCAGCTGGGACTTAAAACAGTTGCTCAGATGGGATGTCAGTGTCGCAGGTGGCAGCTTAACCTGCTACCACAACACCAGCCCTGAAACGCTACCTTTCTGAGATCCACCTTCATAGCCCCCGTGCACTAAGGCTTCCCAGCTCCTCTCAAGGGAAGCTTAGCTTTTCCTGTTGCTATGCTACCATATATGTTGCTTTATTATATATTGTTAAATGTCTTGAATGGATAATATATACACTTATTTTCAACTCAAAGAGAGTTACAAAGGGTATCCATACAATGCGCCCATACCTGCTACACCAGCCACCCTCATTCCTTTCCCTAGAGGCAACCAGTGTTACTAGATCTTTACATGTCTTTTTAGATGAATCTTATACACATAAGGAATACATTATAAGAGGTTTTCAAAAAGTTGCTAAAAATTCTTGTTAAAGAAAAAACTGGGGCCGGCTCCGTGGCGCAGTAGGTTAATCCTCCGCCTGCAGCGCCACCATCCCTTATGGACACCGGTTCTAGTTCTGGCTGCCCCTCTTCCAATCCAGCTCTTTGCTACGGCCTGGGAAAGCAGGAGAAGATGGCCCAAGTGCTTAGGCCGCTGCACCCGCATGGGAGACTGGGAAGAAGCACCTGGCTCCTGGCTTCAGATTGGCACAGCTCCGGCCATTGTGGCCATCTGGGGAGTGAACCAACGGAAGGAAGTCCTTTCTTTCTGTCTCTCCCTCTCACTGTCTATAACTCTACCTATAAAATAAATAAATAAATCTTAAAAAAAGGAAAAAAACTGCACATGAATTTCTTTTTGCTTTTAAAATCTTTTGATTAATGTATAATACAAGTATATTTTTATGAGGTATAGTGCAGTATTTTGATATGGATTTCATATTTTCAATCTAAAATAAACAACTTTTAATTCTATTTTCCATGAACTTTTCTTTTTTTAAGGGTTTCTTTATTTTCATTTTATTTAAAAGAGAGGAAGTCACAGAGAGATCTTCCATGAGCTGGTTCACTCCCCAAATGCCTACAGCAACCAGAACTGGGTCATGCTGACCCTGAAAGCCTGCAACCCCATCCAGGTCTCTCACATGAGTGGTTGGAACTCAAGCACAGGAGCCGTCATCCGCTGGCTCTCAGGGTGTGCATTAACAGGAAGCTGGAATCGGTAGCATAGCCAGGAACCTAACCCAGGCACTTGGGCGTGGAAAGTGGCCATCCCAAGCAATAGCTCAGCCACTGTGCCACATGTGTGTCCTTCTACAAACTTTTTGAAGTTCCCTTGCATATAAATACACATTTCTGCTTCCTATCCTTTTTAAATTAAATGTACGGTTGTGGATCTTGCATTTTGCACTTAATAGTCTACCTTAGAGGTCCTTCCATATAGAACACACATAAAGCATTGCGTTGAAGTTTCTACTACCACATGTTAAGGATCGTTATATTTGTTCCTGTCTCCCTGACAAGGCTTTTAATTCTTATAGGTATAGATTTTGTCTTTTCTGTATCCTTGCATAGCTCTGCACTCTAGATGCTGGGGCTATACATAATACTCAGTAAGTGTTTGTGAAATCGCTCACACGGCTACCAGATTAATCTTCCTAAAACAGTTTTTTTTTTTTAAATATGGCATGGCTCACCCCCATGTAAAAATCATTAACTTCCACGTGCCCGGAGAGTACACCTCACATTCAAAGACCTTCGCAGTCAGGGCCAACTTCTTACTCTTCAGAAACCCACCCTTTGCTCTAACCAGCAAATCTCCTCACTGAGGCTTTGCTACAAGTTGATATTGTGGCTCTCTCCCGCTCTCTCTCTCTATTTGATTCTAGCATCTTCCGAAGTAGATGATCAGCCCCTGAAACAGGCGTGCTAAGGCCTTGATTTACCTTGGGACAGTGCCTACGAGGCAGGGATGCTCGCTGCACACTTGCTTGAGGGCTTGTGCATATCTTTCTCTAGGGCTTCTTCCTCCCCTCCCTTTCCCTCGTCTTGGGCCTGGCCTGCCCCCGGCTTCTACATCTCCTTTTGGCAAAGACAGAAGGCAGTGTGTTTCTCTAATCCATCTTTATTTTTAAATCATTCTTTCCTCAAACGATTCTCAAGCCAGAGAAGTCGTAGGTAGAGGCAGTGACAAGGGGCACAGCACAAAATAAGCATCGCTCCTGCAGGGGAGCTTTTCTGCGCTTTTTAATGCTTTTGTCTAGCGTTTGGTTTATTTAAATCTGAGATCACCGCGTTTTCGTATGTTTCAAATAATGGAAGCTGCTTTGAGATTCACATCAAAAGCCCAAATGGCACTACTATGGCTGGCTAACACTTCAATAAAGCACAGTAGTACTGAAACGGTATCAGCTCAAAGATGGGAAGCGTTTGGATTGCTACCACTTATTGAACACTATGAGGCAAGTGCTATTTGAAAAGCTTCACACTCTCCATTTCCTTTAATCCTCACAACCATCCTGAGACAGGTTCTATTATTCTTATTTTATAGATGAATCGACTAAAGCACAGAGAGGTAAGGTAGCATGATCAAGGTGTGCCTAAGGGGTACAGAGACTTCTGGAACACATACTCTAACCACTAGGTATATGAACATCCCTCAAAAAGTCCATTGACAAGGGAATGAACATTTAGTTTATTTCAGTGTGAAAACGTTTGAAATCAATGTATACAAGGAGTCTGCACAAAGTTCATGGAAATGTATATTGTGAAAAAAAAAAAAAACTATGTGGATTTCCTCCTCGCTGCTGCCTTTCCTGTGTGTATTGGTTGGAGTCTATAATAGTTGAACCCCTCTGGAGCATGGGTGTCACTGGCCTCACCTCTGCATGCCTTTTGTTTCCTTTGTCCTGCATTGGCCCAGGGCTGAGCCTCTTCGTACTTCCACTGCTACCAGCCAAGGAAAGCTCTCTAGCTGGACTCTGCATCCGCAGTGCTCCTCGCTACTCAAAATACGCTCCGTGGACCACAGCGTCCACATCAGCGGGGAGCTTGTTAGAAATGAAGCATCTCAGGCTGCCGTCCAGACAACTGACTCGGAATCTGCATTTTCCCAGATTCTCAGGTGATTTGTGTGCCCATTAGAGCTTGAGAAGCACTGCACTCCATCTTCTGGAGTACTCCCTTAGTGACTCCTTGCTGGAGGATTCTGGACACAAAAGCCCTAAGATCTATGGCTTGAAAGGGAGGGAATCATTTAAGCTGCTCCCTGTTCTCTGGCCTTGAGGAGCTCCAGAGTCAGTCAGAGGCCATATGAAGAGTACCTCTTGCTGTCTTTAGAATAAAAAATATGTGGCCAAAATGGAAAGACAGCTGTGCGTCAGCCACAATTTCCTTCCCGTAATTCAATCACTCTGTCCTGATGCTTCACACTGCCACAGCACAGATACTTTTTTTTTTTATACAATGAGGGCATCTTAAATTTAAACAATAGATAATCCTTTAAAATTAAGTTTGTCTGTATTCACAAGCCTCCATTTATTTGATGGTGACAATAGGATTAAAAAAAAAAAAAAACCCTGCCTCTGAAGGCATAGAGTGGAATGATTAAGTCCATTTACAATAATTGCTTTAATCGTAATATATCGCATTGTGGTATCTAACTCTGAGTTCTCTTGGGCTGAAGTAAAGGAAAAATATATCACCATGTTCTCTATTCTACCTCTGAGTCACAGTGGAATTTGTGCCCTATAGTGCCAGCCTGTCACCCAATGCTATCCATGTGATGAATGGGTTGCGATCTGGAAGTGGCTCCTCACTCCACCCCCAAAATCTAATTGCTTCTGCTTTAAGACAGACCCATGTTCAGAAACAGAGCCATTAGCAGCAGTTAATTTCTTAGCTCCAATAAATTCTCTAGACCAGAACTTAACTGGGGAAGGTGCTCAGGGACAGGACTCCGGATAAGAGGAAAAGCATAAATAAGTGGGGGCCTGAGTAGCCCAGCAGACCAGGAAGGGACCTAGGATGGGGAGAGGGCAGTGGAGAAATTCAGAGGTCAGCTTTGTTTACTTCCTCATCACGGTCTCAGACAGTCTTGCTGCTGCCGTTCCTAAAGATTCCTATGGTTCCGGCCCACATCTCTCCAGCAAGCACCTGCAAGGGAGAGCCGTGCTATTTAAGGCAATGTGAACTCTCTTTTTGCTGCTGGCACCCCTGACTAGCTGGGCTTGCCTTGGGGTTGCCCATTTCTCTCCTTGATGGGTCTGGCTCCATCCAGCCAGGTTTTGCTTTTTTTGAGTGACTCAGATCGGAGCCATGATCCAGAGGAGGGCCCTCCAGTCACAGGTGCAGCCCTGCAAAGCCAGAAGTATGGAATTGCAATAAAGGGGACTTTGCGCTCTCCAAGACATTTGGCTGACAGTTCTTGGCTCATTATTTTACTTTTAGAAAAGCTGCACTCTTCACCTTTGTCCCTCTGTGAGCCCTGCTCCACCAGTGATTTCAATCGCAAAGTTTCTTGAAGGGCAGTGGCCAGATGTGACCAATAGCTCATCATGACTTGATATGTGATCCATGGCCTTGAACAATAGGGAGGAGATGATCACTGTTTGCAGAGGACATTTATGTAAGTGCCTGACTGTAGATTTTGGCAAGAAGCATTGCATTGAAATAAAAAAAAAGAAGAAGAAGAAAAGAAAAAGAAAAACAGGATCTTTGCTCTTGAATTGGAAACAAAATACTTGGCAGCTAAAAACACGGCAATGCAGCCCACTTTCAACAGCAGAGGGCATTGTGTGTCCCTTTGGTGTCAAGACTTTAAAGAAAGGCATTATCAGCAAGAAGCAGATGCGGATCATTATTATTAATATTTCCACAGGCTGACTGCCTTCTGAGGGGCTTAGTGTGTCCTTGAGGACTTCTGATTACCTTGTGGCGGGGCGGGGGGCGGGCAATTGGGGAACAGGGGAGTCGACACACAAGCACATACACTTCACAAAATGTTTGTACATCTGCTATCTTGCTTGAACTTCACCCCAAGTCTGTGAAGTCTACAGAGGTTATCACGCCCCGTTTCTGAAAGTGCAGCGTTCGAAAGCCGAGGCTTCCAGCTCCAATGGCCCCCCTCTTTCATCACAGCCCAGCTGCCTCAGGCCCAGCACCTTGGAGCACCATAGCAGCTGTTGCTGGGTTTGGCATCAGCTCTTCTTTAATATGCAAGGATGGAGGGGTAATTGTGAGCTTCCGAAGGAGGGATGCCAGGGCTTCCTTCTTCCCTTGCCTCCTCTGTTCTTTCTTCTTCTTCTTCTTTTTAAAGATTTATTTATTTTAAAAGCAGAGTTACAGAGAGAGAGGGAGAGACACAGAGATCTCCATCCGCTGGTCTACTCCCTAGATGGCCACAATGGCCAGGGCTGGGCCAGGCTGAAGCCAGGAGCCAGGAGCTTCCTCTGGGTCTCCCACATGTGTGGCAGGGTCTCAAGTACTTGGACCATATTCTGCTGCTTTTCCCAGGCACACAGAGATGGATCAGAAGTGAAGCAGCCGGGACTTGAACTGGCGCCCATATGGGATGCAGACATGGCAGGTGGTGGTTTTACCTGCTACGCTACAACGCCGGCCCCTGCTCTTTATTTCTTGCATTCTTGACTCTTTATTGAAGGTTTTCAATCATACATGCATTGTGTCTATGAGATGGGCCTTTAAAAGTTTAGGAAAAAAATGCATATCATAAAAACCCTATGAATAGGTTTCAAAATTGCTTTGTACCGAATTAAACTTTTCATTCCATTTTTGCCCAAACATTTGGAAGTACCCTTGTTATCTGTCTCCTCTCCAATCCCAGGTAGTTCCTATGGATCTTCCTTTAAATTTCAATTCAAAAGTGTTTCTTAAATTTTTACACCTGTTCCCATTTTTTTGGCAATTTTTTTTTTTATTTTAAAGATTTACTTATTTATTTGAAAGTCAGAGTTACACAGAGAGAGAAGGAGAGGCAGAGAGAGAGAGGAGTCTTGCATCCGCTGGTTCACTCCCCATTTGGCCACAACAGTCAAGAGCTGCACCTATCCGAAGCCAGGAGCCAGGAGACTCCTCTGGGTCTCCCCTGCAGGTGCAGGGGCCCAAAGGATTTGGGCCATCTTCCACTGCTTTCCCAGGCCACAGCAGAGAGCTGGATCAGAAGTGGAGCAGTCGGGACTCAGACCAATGACCATATGGGATGCCGGCTCTGCAGGCGGCACCTTTACCAGCTATGCCACAGCGCCGGCCCCGCCTGCTCCCATATTTAATAAACACTTCACGTGTCTTGTCATTCTTCCTTCTTTCTCTCCTGCCCCTTGCAATGTACACTGGAATGTATACACCAGGGGTCATCTGAGAGTTCATGAAAAATGTCTATTACTAAAAAAACTATGGTTTTCAAAATAGTTTTGCACCAAATTAAACTTAACTTTTATTCTACTTCCCACAAACTTATTAAAAATAAAATTAATTTTATTTGTTTAATTTATTTGGAAGGGGGAGAGAGAGAGAGAGAGAAATCTCCAGACTCTGATGCCCACCACAGCAGCCTGGACTAGGCAAAGCAGAAGCCAGGAGCCTGGAACTCAATCCAAGCCACCCATGTGGGAGACATGGATCCATGCTTTGGCCTGGCCCAGCCCTGGCTGTTGCAACCATCTGAGAGCTGAACCAGTAGAATGAAGAGCTCTTTCTCTCTCCCTTGTCTCTGGTTCTCCCTCTCTCTCTGTAACTCTGCCTTTCAAATAAATAAAATAAATCTTAAAGAAAAAAGGAATTAGTGTGCTGACTTTTCTCTGCCGTAAAAGTGATATAATATTTATAGGGTCTTTCAACCTATTCCCTCCCACCCTGCTCTGCTTCTGAAACATATACATAACCCCTTGAGAAATGCAGCTCTATTGGTATTTATCAAATTTCATTATATTGACAACTGTTTCTATGTCTGTCCCATTAAATTGTGACATCCTTGAGGACAGGGTTGTAATCTAGTTTATATTGGTATCCACAAGTGCCAGGCAGAAGGCCAGGTGTACAATTTGTTGAACAAATGAACAGTGCACGAAGAGGATACATTCTATACTACTGTATCAGTTTCCCTATGTCTTGTTCTGTTTTTAGCAAAAGCACAAATTGAAAGTGTTTAAAATTCTTGAACTCCTGACTGTGAATGGTGTCAATGAAAATGATAAAGAGTTCCTCTCTCTACTTCCCCCATTCTGTCTATTATCCCATTGAATCTGCTTAGGTTCTATATGCTTCTACTTGATTAATTATACACTTCCTTCTTTGATCTTGAATGTTTAAATTGACAGTAATTGCACGGTATTGAATGCATGACCTCTAAGAATTTAAGACTACTTTAAAAAGAGCTGGCTTCACACACTAATCTGCTGTCATACTAATCCTCAAGAGGGTTGATTCAGTAACTTAGAAGAGGCTGCCATGTCAAACTAAAGGTTCAGATTAGCTCTAGTGATCAGGCAACCACCTCCACCTGAATTTGAAAATACTTTCACAGTGTTAGCTGTTTACATTTCTATTTGGCCCATTAGACCCATGCACCACAAACCATCTGGAACCATCTGGAGTGAAGAATCAAGAATGTTCTCTTTTGCTTCTTCAATGTTCAACATTCAATATTCAAACTTTTGTAAAATATAATAAAAATAACTTACTAGACAAATTATTGTAACAAAGAAAAGTTTCCAGTTTTTGTATTAGGGTAAACAGGCAGAGAAGTGCTCTCTCAAGTTGCCGTAATATTCTTGAATGCTTACTTTCAATAGTTACACATCATAGACCATCATCATGGTCTGCATGACAGTGTGTGCTAATTCAGGCCTTTGTCAACTGTCTTTGGCTCCCCAGAGCCCGGCCTCCGGCGTGCATCACAATTATCAACCACAGGTGAATGCATGTATCCTGCTTTAAAGGAATACCAGCCTTTGTGGGAATGAGTCAAAAATGATGTGAGTAGGGGCTGGCATTGTGGTGCAGTGTGTTAAGTTGCAGATTGGGGCATCTACTTTCCATATCAAAATGCCAGTTAAGCCCTGGTTGCCCTGCTTTGCATCCAGCTTCCTGCTAGTGAGCCCAGGTAGGCAGTGGAAGATGGCTCAAGTATTTTGGCCCCTGCCACCCACGTGGGAGAACAGGATGGAGTTCCTGGCTCATGGCTTTGGCCTAGCCTAACTCTGGCTGTTGTGGCCATTTGGTGAGTGAACCAGTGGATGGAAGATCTCTCTCTGTCTCTCCAAGTGTATGTGTGTTTCTGCCTCTCTCTCTGTCACTCTACCTTTCAAATATATACATACATAAATCTTTAAAAAATGATATGAGTGAGCCAGCATTGTAATTAAAGGCACAATCTCTTGAGACAGAGTTAGGTTTAAATTCTGGTTTGGCCACGTACCGGCTATGTGACATTGAGCAAGTTATTAAACCTCTCTGTGCTTCAGTTTCTTCATCTATAAAATGGAGAAATCTTTCTCCAAGTGATATTGTGAGGATTAGATGATGTGATGCATTTACAATACTTTGCAAAGTGCCTGGCACATAGCACAAACTTGATAAGGTTGGCTAGAGTCACTATGTGACTGTCTTTTCCCCTTCAGATTGCTAAAACGGAATACTGTTAACTCAATGGTTTACAAACGACAGAACACTGTTTCTCATAGTTCTGGAGACTAGGAAGTCCAAGATCAAGGTGCCAGCAGATTTGGTGTCTGGTGAGAGCCTACTTTCTAGTTCATACATTGTACCTTCTCACTATGTACTCACATGGGGAGAGGGGCAAACTAGCTCTCCTGGGTCTCTTTTTATAAGGATACTAACGCCAATCAGGAGGACTCTGCTTTCATAGCTAATCACCTCCCAGAAGCCTTACCTCCTAATGCCATCACTTTGGAGATTACAATTTCAACATAAGAACTTTGGGGGCACAGGAACATTCAGACCATAGCAGTGACTAACAGATGGTGTTAATGACTCTTTCATTGCAGGTGAGAATGAAACCTCAAGTTTGCAGCCCTAGAGACATGTTACCGGGTAACTCCAAGTGCTTCCTTCAGTGTAGCTCTGGCTGGGCAGGACTACTAAGGCAAGATGCCCTTTTTCTTCTCTCTCTCCTATTCAATCAAGGTGATTTCTCATTGTTCCTAACATGGCTTCTGCATGCAACCAAATCAGTCTCCTAACTACTTCCCTTGCACTCAACTGGCCAATTCTTGTTTTGTGACATGTTCTCAAGACCATCTTCGACCTGGAATGCCCTCTCCTTTCTTTTCTCTCACAGTCATTACCCTTGTTCAAAATCAATCTCCAAGTGAGCCCACAGAAGCAGTGGGTCTCAAACTTTAATGTGCACCTGTCACCTGGTAAGTGGTTAAACATGCCTTTTTTTAAAGATTTATTTATTTATTTGAAGGCAGAGTTTGAGAGAGAGAGAGAGAGAGAGAGAGAGAGATCTTCCATTTGCTGCTTCACTCCCCAAATGGCTGCAACAGCCAGAACTGGGCTGATCCAAAGCCAGGAGCCAGGAGCTTCTTTGTGGGGCTGGATCAGATTTGGAGCAGCTGGGACTCAAACCAGCACCCATATAGGATACCCACGCCACAGGTGATGGCTTTATCCACTACACCACAGTGCCAGTTCCTAAACATGCCCTTTTTGATATCCACCCCAAATCCTGATTTAGTTCATTTGGGTAGGGTCCAGGAATTTGATTTTTTATAAAACCACTCTTCTCTCCACCCCTCTAACTTCTCGGGGACTCTGAGGCATTAACTTTTTGGATCACCGACTGAGAAATACTGCTCAATAAGAAAACACTCGTTAATATCACTTGAATCAATTCTTTCTCCTGATTTCCTTAAATGCTTTTAATAAAGTAACACCTTATTAACTCAGTGCCATTAAGTTGGAATTCCTGATAATTGGACAGAAGCCAGCCTGCCAAACAGAGAGGTGGGAGGCTGAAGATGAATCTCCCTTCGAGATGATGAGTAGAGCTAGTCATGCATATTTAGATAGGTGCTTAGTAATTCCTTGCTGATTTATTCATTGGCTTAAAGTTCCTTGATTAGTCCATTCAGACTTCATCTACCATTTTCTCTTACTTGGATTATTACCCTAGCCTTTGACCTGGTCTCCCCACTTCCACTCTTGCTACCTAATCATCCATTCTCCACAGAGATATCTGCATGATCTTTAATAAATAAAATTCTGGTATGTCATCTATCTGAATAAAACCTTTCAATAGGTTTCTGTTGATCTTAGGATAACCAAATGCTTTCTCAGGATCTACAAAGCTCTGCCAAGTCTGGTTCATCCTGCTCTCCCGGCCTCATCTTCTTTCACTCTCTTTGTTTCTTTCCCATGACTAGGAGACAGTTCTTCCTGCTGCAGAGTATTCTCCCATTAGTGTGGAATGTTCTCAGCATCCCCTCCCCATCCCACACACCCACCCAAACACACTGAGTCAATCCCTACTCATCTTTTGGATCTTGGCTCAAATGTTTTTTCCGCAGAGATATTTCCCTGACTTCCTTCTCTAAGTCAGCTTTCCTTGCTACATGATCACACAGAATCATGTTTCCCTTCTTCAGAATACTGTGTCAGTTTGTGATCATACAATCATTATTATTAATGTAATTATTTGTCAAAGCCCATCTCCTCTTCTAGCGTAGTGGTCAGCATATAGTAAGTGTTTGATAAATATTTAAGGGAATAGACAGGATGAGTCACTCTTTTTTTCATTCCCTGAGCAGACCACAATGATCCAAACGTCTCTGTTTTCCTCCACAACATAACACTATCCTGGCTCTGTAGGAGTGTGTGATATGAGTTCAAAATCTCCTATAGAGAAGATCCCAGTCAAACAAACAAACAAACAAACAAAAAAAGAGTTCAAAACCTGACCGTTTAATGTTTAGGCCAACTCAGGAGACAAAACAAGCATGACATTGATGTTCTCTGCTCATCGCCGTATGTACCAGGTAGTTTCTTTATTCCTAGATGCTTCCCAGGCATCATAGAGTAGTGATGGGATACTGGTTCAAACCCTTATGTTGCAGGTTAGCACTCGTAAATCTTCGCCATCACCTTATCCAGCAAGTGCCCCTCTATACTCAGCATCTATGAATTTTACTTTAAGTTCTACATCCCACTCTTTCTGCTATGCATGCAATTACAGTTCTTGAAGTGAAATTAAGGAGGAGTGGTGAGAAGAAATTGCCGGTGAAGGTGAGGAGGAATGGGTGGAGTATGTGTGGAATCTCATGTAGAGTGATGTGTTCCTCAGCACCAAGTGCCATTTAGAATTTCACACGAGCCACAGTGTGTAGAACAGCCACCAAAAACCTGGACAGCTTCAGTTCAAATCACATCTAGATCCAAGAGTTAACTCTTTATACCGAAGCTTGTGAGTCATCAGGTAAAATCTGAGACACAAAAAGATTCATGACATTTGGGCTGGGGGAAATTGAAGACCTGGATTTTTAAAAACTGTGATGGAGTGAGTAGGTTGCTTTTGATCCCAGCATAGGTAAACGCCACGTAAATCCTATGACTCCAGATGGATGGAGGCACAGTGTGCTAATGCTCCTGTCAAGTGAAAACTTTAACTCTGGAGAAACACGACAATTGAAATGATTTTCTAATGGGTCATAATTCTCCAAAAGTTCTAATATCACATACTGTCCCTGCAGTCTAGCTGACAAAAAGCATGCTTTAGGAAGACTATAAAAGTGATTGGCCCCACAATTACTTTATTTGCTCAAGTGTTCTCTATTTGAATTTTTTTTTCAGTTGTGGCCATTTTTAACTGTCCTTTCAAATGATGCAATTAGTGATACTCTTCAACATCTGAGATGTTGTTGGCAGGACCTGTGGATTTCAGCAGTCTGGGTAGCTTTCTGAAGGATTTGCAGAGCTATTTTAATATGATTTTTCAAATGAGTGTGATGTGTATGTGTGTGTGTGTGTGTGTGTGTTGTGAATTTTCCTTTTTAGTTCTAACTGGCAAATGGAATGAAAGTCAAACAAAAGTAGAATTAATTTTGAAAATATAAAATGGGAATATACTGTCGAAGTGCTATACTTTTCAGAAAATCTTAACCCATTCTCAGTTAACTCTTATATATGAGTATCTCCATTTATCTCTATAATTAGCAAGTCTATTGGGAAATTTCTTTCCTTTGTGATACTGTGGTTTTATTCAATATGTAATTTTAAGTTTCTCAATAAAACCATCTGTTATGTAAAATAATCCTGTTTGCTAAAAATGCATTTAGAAAATGTTTGAAAAGTGCCCACTAGATAAAATTATTCATTGCCTACTGTCTTTTCCCAATATCCATTGAGAATATGCATGGAGGTTTTAAAAAAATGAGGTAATCAGTGAAATCAGATGATGAACTACTACATAACCCAGTTACTTTGCCATGAATAATTGAATGATGGGTCAACATGGGCCTCAAAAGTGGTATTTATAGGGCTCAGCATTGGCCCAAGATGTAGGCTGGCATAAGATGTCAAGCCGATTATATCCTCACTCAGAGAGAATTGCAATTTGAGGCTCAAAAACCCACCCCACTGGTCAGTAGAGAGAGAAGTGGAAGCAGAGACAGAATAGCTGAACTGACCTAACAGCAGAGCAGTAAAGGATATAGTAGTAATACACTCCTTGTGAGGAGACAGCTTATTATTGTCTGATGAACAATGGTCAAGTTCATTAGAAAGCTGTGTAGTTTGTTTATTTAAAATAAACTTCGATTACCTGAGATATGCTGAGCATGTCATTATTCTTTGTAACTTGGTTGTGCCTAGCACAAGGTTCAACTTTATAAAATTTTCTGAAATCTAGCTATCAATATCGATCAAATTGAGGTTGAACAAAGATGAGATCCAAGGTGTCCTCAGTAGTGTCTAATGATATTTGTAAATTCCACTTTACTTCCTATCAGAAAAGTTTTAGACTTCAATTATTGAAAGTTTAATTCATGGTCCAGATGCTGTTATTTCTTCATATTTGCTGCTATCAACCACATCAACACTACAATGCTGAATTATATGTAGTAAAAAAACCAGTGATGAGTCTGTGTGATGACAGGTACATTTCCAGGTGGTGTGTATAAAGTATTTGGTAAAATGACACTCCTAATTTACCCAAAGGAAATTAAATTGGCAAACAAAAAAGCTGTCTGCACCTTAATGTTTATTGCAGCTCAATTCACAATAGCTAAGACCTGGAACCAACCCAAATGCCCATCAACAGTAGACTGGATAAAGAAATTATGGGACATGTACTCTATAGCAGTTAAAAACAATGAAACCCGGTCATTTGCAACAAGATGGAGGAATCTGGAAAACATCATGCTGAGTGAACTAAGTCAGTCCCAAAGGGACAAATATCATATGTTCTCCCTGATCGGCGACAACTAACTGAGCACCAAAGGGGAAACTTGTTGAAGTGAAATGGACACTATGAGAAACAGTGACTTGATCAGCTCTTGTCCTGACTGTTGATGTACAATGTAATACTCTATCCATTTTAGTTTTTTTGTTGTTGTTGTTGTTGTTCTAGTACTATTGGTTGAACTCTGTAATTAACACACAATTATTCTTAGGTGATTAAATTTTAACTGAAAAGTGATCCCTGTTAGGAATTTGGAAAACATTATGCTGGGTGAAATAAGCCAGTCCCAAAGGGACAAATATCGTATGCTCTCCCTGATCGGTCACAACTAACCAAGTGCCAAAAAGGAAACCTGTTGAAGTGAAATGAACACTGTGAGAAACGGTGACTTGATCAGCCTTTGCCCTGACTGTTGATGAACAACTTAATACGTTATCCCTCTTAGTATTTCTGTTTGTTATACTTAATACTTTTCGTTGAATACTGTAATCAATACACAGTTATTCTTAAGTGTTGAAACTTAGCTGAAAAGTGATCCCTGTTAAATATAAGAGTGGGAATAAGAGAGGGAAGAGATGTGCAATTTGGGACATGCTCAAGCTGACTTGCCCCAAACAGTAGAGTTAGAAACATACCAGGGGATTCCAATTCAACCCCATCAAGGTGGCATGTACCAATGCCATCTCACTAGTCCAAGTGAACAATTTCTGCTCACAACTGATCATAATGATAGGACTAAGAACCAAAGGGATCACATAAACAAGAATAGTGTCTGCAAATACTAGCTGATAGAATAAAAAAGGGAGAGAACGATCCAACATGAGAAGCGAGATAGACAGCAGACTCATAGAATGGCAGATGTCCTAAACAGCACTCTGGCCTCAGAATCAGCCCTTAGGGCATGCGGATCCAGCTGAAAAGCCCATGAGAGTATTTCAGGCATGGAAAGCCAAGACACTCTGGCAAAAAAAAAAAAAAAAAAAAAAAAAAAAAACCTAAATGAAATATCTCCACGAGTGAGATCCCAGTGGAAAGAACAGGTCATCACAGAAAGGAGGTACCCTTCTCTGAAGGGAGGAGAGAACTTCCACTTTGACTAGGACCTTGTCTAAATATGATCAGAGTCGGTGTGAACTCAAAAGGCTTCCATAGCCTTGGCAACTCATGACAAGAGCCTAGGGTGATTACTGATGCCATAAACAAGAGTGTCAATTTGTTAAGCCAACAACAGGAGTCACTGTGCACTTACTCCTCATGTAGGATCTCTGTCCTTAATGTGCTGTACATTGTGATTTAATGCTATAACTAGTACTCAAACAGTATTTTTCACTTTGTGTTTCTATGTGGGTGCAAACTGTTGAAATCTTTACTTAATATATGCTAAACTGATCTTCTGAATATAAAGAGAATTGAAAATGAATCTTGATGTGAATGGAAGGGGAGAGGGAGCGGGAAAGGGGAGGGTTGCGGGTGGGAGGGAAGTTATGGGAGGGGGGAAGCCATTGTAATCCATAAGCTGTACTTTGGAAATTTATATTCATTAAATAAAAGTTAAAAAAAAAATGACACTCCTAGGAATTAGTTGAAGGAAAGCTCCATGTAGTCACTCAAAACCCTTATGAGAGAAATAGCTTTTCTCAAATGTTTCTGAAGACACATTTAAATGTGTTTTCTATGTCCAGTTTCTAGTATATGCACCTCTTCTGGATGAATCTGCCTCTCTGTCCAAAGGCCTGGCATTGTGCTACTGTTTCCCTTACTTCCTAGGATAGTACCCAAGACAGAGCTTTCTAGCTATGATTAGTCCAAAATGAGGAAACTTAACCTAAATTAACCAAAGAAGTCTAATCCCAGTTGCTGATTTTTCAAAAATTAAATTCTCTGTCCCTGGCATAATTTTTGTGCACTGTAGAGTGCCTGGATTTGTAAAATTTATTGCAATTATTCTGTAGCTAATATACAGAACCAAAGTGGCTTGAAAGAAACTTTGACTCAACAGTGAACTCTGTGGTCATACCATAAAACAAGAACAATAAAACCTACCACGCCAGCATACCCCTCCACCCAAACATGAGAGTTGGAAGTCATCTCCTCCAGTCTCTTTCCTTTACATCATAGGTAAAGAATGAGATTCAAAGGGGGATAATGCTACAAGGTATTAACATCATCACCCTTTGTTTGAATGATGGCATTACTTAACTGTTCCAAAAGGACTCTCTTTGGTGTACACTTACTAGTTATCTTGTGAGAAAAGATTTCTGTTTATCAATCACCCAACACTCCCAGTTCTATGCTTTACCTCTGTGCAGAATAGAAGTATTTTTCCCATGTATCTGCCTCCACTTTTGATGGTTATATCTAAAGTTATCCCCAGAAAAGCTAACATATATCCCTAACCCAAATGGTACTTCCTGATTTGTCCTATTCAGGTCTCATCCCTCTTTTAGAAAAACAGTATGTCTTATCTGGAAAAACTTTGAGATAATCTTGTCTAAAGACTCCCTAATGCCAGTCTGCAATCCAGCTGCATCTGAATTACCCGAGGGGCTTTTGACAAATGTAGACTTTTTTGACTTTAGTTTTGCTAAGCTTTTTATTACCAAAAAATTCAAACATTTTTTAGAAAATGAGAGACTATCCCCAAGAACTCCCAGATGCTCAGCATCTAACTTCCACAATTAACCACCCACGGTCACTCTTGTTTCATTTATATCTCATCCAACTGCCTTTCTCCCTGGATTATTTTGAAGCAAATTTTATGCATAAATATTTCAAAATGCAAACATATATAATTCATAGGTATTTATTTTTCAAATACAGATTTCTGGAATTCTGATTCAGTGAGTTTTGAACTGGATGGAGGAATCTGAATCTGTAATAGGTGAAGCTGCTATGTAAATCTGCAAACAGCTGCATTTTATTTTCATTTTCATCTATAGAGAAAGAGAAGCTAAATAGAGAGGGGAAGTCACTAGCTGGAGGTTACTCTGTTGCCTTGTCACAGAAACAGGCTCCTGTTTTGAATAGAGAAATATTCTGAAGCTCAGAAAAGACACCATTTGAATGGTAAGTGCTTTGAAAATAATGGGACAGAAACCAGGAGCATGAAGCAACTTTCTGAGATGTCAACTAAGCAATGAAGCCTTCGCCGTCCACGCTGAAGTCTCATGCCTTTGAGCTCAGACTTCATTGACTGGACTACTCATTTGGAAGTTAATCACAGCCAGCCTTGTGACAGCTCATGTATTATGGAATTGATTTCACTCTTAAATTGCCTTAACTCTTCAACTAGATTTTAAGCTTATGAAGGGTAGGGACCTTGCCTGATCTGGCTTTGCACCACGCTCCTTTGTACCCCCAAATAGAACCCTTCGTGCTATCCTGTCACATGTGATATTTTTCTACAGTGCATTATTTCTTACCTACCTCACTAAAGGATTCATTTGGTACACTACTGCGTTAATGTCTAAATGTAGAGAGAAACTGAGTGTGCCTTATATTGTCCCTGAATACAAGGACATTCATGCGCTGGGATGTGAAAGGTCCTGTTGAAATGTTCTTCAGTGACTTGCCATTCTGCCTGGAATTGCCACTCTAGTTACCTCCTTAAGTGACTGGATTGAACCCCTAAGGTTCAATTAAGAATGCTAATCCAGAGGTTTCTTAGCATAAATTAGATGATTTTTTTATATCATAAAGGATCACAGAGTCTGCCTGTGCTCCAGCACGTGCCTTCCACTAGAGCTTCAGGTCAGTAGCTCAATTACGATTCTCTAGTGGAAGTCGAGAGGCTGTTAAATACCAGATTAGTGGGAATGGGTTTCCTGAAAAGAGGCACAGTACAGCACGGGGCCAAGAATGCAGGTTTTGGAGTGACATGGATCTGAATCTCAGACCTGACTCTACCATTTACTACTTGCGTGACATTGGAGTAGTTACCCAACTTCTCTGAGCCTCTTTTCCTTTTTCTGTAAAACAAGAGGTTAATGATAAAATTTAGCTTCATTTATTCATTCAACAAATTTGCAGGATCAGTGTGAAAATTAAGGGCCTTCTATGTGCTAGGCTCTTATTAGGCATTGGAAATAATACACATAACAAGGTCTCTGCACTCCTGAACTTAAAATCTGTATTTTAGGATTGTGCTGTGCCTTAAATGAAAAAATGCACAGGAAGAACTTAATTCAGAGACTGGAGGTGGGAAACATTACAGCATTACTTATCTTTATAACTATTATTATTTTAAAGTCTTTTAATTATTAGTAAAGGAAAACTTTGCATAGTTTACTTTTCACAATCTGTTGTGACACACTTCTAATGATATCAGAATCCTTTGGATCTCTGGTAGCCTGGGCATACACTCTATAGTATTTTCCCTTCCCTGTGCCCAATTCAATGTTTTTGCCACTATTGTGATGGATACCAGTGTTGCCAACCTGCATAGTTCTTTATTACAATTTTCTCAAGACTGGGTAGTTGTGGGCGAAGTTGGCTAGTTTTTTGTTTGTTTGTTTGTTTGTTTGCCATGTCTGACCATCTTCAAGGTCTGCTTGTGCCCCTGATTGGGCTTTCTACTTGGCATGCCTTGTTGGAGCCTAGAGTTGATCAACTCCAATGACTTCATCTTCCTTATGGCCACCATCTTCCTGCCTTAGGTGTATGAGAGCTTCAACCAAGAGCAGCCACAAGAGGGTCAGAGAGTGAGAAAGAAGCTTATTCTTTAAAGCAAACATCTAATACAGACCTTAAGGCCTCATATGCAACTACCCCATAACTGGATCCAGCCCTTTAACAAAATCTCCACAGGCAAGGGCCTCAAGTTTTTGGAAGGGCCTCTTGGGTTCCCTTTAGGACTTTGCAAATACTAGTGAGCAGGCAATCTTCCCAGTGTGCTCATATCTCTTTTTATGGTTATTACTATCACCCGGAAAGGAAGGTGGATGGCACCACAGAAAGATATTTTATAATTTGCCCAAGCTCATGCTGTGTATATAGTGGTAAAGAAAAACTCAGCCTTGGATCCCTCAAGCCTAGGGAAAAGCAAGAAGTAGCCCCACAAAAAGACCTTTGTTGAAGGGAGAAAAACCTATTTCAGCCAAGAAGATATTCTTACTTTAAGCTTTAAACCACAGCATACCAAAAGAAGTCCGTTACCACGCAGCAATGCCGTGTCAGGGTCGACTCAAGGCAGAATGTTTACGTCACGTGCGTTTGCAGAAGAGCTAAAGCAATATACGGTAAGTGATATGTAATTGAGGCAAAAATCCCATGTACTTAAAGGATTAAAATTCATACAATCACAAGCAGAGAGGTTGGGAGCTCTTGGAATGAGTATCAACAGGCCTAATATTGAGAAATGATCAGCGGGTGAGAATTAACATGGAATTCAATGCACATAAAATGAGGAACAGTTACAAGATGATAAGGCGGGAAATGACCACAGAAGAGAAGAATACAAGGCTTACCTCTGAAGGCAAGAATTGAAAAACTGATGTGTAATATCCAGGGAGGCAAGCTGACTTTGGGCTTCAGTAGGGAGGAATCAATAGCAGAGAGGTCCAATCTGAGAGGTGTGGAAGGGAAGCAGCACTCAGATGTCCAAGGGTCATGCCAGCACATGAGATAATGGATCTAGGACAACAACACAAACTTTAGTTCCCACCTATTAGTGTGCTTGAAGCTCCTGGTATATTTTCTGCCCTGGTCAGGAGTACCTTAATAACTGCTGGGCTGAGCCTGCAGACCCTATGCATTAGTGACTCCTGCTGAGCAGACTCCACATCAGGTAGCTTTGTTTTATTTGTAACACAACAGATGAGGAGAGATATAGCTCAAAAGCTACAGGGTCAGCTTAGCAGGTACATACAGAAACATCTTGAACACACAAAACCAGATTCACACTCAAAAATCCAGACTCAGCTATGCAGACCCGTATTCAGATGCACACTGGAGAGTCAACATCCAATCATTTTTCAAGTGACTGCTTATTCCTACCTTCCCTAGTTTATTCAAAAAACTAATACTTACACATAGCAAATATTTGTGGCTTAAAACAAAGGGCCATCAAATAAATCTAAAGATGAGTTTTGAACAGGTCTTTTGCCTATATTCTCTTTTTCTTCCTGCGACTGACTAATGCTAGATTCCAAAGGTCACTTGTCTTTCGCAATTACTCTGCAGCACTACGTCCTACCTGCAGCCTTTAAAACATTCTAGCCTAAAGAGGATTCATTCTATTTTCTTGGAAATAAATGTGAACTGTCAATCGAATACCACTAATAAATGTCTCTAATTGATGTTTGAGGAGAGGAATTTTTTCCCTTAGGCATGCTGCCTTTTATCTTGGTCAGTGGCCTTGTTCTTGTTGTTTAAAAAAAATTATTTGCGCATTCATAAAGCACTGGATGAGAGTTAGAGGACAATACTTCACGTTTCCTTTTGTCAAAGTGGATAAAGGCACCATTAGTACAAAAAGATTTTTTCTTTTCTCATGATTTAAGGCCAGTATATTTTAACAGCCAAATCAAAAACAGATTCAGGTGTCAGGTTCACTTTAATCAGATGGAAATATCTATCCTAATCAAATGCCTGAAGCCAAGGTATGTGCTGGGAAGTTTGAATTTTATTCCTCCCATTCCTTACTTGGGTGACCTTATCATTTTTTTTAATACTAAAACGGGAATTAAAGCACCTAACTCACAAAGGTATTGTGAAGTTAAGGTAAATAAGATAATCATTGTGGTTGTTGGGGGGAGGAAATGATGAATATCTAATTCCAAAGCCAACTGAGAAATGCTAGCAAGATACAGCCTTGGGGCTGGCACTGTGTCGCAGCAGGTTAAGCCACTGTCTGTAGTGTTGGCATCCCATATGGGTGCCAGTTCAAGTCTCGGCTGCTCCACTTCCTATCCTGCTCCCTGTTAATGCACCTGAGAAAGCAGTAGAGGATGGCCCAAGTCCTTGGGTCCCCACCACCCACGTGGGAGACCCGGATGAAGCTCCTGGCTCCTGGTTTTGGCCTGGTCCAGCTCTTGTTGGTGCAGTCATTTGGGGAGTAAACCAGCAGATGGAAGGTCTCTTTTTCAGTCTCTCTGTAACCGTGCCTTTTGAATAAAATTAATACATCTTTCAAAAACAGAAGATATAGGCTTAAGTCAAGTGCAGATGGAAATACTAGCTTTATCACCAGTAACATTGGATTCAAGAGAATAATTCTGAGATGCAGCCAAATGGTTAATTAGTTCTCTCCTGTATACCTCTGGCCTTTCTGATGACTCACTTGGGAGAGCTCAGGTCTTCAGAGCAGACACGCTTGCCCATGATGTCTATCCAATTGCAGAACACAGATCGTGAATATGCTCAGATCATTCACTACTCCTCTCATGAAGAAGATCACCCAATTTAAGATATAAAAATGCAGAGCACACAGATTTCCATTTCAGATAAATAAGGAAAAGTTTTTAATATATCCCATGTAGTGTTTAAGATACAGTTATTCTATCAACATTGCCTACTCTTTATCTGAAATTCAGACTTAATAGGCATCCAATATTTTACCTGGCAACTGTATCTGTGGGATGGAAGAAAGTGAGGGTGGGAGCAGAATTCTGGAGTTTTGCTATAGTAGAAGGAAGATTACTCACAAAGCCATGAGAATACAGGGTTTTGCCTAACAATCAAGCAATTTGGGACCATGGTGCCGAGTATACAGTGTGTGCTAAACACATGCTTCTTGCTGTATTTTATGTGTTTAAGAACCCTGATCGTCAACTCATTTATACCAAGGCATTAGTTTCTTATTACGGTGCTCTTCTAGAACATACTATGATGCTCTTCTTTTACTTTAAATGAGGTCCAGGAGGTAATCAATGCTTAACCACAGAAATGCTCTAATGATTGATCTTCAGCCTTTACTGAGCATCATGATGCCCTGGGGAGCTTGTTAGAAATACAAACAGCCAGAAGTCCCTCCCCAAGTTTGATTCTGAGGTAGGATCTAAGGTATTTGTATCTTTAACAAACTTCCAGAGGGACTCAGATGCATAGCCAAGTCTAAGGCTCGTCATTTTCACATGTAAGTGCACAGTGAGGGAGCAGGATATTGGTATGTCCAGGGCAAGGTATACTCCTTTACCCAACAGGTTACCTGAGAAACTATTATGCCAATGCATGTGCCATTGGTTTAGAACCACTGTCCAGGGCCATTCCAATCTTAGTAGCAATGTGCATAAGCTCCAGCAGTAAAATTATGAGAATTAAAGTTCTTTAGTAGAGGTCATTTTAATCAGGGATTTCTTCCAGGCCTCTTAAATCATAATACATGTTATGTGTGACTGTGAGAGCAGACCTGGTTAGCCACACTATTCCTTCTCACTGCAGATTATAGGCCAATGTGAAGGGGCTACAGGAAAGGCAATTAAAAAGAGTATAGGGTCAGGAAAGAGTAGGAGACAGGGTCAAGGAAAGATTTTCAGAGAAGGTGATTACCCTTAAGTCCTTGAAGGGTGGGTATAAATTTGCCAACAAAAAAGACAGAAAAAGATAGATACATAGACGCTAGCACACAAAAGACTACCAGAGCCAAGAGAAGACTGAAAGGGTTGAAGGCTCTAAAACTAATAGAAGGGTGGGTGTTTGGTCTAATGGTTAAGATGTCTCTTGGGAAGCCTGCATCCCATATCATATCATATCATATATCATATCATATCATATCATAGTTCCTGGATTTGAGTCCTGGCTCTGCTTCTGATTCCAGCTTTCTGATAATGCACACAACAGGAAGCAGCAGGTGATGGCTCAAATAGATAGGTCCCTGCTACCCACATGGCATGGGGGACCTAGATTGAGTTCCCAGCTCCTGACTTTGCCCTAGTCTTAACTTCAGCTATTGCAGGTAATTGGAGAATAAACTGGCAGATGGGAGATCTCTCTCTCTCTTTCTTTCTAAAATAAAAAAATAAATTTGAAAATTTAAAATTAAAAGAGAGTTTCAGAATAAGACATAAAGAGACATATATAAAGGGAAGAAAGATGGGAGAGAATGAAGGCACGCACACACACACACACACACACACACACACACCCCTACAGCTGACATAGAGAGATTCTGGGAAGACAGAGAAAGTGAAAAAGGAACAAATAGGGAGATAGAAATTCAGATTATAAAAATAGTTGCAATCACCCTTACCGTAGGATTTTAACTATTGTTTAAACACGGGATCATGGTGAAACAAAACACCTAATAGACATACACTTTCTCAGAAGACTAGCTCATGGCTATGGGGAATCTGAAAGCATAGGAAATGAACACCACATTTGCTCATTCTTGATGACATTTGCTACTTATAAATGGCTGTTTTCAGGGGGAAATATTGATTATAATTCTAAAAGTAGGCAGATGCATCATTAATATATTTAATAATTAAGAGTAGAATCATAATACAGTATTGAGAAGTAAGGCAGCCCTTTTCCTGAACTCAGTCTAAAAGTAGAATCTCAAATAGCTGCCATTGCAATTCTCCAGGACTATCATGTGCCCCCCCCCAATTTTTGTTATTATTCCAATTCATTTTCTGGTTATTATGAAACTTTTGGAAAGCCCTTTGCAGCTGATGAGCCCAACTGTTAAGTGTAGGTGATTTGGCTTCTGCTCTGGGCAATGTTGTTGAACACGCCAGCTTCCTGGAAGAAACACGTTAGAGAGAGATCAATTTTGCTTCGTGGTGCTTAATATCACCTCAAGGTCTTTTCCCTCCTGTTCCTTTTTCCTCTTCCTTTTGAATCATACATTCAAATAACCACATGTGTGAACATTCAAAGGAACACAGCTCAGCATGTCTTTGTAAAGGTACAGAAGACAATATGGCATGACACATGCTCAATATGCTGTTTTGAATTCTCTAGAACTTTGTTGCTCCAAAATCAAATATCTTCAGATAAAGGGAAAGTATGTTGCTCAGTCAGAAACATGTAGGTGCCAAGTTTGATTTCTCTTCTGTATCTTTACCATTTTCAGCAGCTATTTTGCAACCTGAAAGTTTTTATCCTCTTTTCTTTCCTATTTGTAGTTTAGAAAGTAAGCAACAGATGAGGAATCACTGTATCTGGGGAAGGGGACTGGGTGATTTCTCCTTGAAAATCTTGCAGTAGCTATGGACAAAAGCCTAGGTTGGGAACGGAGTGGGTGACAGCTGGTATACACTTGGTAGCTCAGTGGGCAAAAGAGCGGGCAGCAAAGGAAGGCTTGCCCATCTTCCTCTCTCCCTTGACACAGCAGCAGTGCTCACTCTATCTGTGTATGGGGAATGGAACTAAGAATGCCCTAGGCAGATTCCTAACTACAAAGAATCTCCTACTGTTTCCCTGTCACAAAACAAATTTTTCATTCCGGAGGAATTACAAGCAGTTCCAAAAAGTAGCAGCCTTTTCCCAAAGACTCCTAGTGGCTTCCAGTTTCTACTGCAAAGACATTAGCCCCTGCACTTCTGCTTTGATGATTATTGAACTTATGATTATTTTTTCTACTGCTGTGGTAACTGGGACCTCACCTTTGTACCAAGGCACTCTCTGTTGCCTTTATTCCCGGATCCATGATCTACTTCTCCCACGTACATTGTTCTACTGCCTTTGATTCCGGAGGAGAGCCTTTCTACTGTATAGTGATAGCATTTTCAAACGTCCTTAGGTAGCCTGCATTACCCATTATCATGGTTATTTTGTATCCTCCATCCAAAGCAGACTTACTCCTTCAGGTTGATAATTCTCTAAGTATTAAAGGCATTTTCCCTAGAGAAGACTGTGAAGTACTTGAGAAACTTAAAAAGAAATTACTTATTTTATTCATTTGGAAGGCAGAGAGAGAAAGAGAGAGAGAGAAAGAATCCAGATCTCTGATCTGCTGATTTTCTCCTCAAATGCCTACAGTAGCCAAGGGTGGGCCAGGCAGAAGCCAGGAGCAAGGAGCCCATTCTTTGTGGGTGGCAGGAAACCAAGTATTTGCTGCCTCCCAGGGGGCACAGTAGCAAGAGGAAGGAATTAGAAGCTCAGTCAAAACCCAAAGCCAGGCACTCCAATATGGAATGCAGGCATCCTAAGCAGCATCTTAAATGCTGGGCCAAATGCCCACTCCTTGAGTAACTTCTGGTATTTATCATTGGTTATTAACCCTTCTTCCAAGATAAAAGAATATATATATGAAGGGGTTCTTCAAAAAATTCATGGAAAATGTTGAAAAAGTATGTATTACATTCAAAAGCTTTTTTTGCATCAAAATAAGCTTGTCTTTTCATTCCATTATTCCATACTTTTTGTATTCCCCTCAGATAAGTAGTTCTCCCCTATGTCCCTTCCCATAATACTTTTCCCATTCATCAATCAATTGCTCAACAAATGTTTCCTGAATACTCATGCTAAGTACTGGGGATAAAGTGGTGAATGAAACATGAATTTCCTTACCTCACAGAGATTACAGATTAAGAGAAGAACAGACAAGTAATGACATAAAAGTGTAAGTGTTATACAAGGAAGGGCACATTTGCAGTTGAACTCCACAGCTTCTCTGAGAAAGTGACACCTAAGATTAAACTTCAAGGTATTTGCTAGGAGGAAATGGAGTGAAGTAAAAGTAGAGATTTTTCACAGAAGATGGCAGGTATGGAAGTCTGGGAGGAAAAGAAAACCTGGCAACTTTTGCTTAACTGGAAAAAAAAAAAACCTTAAGCATAATTGGAATGTAGAGTATGAAGGGAAATGTGGCTAGAGAGAGATTGACTAGGTATGAAAATCTCCATTGAGAAGATGTAGATTCTTGTGATTCAGTCCAAAAACTCAAGAATTTCTCATGAGATAACCGGAAGCCATGTGCAGGATACAAATGGAGCCACTTGCTCAGGGTTGCATTTGAGAAAGGACACTGACTACAGTGTAGCAGAACCAGTGGGAAAGGACAAGGACAGGAGAGGGAAGAACAATTAAGAGTGTTGCAGTAGTAGGACAATCTGCAAATGGTGGTAGCTTGAGCTAGGATAGTGGCATAGGGATAGAGCAAACAGGCTGGATTTAAGACGTGGAATTAAATTAAACATAGGATGACAAGAAGAAAACAGAACCAAGGATGGCATCAAGTTTTTGGTTTGGGTAATATACTTGGAGGACAGTGGTGATGTTGTGTCAGATGGGTTAATAAATAGGTTTGTCCCCTTTGGAATGAAGGAAAGGGGAGTTCTTTTAACAGGGTGCAAAATGTTTGTTTCTCCCCAAAAATTATCTTTAACAAGATGAAAGTACCTATCCCACTTCTTTGGAGTTTCTAGTTTTATCATGAGATAACAAGGAAGTAGTGGTTACACCATTCTGAGTTCTCAGTTTACTATGAAAACAGAAAAAAGTTACAGATCCGACCCTTCTGATTTTTCTTTTTTGGTCTTATGAGCAAGCTAGACAGGACAAAGAAGATTACAATATCAGCCTTTTGATGAGTTTTGCCTTCCTTCCTTCCTTCCTTCCACCCTCTCTCTCTCTCTTTCTTTTCCCTAAAAGTGTGCTTTAATGACACAGACCCTCACAGTTCCTCGGACTGCCTCTCTTGGAGGCTCCCTCCGTGTTAGGCCATCACAAAACACACCAAACACCGGAGTAAGGGAAAGGGTTTATTGGGGAAAACCCAGCAGACTGGAGGGAAGGGGCGAAGAGGGCAAAAGAGAGAGAAGGATAGTATAAGAGAGAGACAGAGAGGAGCTAGCGAGGAGAGAAGAGAGAGAGCAAAGAGAAGAGAGAGCAGAGGGAAGAGAGAGATGAGAGAAGAGAGAGCGAGCAGAAGAGAAGAGAGCAGGAGAGAAGAGCCAAGAGAGAGTAGAGAGCAGAGAGAGAGGAGAAGAGAGCCACGAGTTCAGGAACAGGTCCTTTTAAAACTTTGCCAGGGGGCAGGCAGGGAAGAAGGAGTAGTGAATCCCATTAGGATGGGGGTGGAGCTTGACACTGGTGGTTGGGGCATGTGGCCACCTGGCTTCCAGCAATGGCGGCGGCGGCTAGAGCCTAGGATGGCGTCAGGGTGTAGATCGTGCCATAGATAAAACTGTGCCATTTTCTTACCACTCCTGGTTGCCAAAACAGGAGGTTTCTGACTTTAAAAAATCTTGCTTGTCTCTCTGCCTTTTCCAAGTAGAAATTCTTTCACGTGAGACAAAGAACCATTTTACCTGTAACATTGTCTCTTATTAGAGTAAGGAATACCAGACAAATAGCAGGTTTGGAGAGCAAGATGACTTCAATATTAGAGTTTTAACTTTGAGGTATCATCAAAACATCCCAGTGGAGGCGCCAGTCAGACAGTGATATAGCAGGGGACTGAAGCAGAAAAGAGAGGTCAGAGATGAAGCTGTATTTTTGTGGCCATTTGAGTATGTGAGCTAGCCCAAGAGGAGCATGTAGGGTAAAAAAAAATACCCAAAAAACCAAGGGCTTTCAGGAATGCCTGCCTTTCACGACTGGAATAGTCGGTGAAGTTTGCTGACAGTCTTAGGAGGAGTGATTGGATAAACAGGAGTAAAATTAGTAGAGGGCAATGTAACAGAAACCAACAGAAGAGAAAATTTGTAGGAGGAAAGTCAAATGGCAAGTGCTGATGGGAGGTGAGACAAGAGAGAACAAGGTTCGGATTTTATTACATGCAGACACCAGCTACAATGTTTAGGACACATTGTGGTACTGGTGGTGAGCAGGGGTCCTAGGGGTTGGAAGGAAAACCAGAATGTAGCGGGTCAAGGAGTAACTGTGAGACGGGCAAATGAAGACAGAGAATCCATACCAGACCACTCCTTTGAGGAATGTGGCTCAGAAGGGAGGAGAAAAACAGGATTGTATCAAGGAGGGTGAATGGACTACAGGGAAAGATTTTGTATTGACTCGGACATGGAATTTATGTTGACAGAAAATTCCTTCTCTTGGGAGAGTGAATCCTAGGGCAATACAAGAAGAAAAGAGACCTGAGCGCATTTTAAATACAGAATCTGTGTCTCTCATTAACTAAGAGAAAGTCAGTCCTGAAATCCTGTTCTTCTTTCTCCCATATGTTTGCTTTTATTCCTATGTGACCTTAGGTTTCAAGTCTCCGAGAGAAGGAATCCACAGTCAATATGCATTTCAGGTCATAGTCCAGGATTAGAAATCAAACTATCTATTTCCATTCTAGGGCCCTATAGAGGTTCACTTTCCCTGTCAAAATCCCAATTAGAAAATTATTTATGAGTTAGAAAGATGTGAACCTGTTTCTCATCAGCATACTATCTCTCCTCTGATCTCTCTGTCAAATTTTTCTTCATCTATCTCCTAAAGAGGCATGGCAATTAGCCCTGTAAATTTCAGGCTTTTAGAGATTTAGAGTTGAATTCTGATAATCAATTGAAAAAAAAAAAACTACCTGATTAGCATTAACCTTTTCTATATACTGAAATCACAGATCCACTTTGTTTTAGGAACTTAAATATTAGAAAAAGAAACAAAAATTGTTTCCCATTTCACTCCAAGCACGGCCAGTTTATCCCCTGAAGAATTTCTCACTGGCTTGCTCCTTCCTCCCTGTTTGTTAAGAAGAAGGCTATTAGGTTTGTTGCTTGGCTTTTTCAAAGGCTGTAAACCCCTCAAGATAGAGGGGAGAGGCCGGAGGGAGAGATTGATGGCACTCAAAGACAGCAATTGCTTTGTTTGGCGGTCGCAGAAAGAATTTTCCATATTCTCAGTCCTTCCTACCCCCCAAGTTTACCATGCACACTCCCACGCCACTCTTTCCACACTCCCAAGGCTGAATTGGAGCATAAGACAGGGAGGGGAGCAGCCATTCTGCAAGCTACTAAATAAGCAGATTATTGCATAGAGTCATGATTAGCTGGAAGTGTTTCCTGCCTGCCTGCCTCCCTCATCTGGACATTGCATTATTGCCCTCTGACACACTCAACAGGCCCTGCACGCTTGTGCCCGGGCACTCACCTTCTTTTTTGGAGCAGCCATGCTCTCCAAAAGAAACTACCTTTCCCATCATGGGCTTAACATGATGCCGCCATACGATCTATCACAGACGCTGACACACTTGCTTCCAACCGTGGATCGGATGTCGTGCAGTGCAGAACGCAGAACTGAGGCAGAGAGACCCCATCTGCAGCTCACAAGGCATGGTGGATATTGGCTCTGGTAGTAGACGCCACTTTCCTGGATGGGTATAGTAGAATTGCCACAACAGGAGATGATAATATTTGTGAGCCTTACTAACAAGCTTGAATTCTAACATAAAGCAGTTCATTGTTATGCTGCAGAATGTGAAATCTTAATGCTTCTGCTATTCAGACTCATCTTATTTCACAACATGATTTACTGCAGCTCCAAGGAGCCAGCAGAAGGGAAAAAAAAATAGGGGAGGTGGGAGGAAAACGAGTTGGGGGCAAGAAACGTGGATGAACTCAGCATCGCGAGCAAATTCCACTGCCACTGATAATGTAATATTTTGCTTTGACTAACACTCTATCTTGTTGAATGCGTGCAGTGTTCTAATAACCGTTTCTTCAAACCTAGTCACTGATTTTTTTTTTTTCTACATTCCACTTTCAAAACAAGCTGTGTTCCAACCTGGGGAGAAAGAAAGGAGGAAACCACGACACAAGAGGTATGTTTCTGTCCAAAGACATGCTGAAAGTGTTCACCTTGCCGGATTCATTCTCTCCTGTCAGAAATTTCCAACAGACGATGTAGGAATTGGTGTTGGACTGATCACTGGGCAAACCACAATAGAAACTAATTGCCATGGACTTCTGCTAATGGAACCTGTGCTGATGGATACTCGCTAATAAAATGTCAATCTTTTGGTGCTAGTGTCATGTATTCTGTTCAGAAAGAGCAAGTTAAAAGAACTAATTAGGCAAGAGCTTCCAGGAAATACTGACTCACTTGAGGACGACAGTATTTTAAGTACAGTTCACTGTGGGTACAGGTAGTCCTTCTTGTACCAGGAGGCTGGAATGACCTGTTGATAGCATATACTTGGTATAGAAACTAACCTTTAAACGTTATTCTGCGGTCATTATGTTGAGATCATTTCTACCTCTAAAGTCCCGGGTTCCTGGAATGACTCTGAATAATAATGATAATGATAATAATAAATAGCCCCAGGTGTCAAAATAGGAATTTTTCAAGTTAAATAATATGCTGAGAGCTACTGTCTTCCTTAACAGAGGTTGTCAGAATTTTGGATTTAGCCTGTAGTCAAGTTCAGTGGGTGAGTTCTTCCACATAAATTCTAAGCACCTATTTTCTTGTGAGAGTACTACTGTGCTCGGGGTGCAAAAACCAAAAAAAAAAAAAAAAAAAAAAAAACAAAATCTTTTGGTAGGGTAGGTAGCATGGTCATGAGATGAATCTCAGTTAACTCTTGAGACGAACAGAAAAACTTCTTTGGGACAATTGTTTTTCAGTTTTTGGACAAAATAAAAGGCAAGTTTCCTGGGTGCTGCCCTTCTAAGACTTTTTATTTGAAGCTTGACTGGATTTGCAAGGATGATGTCTCTCTGTACACAGAGAGGGCAGGAAGAGGGCAAGCAGATGCCCGTGTTTCTAGAGAGGGGTAAGTATGTACAAAGTCACAACTTTCCCATTACCTCCCTGTGCATAGAAGCAGCTTGGACTGTGTCAACCTCTGCATGTGGATCTTCCCAAAAGATTAACTACAAAATCGTCCTTCCCACTTTTGTGTCTCTAGAAGTGACAAAGAAAACTCACTGATGCCTTGTTTGTCACTTTGGACAGCTGACAGATACTTTGCCAATGTCAAACCATTTCAGTATCTCTACTCATGCAAACTGGATCAAGGAGGCACTTCCGAAGGGGGCAAAAGAGAGGCTGCTAATCTTTGCATGGGGCCAGTCCATGACTGAATGGCCCACTGGGCTGAAGGGCCCTTTGGGCTGAACAACCTACATCCTCTGTCTTGCAGCTTTACCACTTATACTACCATGTGATTGTTCAGGAAGCACCAAGCCATAATCTGATTTCCACAGATAATCAGAAATGGGTAAGTCCTTTCTGTTGACTTGTAAGTATTCATTATGTGCTTTATCAGGATAATTATACAGTGTAACACAATTTAAAATGAAATACAGTATATGCACAGTGAGAAAGGAAATACACAAGCCAGATGTTACTTGTACTTTGTGCAAACATCATATACAGATTATCTCTAAAATGTAGTTTTGTATTTGAAAATAAGAACATTAGCAGGTTTTCATTTTAATGCTGGGGAATCTTAGAACAATTAATAGTGTATTGCATCCCAGTAGGACTTTTATAACGAGCAGCCCTTAAACCACATCACCTTATAGCTTCCTTTTGAATAGTAGGAGCAAAGCTAGTGTGTTATTTGTCCCTTGGGAATGTAGTAGAAATAGAACCTGCAATACAAATGTTAATAACTCAACAGGAATCCCATCTGTCACAAAATCCCTTTGTTTCTAGTCCACTTCTTAGAACTCAGCCACAAACACATAAACTTCTTGTGAGTAGCAGAGCACTTTGTCATGATTACAGTAGTTTAACAACCATGAAGTTGAGGGTACCTCTTTGTGTTTATTCCGCCCCTTCTGGAGCTGAACAAAAGTATCTGGCTGGGCTAGTGAACAGAGAATGCTGCCTACAGAGGGGGAGGAGACTGCGGAGTTACAGCGGTCAGGAAGACAATGGTGTCAAGGCGGCTGCGAGCAGAGTCACCTGCAGCACTGGCAACCTCAGGTCTGCTGTGGCTTTCACAGTAAGTAACAGCATCGCAGCAGAATAGTGGAAGTGGCTCAGACTTTAGTTGGAATTGTACTTCAGAAAGAACCTAAAAACAGCCAGAGTATACAAAACACATGATTTTGCCTTGGATTTGTTATTACAGCCATTTTCATGAGACTCACCAGCGAGATCAAATCTTTCTTTGTGGGCAGCTGGTACAGGTCTCATCAGCCCAAATCCCATCCAGGATCCCAGCAGGGTGTCTGGCCAGCACAATGGAGCACTTTATAGTGAGCTCCAAAGAATCCAGCAGAGAGGGGAGACCTTTGCTTGGCTCTCAGCCCTGCCACTTGTTTACTGTGAGATGCTGACCATGTAGCTAAGAGCACGCATTTTGCCACCTGCCAGACTTGGATTTAAATCCAACACTTTCTCTTGGGCAAGTTGTTTAACTTCTCCAAGTGTCACTTTTCTCATTGGATTACTGTAAATCACTGTAAATTCTCATGAGATGGCTAAATATTAAATTTAAAAATTGTGTTGGGGCCAGTGCTGTAGTGTAGTGGGGTAAAGCGCAGTTTGCAGGGCCAGCATCCTATGGGCACCAGTTCGAGTCCCAGCTGCTCCACTTGTGATCCAGCTCCTGATAATATACTTGGGAAAGCCGCAGAAGATGGTCCAAGTACTTGGGCCCTTGCACTCACATAGGAGACCCAGAAGAAGCTCTTGGCTTCGGATTGGCCCAGCTCCGGCCATTGCAGCCATTTGAGGAGTGAGCCAGAAGATGGAAGAATTCTCTCTCTCTCTGTCTCTCCTTACCTCTCTCTATAATTCCGCCTTTTCAAATAAATAAATAAATAAATAAATCTTTTTTTAAAAAAAGGAATTGATAAACATTTTTTAAAATTTGTGAAAAACACTTTGCATACCGAGAAACACATACTAAGTGCTCAATAAATAGTATTTACTATTATGAGTGGAAATTGATGTATTCCCTACAACAATTGGGGTTAATAGTATTACTCTGATTCAATATTATGCTCTGAGAAACAGTTAATACTTTCTTGAGAGGAGCAGAAAGGGCAAGGTGCTGACCTGTCTTTCCTTCGCTGGGAACCTAAAACCTCTAAGTGGAACACAAAGTCCAACAGTTTTTAGAGAGTCCAAAACACTGGCTCATTGTTTCCAAAACACCTGGGAAACTTTCTAAAAATACGTAGTCACAGGATCCACACCCAGCAGGTCTAACACCAAATCAGGCTAAAAATCTCCTTCTATAAGGGGGGGCCACTAAGTGATGACACACAAACGGGATGGAGAACCACTGGCTGAGAGTGGTGCTCTCAGGCTCTCCAGTGATGTAGCATGGAAGACATTGGGCCATGGAGAGTAATTTGATGTGAACCCAGAAGTGGCAGAAGTAAAGATGGTAGATGGTGAGTAGGAGGCTGGTTAGATCCAGGTAAGAATGGAGAAGGAAGTGGCGCGCATTTCACACAGTGACTAATGCTCCACTTGGGATGCTTGCAACCCATATTGGAGTGCCTGTGTTCAAATCGTGATTCTGCTTTTTGTTGTTGTTGTTGTTTTGTTTTGTTTGTTTGTTTGTTTGTTTTTGACAGGCAGAGTGGACAGTGAGAGAGACAGAGAGAAAGGTCTTCCTTTGCCGTTGGTTCACCCTCCAATGGCCGGTGTGGCCAGTGCGCTGCGGCCGGCGCATCGTGCTGATCCGAAGGCAGGAGCCAGGTGCTTCTCCTGGTCTCCCATGGGGTGCAGGGCCCAAGGACCTGGGCCATCCTCCACTGCCCTCCCGGGCCAACCGGGACAGAATCTGGCGCCCCGACTGGGACTAGAACCTGGTGTGCCGGTGCCGCAAGGCGGAGGATTAGCCTATTGAGCTGCGGCGCCGGCCGGATTCTGTTTCTGATTCCAGCTTCCTGCTAAAACACATTGGGAGAGGCAGCAAGTGACGACTCAAATGTTTGAGTACCTGCTACCCATGTTGGAGAACTGCTCCTGGCTTTGGTCTGGTGCAGCCCCAGCTGTTTTGGGCATTTAGGGAATGAAGCAGCAGATAGAAGAGCTCTTTCTGCTTTTCACACAACAAACTAATTTAAATCTGGTAGGTTGTTTTCATTTTGTTTTATTTTTCAAAAAGAATGGAGATGCACGACAGGCAACCAGGTGGTGAGCTGTGATGTAAGCAGGGCACTGTCAGCAGCCCATTCAAGGGGCCAGTGATTCGGGCAGGTTGGCGGAGCAAGGTCAAGCAGACCAGTCAGGAGGCTGCCGTAAACTGCGGCTCATGAGATAGATTGTGCACATACCTCCTACAAAACCAAAAGATCCTTATAGCATCGCATCGCATCGCATCTTTGGATTCTCTTATTCAGCTTGCCTCCTTTTGAAGGGCTACTGCCTTTTATTCATGGTACTCTTTTACAGATCCTAAAAGAGAGAGAAAAACACCACTGCAGAGATGAATCATGAAAGAAATCAACATCTGTGCTACTTTTTCAATTTAAGAGAGAGAATCATTAAGGTTCTTTTACTTACACCTAAGACAATTGACTTTCCCCACGTTCCCATTCCAATAGTTTCCCCTATCAAACTCAGATTCTTCAGCATACCCAGGCTGTGAATTGCCCTTGGCAACTTTGCAGTGCCACGTGCTAGGTTCAATAGTGTCTATGCAATACTTAGAATTTATTCATTGAATGCATCATACGTATAGAGGTGCTGCTTATTTCTTTGTGTACTTGAGACCATTTTCATGGGATACTTTTGTTTTCTGCCCAGTGTACAGTCAATAAGTTGTGCTGATTGACTGTGGGTAAGAAAAGATAGGTGTATCTGATTAGACTGTTTTTACAGAATTAATCAGTGGTGATTATCCTGTGTATAGAACCAGAGCGTAAGTGTGTACTCCAGGCATGACTTGGTTATATGCGGCTTTCATCATAGCTCAGAGTTTTAACCCCAACTTGAATAGCCGAGCTACCAAGACACTAACATATAAGTGGCAACATTTGAAGATAGGCATGCATGAGGCTCAAACATGCCAGTGCTATAGATTATGTCTAAATTGTCTAGTACACTAAGGTACTCCACAGCATCCAGTTCTGCCCACTTTCCTCACCCCTACCCTAACATAACCTGCTATTTCTCCTCTGAACTATAAAAGCTATCTAACTGGTCACTTCACATGGACATGTGTCCACTCTCCAAATCTGATACAGGTTGAGCATTTCTAGTATGAAATGTTCTCAATATGAAATTTTTTTGTGTGTGCTATGTGAGGAGGCAGATGGGGTAATAGGCAGTTAGATTGGTCCTGGACAGAATGAGGAAAAGGGGAAATCTTTTTAAGATGGTGCAAAATGCTTGCTTCTCCCCAAAAGTTGCCTTTAGCAAGACAAAACTGCTGATCCCACTCCTTTGGAGTTTCCAGTTTTATCATGAGGATAGCAAGGAAGTAGTGATTCCATCCTTCTGAGTTTTCAGTTTATGTGAGAGCCAAAAGTCATGGATCCCAACTTTCGGATGGCTTTCTGTCTTATAATGAGCCAGCTAGACAGGATAGGCAAGATTGCAAATCCAGCCTTTTCACGGGTTTTATCCCCACCCTCTGGCTGCTTGTTAGCTGCTGGTATTTTTTTTTTCTACCAAAATTGTGTTTAAAAGACTCAACCATCAGTTTCTCAAGTCTGCCTCTCTTGGAGCCCCTCTCCTGGCTGCTGCGGTAGGAAGTTTTTGACTTAAACAATTATCTTGCTTTGTTCACTGCTTTGTGCATGTGGAAGGTCTTCCTTCACATGAGACAAGGAACCAAGGCTGCCTTTCTTCATTGCTTACCCCAACACTACCATGATACCACCAGTGGGAAATCCCACACCTGATTTCATGTGACTGGCTGTGGTCAAAATACCAGCACACTAAAAATAGTGTATAAAATTACCTTCAGGCCATGTGTATAAGGTATATATTAAACATAAATGAATTGCACTTTTAGACTTGGAATCCACTTTCAAGGTATATTAATATGTATGCATAAATATCACATTTTAAGAAAAGAATCTGAAATCCAAAACACTTCTGGTCCCAAACATTTTGGATAAAGGATACTCAACTTATATTCACATTCTAAGCAAAATTATTTTTGTAAATGCAGATAAAAGCATGTTGACTTACGGTAGCTCCTTCTAGAACCTGTGCTGAAAACATTAAATTGTCCCATGGGTTTTGAAGACAACACCCCTTACTCTGGCTCTCAGCACCCAGCAGGGTCTGTCCTCTGCCTGCTTGCCACTCAAATGTTATCATGGACTGTGAGTTTCCTCATTATGTGAGTACCAGCTACCATTGAGATTTTAGTGCCTGCTAATTGTGGCCATGATTTAGGGTGTACATATAGTTTCATGCTAATTCTTATCACTGGACATTTGCACATGCTATTCCTAGTGTCTTTCATTTTTAAAAATTTTTAACAGTTACCATATTTTGCTGATTCCAGTGCTATAGGTTATGTCTAAATTGTTTAGTAAAAATGATCTTAATGTTAATATGGATAATATCTGTGCTCTCACTAGAATATAAGTTTTATGAAAGTAGAGACTGTTTTTGTACCTCTAGGGCCTAGCATAGTGCCTGGAACATAATGGTCACTGAATAAATGAAGATTTTGTATGTAGTCAACACATATTTCCCTGTTAGATTTCCTCTTCCAACTCTCTGTAACTTCATTACATACCTGAGCTTCCAATACTCCCACACAAGTTGAACCACAGCATGGATGCCATATTCTCTGTGAGCATCATTCCATGTTCCAGACCTCCCTATTACCAAATTAGGATGTACCTGCTTAGTGTCCTATTTCCTTAATCCTCCAGCCTTGAAGCATCAGCATAACTCATTAAGAACAATGCTCAGCTTGCATCCAAGCTCCCAGAGGTCACATATTAAATACTTCTCTTTTTATAGGAGCAGGATTTCTTTCAGGAGGTGAGCAGATATGGGTTGAGGTCATACATAGAACCTATCAGAAACTATGGATCTTTTTTCCGTGAATAGTTAAAGGTGCACACTGACACATAGAATTTTCCGTACGCTCTTAGGGAATTCACAGAACAAAACTTACCCACGGGTAATCGAGCCATCTGAAAATTTTAAGTATAGGCTGTGTTGTTCTTAAACCAGGAAAAAGGTTTTTGATATTGATAATTGTTGAAGCTAGGTGATAGGAACAAGGAGGTTTAATAAATTATTCTCTCCACTGTTGTATGTATTTCAAATTTTTCATTATAAAGAGTTAAAAGCTAAAGTGTCAATCCAGTGTTTTTAGAAAAGGGGATGACAACAGAAGCACAGTTTTTGTCATGAAATGTTTGACACTTCAAGATTTCTGTAAGTGGAAAATTGATCCTCCCATTCACCTAGGCTTAAAAGTTTAGCATCAGCTTCAAATCCCCCTTCTCCTTTGTCCTCTCAGTTACTCAATTGCCAAGGCTCCACAGTCTCACCTCGGCAGCTCTTGTCCCTGTCTCTGCCCACCATTTTCTTCATCCCCTCAACATGGCCATGATACTAGGCTTCATTACTCCTGACTAAATGCATTATCGAAAATCTCCCAAGTTTGCATGCTAAATAAATATCCCTTCCAAACCTTTCACTGATGCCTCCCACTGAAGATTACTTCTTTACTTCTCTTGACTCTCTGACATGTATCACCATCTCTCTTTAAGCACACTTATTTGCACTCACAATGGTATGTGTGCACACACCTCTGCAGTACTTAACTGATTCTGAGTCCCAGACCTTTGGAGAATCTGACGATCATTGTAAACTCTCTTTTCCTGTCCTCCAGCATCCAGCAAAATGGATATAACATCTCTGTCTTACGTTGTGCTGCTATAACAAAATACCTACAACTGGGTAATTTATAAAGAACAGAAATTTATTTCTCATTGTTTTGGAGATTAGGAAGTCAAAGATCATTTGTTGTCAGATGAGGGCCTGTCTCTGCTTCCAAGATGGTACCTGTGTCCTTTTATAAGGGGGCTGGGGGTAAGGGGGTGAGGAAAAATGCTATGTCCTCACATGGCAAAAGGAACAGAAAGAGTAAACTCTTTCAAGCTGTTTTATAAGGTGCTAATCCATTCACAAGGGCAGAACTGTCATGGCCTAATCAACTACAGAGTCTCACCTCTTAAAACCACCGTAATGAGGATTACACTTCCATATGAATTTTGGATGGGCACATTCAAACCATAATGATATCTAAATACACAAGAGTTTTATTTAACATTCTGGGAGATGTGTGCACCCCTGACAAAGATCCTCTGGCTTGCAGAGTGCAGAGCATGCTACCCTGTATCTCAGGTAATAAGGGCTGTAACTGGAGACAAGCAGTACCTCGCAATGCCTTACAGGTACAGATCATGAGTGACTCCAGGCCAGTGTCCCCTTTATCTATCATACCTCCTATTTTTATGGTTCTTCTTCTTCAAGTACAATGAAGTATTTACCTAATTTGGATTGGCCAGCAATGAATTTTCATGATGACTACAATGAAAACAAACAAATGAGTCACAAAAAGGCAGCAATTTCCCTATTTTCTCTTCTTCGTCACCTTATAACCCTATCTAAAAGTAATCATTCATTTCTTTTGGATTACATGGGATTGACCAGTTTTTCTCCATCAGTTTACCTTCGGATGATCTACACAAAATTGGCATTAACCTACAAAAATTCCAATGTCATGTTGTTCAACTTAATAATCCTGGATTATAAAAAGTCTTATTAGTGGATGTGTGAGCTTTATGAAAATGGGCATGGCTGTTTTCACCACCGTAGGCCTTGCATATAATTGCTACTCAGTGAATATTTGCAGAATGAATGATCTCTACTTAAGGTTTCTCAAAATAAACTAAGACCTCCCATTGAAAGAGATCTTAGCACACAGCGTTTGAGGAAAGCCTATTTGAAAATACTGGACACCTTTGGACACTCCTTAATTGAAAAAACAGATTTTAAAACATTTTGTGGAAAACACTGACAAAATACATACTTACCCTTTTAAAATCATTTATTTATTTTCACATCAATTGAAAGGCTGAGGTATATGGAGACGGAGATAGATGGAGAGATATCTTCCATCTATTGCTTCACTCTTCTAATGCCCATGCATCCGGGGCTGGGCGTGAGGCCAGAAACCTGGAATTCAATCTTGGTCTCCCACATGGGTGGCAGGGATCCAAGCACTTGAGTTACCTGCAGCCTCTCAGGATGGGAATTACTGCAAAGCGGAATCAGAGGTGACACAGCAGAGAATGGAACCCCAGGCATTCTGGTATGGGATGCAGGCCTCCCAAGTGGTAATTTAATATAATGAAGATTCTCCTGGGGGAAGGCAAGATGATCTGACTTGCTGAGCAAATAGTATGTTTGCCACAGAAATAATCTAACTCCGTATAAGCAAGAGCCAACCCCCCCACCCCCACATCCACCCCTCTATGTGGTGCATCAGGTTAAGCTCCTGCTTGTGACCCTGGCATCCCATATTGGAATGCCAGTTTGAGTCCTGGCTCCCTTGCTTCTGATCCAACTTCCTGATAACATGCCTTGGAAGGCAGCAGAAGATGGCCCAAATGCTTGGATCCCTGCTATCTTGTGGGAGACCCAGATGGAACTCCTGACTCCTGGCTTTGGCCTTACCCAGACCTGGCTGTTGTGGCCATTTGGGAATTGTAGCAGCAAATGGAAGATCTCTCTCTGTCTCTCCCTCTCTGTCACTCTGACTTTCAGATACATACATACATAAATAGTTAAAACAAAACAAAACAAAACAAAAACCTTCCCCCTTGACCCTTGGGCAGTTTTTAGAAATTCAGAAATGAACCCTTAGCAGTAACTGAGGCAGAAGCATTCTCACTGGTATTTCTACCTTAAAAGAAACCATCTATCAAGTAATAGCACCTCTATGAAGAACATGAACCTCCTACAAACCTAGCAGAAATTCTGGTTGAATGTTCTCAACTATGGGTTACCTGCAATTTTTATAAAAACACAAAATATGTATGTTTATTTTTGGGGAGAGACAGTGGATTTTACAAGGACACTACATATCTTTACAAGAAATTTGTACATATCACAAATATTGCTTTTTGGCAGATGGGAAGAAATGATCTTTGCAGGCAGGACAGTATTTGTTTCTAGAATAAATGACCTGACCCATTTTTTTAAAAGGCAAGATTAAAGTATTTTCTTGTTTCTTCACGGACAAAATGATGAAGAACATTTTCCTTGATACTACTTTGATGATTTTAGTGTTATAGTTAGAGGAAGGTGAATAAAAACACTGCCTTAACAGACAAGAATGTATGCCACACTGTTCATTTTTATTTATTTATTTTTCTAGCATCATTGAAGTATCATTGATGGATAAAAATTGTATATATTTAAGGTATATGCTATGATGTTTTGATATACATATACATTGTGAAATGATTACTACAATCAGGCTAATTTGCATATTCATCACCTCACATAACTGCCCTTTTGTGTGTGTGTGTTGAGAATACTTAATACTTACTCTTAGCAAATATCAAGTATATAAAAGAGTATTATCAACTACAGTCACCATGCTTTAGATTGGGTTTCCAGAGTTTATTCATCCTATTTCTGAAAGTGTGATCAACTTCTACCCATTTTTCCCACTCTCTGACTACTGTCTCTTTCTATGAATTTAGCTTTTTCAGATTCCACAGGTAAGTGAGACTGTGTGGGATTTGTATTTTTGCATCTGGATTATTTAGCATAATGTCCTTCAGGTTCATTCACATCATGCATATGGTAGAATATTCCCTTGAGTTCCCTTCTTCCACATTTTTAAAAAGATTTTATTTATTTATTTGACAGGTTAGGGTTACAGACAGTGAGAGGGAGAGATAGAGAAGAAGGTCTTCCATCCACTGCTTCACTCCCCAAATGGCTGCAATGGTCGGAGCTGGGCAGATCCAAAGCCAGGAGCAAGGAGCTTCTTCTGGGTCTCCCAAGGGGCCCAAGGCCTTGGGCCATCTTCTACTGCTTTCCCAGGCCATAGCAGAGAGCTCGATCAGAAGAGGAGCAGCCAGGACTGCAACCAGCACCTATATAGGATGCCGGCACCACAGGCAGAGGATTAACCTGTGCCACAGTGCCAGCCCCTCTCTTCCACATTTTTAAAAATCAACTTCTCAGCCGGCGCCGTGGCTCACTAGGCTAATCCTCCACCTGTGGCGCTGGCACCCCAGGTTCTAGTCCTGGTTGGGGCGCTGGATTCTGTCCCGGTTGCTCCTCTTCCAGTCCAGCTCTCTGCTGTGGCCTGGGAGTGCAGTGGAGGATGGCCCAGGTTCTTGGGCCCTGCACCCGCATGGGAGACCAGGAGAAGCACCTGGCTCCTGGCTTCACATCGGTGCAGTGCGCTGGCCATAGCGGCCACTTGGGGGGGTGAACCAACAGAAGGAAGACCCTTCTCTCTATCTCTCTCTCTCTGTCTAACTCTGCCTGTCCAAAAAAATCAATTTCTCCATCAACAGACACTTATGTTGCTTCCATATTTTGGCTATTGTTCATGCTGCAATGAACATGGGATACTGATTGCGTTTTCTTTGGATGTATACCCAGGAGTAGGATTACCAAATAGTATGGTGGTTCTTTTAATCTTTGAAGCAGTCTACATATTGCCTTTCATAATGGCTTGCCAATTTATATTCCCATCAACACTTTACAAGAGTTCCCTTTCTCCACATGCTTGCCAATATTTGTTATCCTTAATGACCATGCTAACAGGTATGAGGTAATATTACACTTTTAATTTGCAATTCTCTGATGATTAGTGATGCTGAGAATTTTTTTTTTCATATACTTGCTGGCTGTTTTTACAAGCGTTCTTTGGAAAAAAATGTCTGTTCATGTCTTATTTAAAAATTATTTATTTTCATTATATTTGAAAATCAGAGACACACACAGAAAGAGGCAGAGGGACAGACATAGAGAGATCTTCCACCTGCTGGTTCACTCCTCAAATGTTTGCAGCAGCAAGGACTGGGCCAGGCTGAGCCAGGAGCCAGGAACCCCAGCCAGGTCTCCCATACCGGTAGCACAGGCTTGGCGCTTTGGGTCATCATCTGCTGTCTCCCAGGTGCATTAGCAGGGAGCTGATCAGAAGTGGAGCAGCCGGGACTGGAACCAGGCACTCTGATAGGGGATGTGGGGCTCCCAAACAGCAGCTTAACAGCTATGCATCATGCCTAGCCCTACATTCTTTATTATATCAGGTTATGTGGCATTTGGCTATTGAACCATGTGAATCCCTTTTCACACACATGGTTTATAAACTTCTCTTCTATTCTTTGGATTTTTTCTTTTTAGTTTATCAACTGTTTCCTTTGCTGTGTGGAAACTTTTTGTTTTGATATAGTCCCACTTATTTATTTTTGCTTTTGTTGCCTTATCCAAAAATTCATTCCCCAGACTGACATTATGATTTTTCTCTATGTTTCATTCTAGGATCTTTACAGTTTCAGGTTACATTTAAATTTTAATCCACTTTGAAGGCCGGTGCCATGGCTCACTAGGCTAATCCTCCACCTAGCGGCGCTGGCACACCGGGTTCTAGTCCCGGTCGGGGCGCCGGATTCTGTCCTGGTTGCCCCTCTTCCAGGCCAGCTCTTTGGTATGGCTCGGGAGTGCAGTGGAGGATGGCCCAAGTGCTTGGGCCCTGCACCCCATGGGAGACCAGGAGAAGCACCTGGCTCTGGCCTTCGGATAGGCGCGGTGCGCCGGCCGCAGTGCGCCGGCCGTGGCGGCCATTGGAGGGTGAACCAACGGCAAAGGAAGACCTTTCTCTCTGTCTCTCTCTCTCTCTCACTGTCCACTCTGCCTGTTAAAAAAAAATCCACTTTGAGTTGATTTTTCTGTGTAGTATAAAAATTCAACTCTTTTTTGGAGGTGGATATCCAGTTTTCCAAGCACCATTTATTGCAGAGATTATTTTTTTCCTATTGTGTATTCTTGGTATCTTTGTTAAAGGTAAGTTGATTATATGTGCAAGGGTTTATTTCTGGGTTTTCTCTTCCATTCTGCTGATCTATGTGTCTGTTTCTAAGCCAGTGAGTGCCATATTGTTTTGGTTAGTATAGATTTGTAACATAACTTGAAATCAGAAAGTGTGATGCCTCTAGTTTCATTCTTGTTGCTCAAGATTTCTGTATTTGGGGTCTTTTGTGATTCCATAGGAATTTCAGCATTGTTTTTTTCTGTATCTCTGAAAAATGTCATTGAAATTTTGAGAGGAATTACATTGACTCTATAATCACTATGGATAGTTTAGACATTTTGACAATGTTGTGTCTTCTGGTTTATAAACATGAGATAGCTTTGCATTTCTTTGTGTCTTTTTTCAATTTCCTTCATCAGTGTATTATAGATTTTAGTTTACAGATCTTTCACAGATCTTGATTATTTCTAAGTACTTTATTTTTGATTATATAAATTAGTCTTAATTTTTCTCAGATAATTCATTGTTAATCTATATAAATGTAACTGATTTTATGCTAATTTTGCATCCTACAACTTTTTTCATTTCTTATTTTTCTGCCTTTTTCCCCCTAATTGCTCCTGTTAGGTCTTCCAGAGCTATATCATATAGAAGCAGCAACTATGGTCATCTTTACCTTGCTGCTGGGTTTAGAAGATAAGAGTTAAGCTTTTCACCATTGAGTGTGATATAACTTGTGTGTTTGTCATAGATGTCCTTTATTGTATTGAGGTATATTTCTTCTATATTTAATTTGTTGAGGATTCTTATCATGAAAGGATGTTGAATTTTGTCAAATTTTTTTTTCTGCATCTCTTGAGTTAATCATGTAATGTTTTTATTCTTCATTCTGTTAATGTATTATATCACATTAGTTAATTTTTGTATGTTGAATCATCTTTGCATACGAGGGATAAATTCCAGTTAGTCATGGTGTAAAATCCAACTGCAACTCTCTGCTTTCTGATTGGGGAATTATTCTACCTTCTTGTAAAATAAAAAGAATGGCTACATTTGGGTTTAGGTCTACAATTTTTCTTTTTAATTTGTCTTTTAGTTTTTTTTTTTTTTGTTTCTCCATTTCCTTTTTCCTGTCTTCTTTTGGATTAATCTTTTAAAGTATTTCATTTAAACTTATCATTTGGGTTTTTAACTTTGCTTCTTTGTATTTTCCAGTGTTAGCTCTTAGGGAGTATGATAGGCATTCTTAACATTTTCACAATCCACTTAGAGTTAGTATTGTAAAAAGGTCATCTTTATAGTTTCCCAGCTCTTTATTTTTCAGAAATATGATTAGAGATGACTTTGTTTTTATGTTTTATGTATTCATACTTCTTGAGGCTGCTGAGGTTCATCTCTGTGCATTGATACTTTTCACCAAATCTTGGAATTTTTCACCTATTATATCTTCAAATACTTTTCTGTGCATTCTTTTTTCCTTCTCCTTCTGGGAAGCTGAATACACATATGTTAGATGTGGTGGACTTATTTTCTTGAGATATTAGGTCAGGGATAGGCAAATTATTGTCTTCAGACCAAAGATGGCCTCTTTTGGAAGGCCCTTACCTAAGGATAATTTTTGCCTTTTTAAAAGAGCTCAATCGGGCTGGTGCCGCAGCTCACTAGGCTAATCCTCCGCCTTGCGGCGCTGGCACACCGGGTTCTAGTCCCGGTCGGGGCGCCGGATTCTGTCCTGGTTGCCCCTCTTCCAGGCCAGCTCTCTGCTGTGGCCCGGGAGTGCAGTGGAGGATGGCCCAAGTGCTTGGGCCCTGCACCCCATGGGAGACCAGGAGAAGCCGCGGTGGCCATTGGAGGGTGAACCAACGGCTAAAGGAAGACTTTTCTCTCTCTCTCTCTCACTGTCCACTCTGCCTGAAAAAAAAAAAAACAAAACAACAAAAAAAAACAACAACAAAAAACAACAAAAAAATACCTCAATCAAAAAAAGCAGAGCAAAAAGGAAACAGAGAAGAATATACAACAAAGGTTGTATGTAGAAAACATTATGTGGCTTTTTACATAAAAGCTATGCTGAGTTAGCAAATGGAGTTTGGGGCTGCAATAGTGACTGGAATGCAAGGGAGGAAATCCTGGAAAGGAAGAAGCCGCATACTGGGATGTTGAAAATCTGCTTATAAATTCCTCTCCATCCCCATGGAGCACCGGTGTCAGAGGGAAAAGCATATGAAAGTTATCTTCAACCAGCGTGGTTTTCTTTTTCCCAGGGTCAAATTTCCTGACAGCTTTTGTTTTCTATTCAGTTCTTTCAAATAGAAGTCATAGGTATATTTTCCCCGGAGTTTATAATTGTTTAATTTGTGAGAGTTTAAGTGGGATACAAGCCTCTATTCCATTCTGGAATCTGCCTGACTCATTGTTAATTAAATTAGTTTAAAAGAGATGATAAAGGAATTTGGTTACCTTCAACTATGAAGGCAGCTCTGGCTCAGAACTCAGATATTTTTCTTTTTTTAAATGGGGCTGACATTGTGGCATAGCAGGTAAAGCTGTTGCCTATAACACTGACATCCCATATGGGCACCTGTTCATGTCCCATCTGCTCCACTTCCCACCCAGCTACCTTCTAATGGCCTGGGAAAGCAGTAGAAGACAGCTCAAGTCCTTGGGCCCATGCACCCACATGGGCGACCTGGATGGAGTTCCAGGTTCCTGCCTTTGACTTGGCCCAGCCCCAGCCATCATCTGGGAGTGAAACAGCAGATGGAAGATGTCTCTCTCTCTCTCTCTCTCTCTCTCTCTCTCCTCCCTCGACCCTCATAATTCTGATTTTCAAATAAATAAGTGAATGGTACTCAGGAATTCATGGCCATGCTTGAGTGCTGTTATAAGTTCTAAGTTAAATCTGTCTAGGTGATCTTTGAACTGAGGAAACAGCTCACAGTAGGTGAGAAAGCAGTAGATGCACTATTTTTCTGATGCACCATTCTCCAGTTTAACAATGGACTGGAACACTTGTGCCATATAGGAAACCTATGATACTCACTTAAAAAGCATTTGCTATATGGTTCTGATCTTTTCAGCAAACTGAATTTTTAATTCAATAAAAGAATCACATTAAAATACATATTTCAAAAAATTAATTAGTTCCATCAATGGGAAGGTTTTAACCACTTGACAGGAGGAAGGAATGTGATCTATTGCTATCTTCCATTTCTATCTACCTACTGCTACCCATGTATTTTAATGGGTAAAATGGCCATGAAGTGATAACTTATGGCCCTAATTTTATGTGCAGGTTTGTGCTGTTGCTCTGGTGTTATAATTTTGCAGATAAGTAAAGACTACATCTTAATATTTGTTCTCCAATTTCATTGCAAGATACAGGGAAGTCGTTAGTCATATGAAGATTTACAACTTGAAAATATAGTTTGCAGCTAAGGCCATTTATCACCCACATGCATTCCAGGGAAGAATACAAACTATTTTCATCTGTGTTAATTACTGTGCTATCTTACTTTCAATTCCATTTGAGTGCTTAAAAGATCTGCTTGCCCACAGACTCATTCTATTTTCTGTATCTACAATAATACACACATTTCAGGGATGTCCAGGCTCTACATTTCTCATGTGAGAAATTGAAAGATAAAAGGGAGTCTTTGATTAAGAAGCAGACAACTAAGTCATATTTTTTTGGGTGGGGGAACTAGAATTAATCACAGATCTTAGATTTCGATTACCCCCATATCTACCATCTCCAGATCACAAGCCAGAGAAACTTTTAAACTTCTTGTTTCTTTTCTTCCCCAATGGGGAGAGACAGAGAGGGACAGAGAAAGAGATGGGGAGAGCAAGGGAAGTTTTTGTGCCTTGCTAAATACCACATTTAAGGTAAAAATACTGAAAAAAAACACACAAGTCTATTGAAAATTCTAATTCTGAAATAAAATGTTGGAGGAAATCATGTTTACCTGAACTTATTACCAGCGTGTACGTGCTCACACATATAGGTGCATGTCAGGACCAAGCAAGCTGGGCATTTGTACCATTTTTCTTAAAAATGCTGTCTGCAAAGCTCATGCAGAGCTCTACAAATGGAATAGAAAAGAAAAGCACAGAAAAAGAAAGAAAGAAAGAGTGAATGAAAGAAAGAAATTCTCCTATGCTTCCAAGAATCAGACCACTCCTCGCAGTACTAAATTAACAAGCCTTTGTTTGCCCCTCAAGGAATGGGGGCTGTGGGATGGAGCTGGGCAAAAGCAGATTCCAGATGCCAGGGGCCCCTACCAATAGAAATGAAAATAGTTTTTCCACAATTATCAAAACGACAAGACAACATCTTTGAGAACTTTTTCTGTGCCCAGTGTCACCCTGACTTTGGCTCTGCTCTTAGAACATAGTAAGATGTATCCCTATCATGTGCTTTGTGCATGACAGTCAGGGAGCAGCGGCAGAGACTTTTCTTAAGGTTTCATGGGACTCTTTCCCCAGCTGTGATGTTGTTGGAGAAGCTCTGCTGTTCATACACACTAAACACCCCTCCCACACCAACACACTGCAGGCATTGGAAAGGGAAGCTCTGTGTGTAAGGATGGTGTGTGGTTCACTGTCCTGCTTCTCAAATGTATAGAACCAGCTGCTGCCAGCGTGGTGCTGTGGTGGAACAGATTACAGCATCTGCCTGCAGCCCTGGCATCCCATATGGGTGCTGGTTCAAGTAGCAGCTGCTCCACTTCTGATCCAGCTCCCTGGTGGTGACCTAGGAAAACAGTGAAAGATTGTCTGAGTCCTTGGGCCCCTGTACCCACATGGGAGACCTAGAGGAAGCTCCTGGCTCTTGGCTTCAGCCTGGTCCAGCCCTGGCTGTTGCAGCCATTTGGGTAATGAAATAGCAGATAGAAGATCACTCTCTGTGTCTCTCTCTTTCTCTGTAACTCTGCCTTTCAAATCAAATAAATAAATCTTTGAAAGAAAATAAAAGAGAGAACTACTGCTTAAGCAGTCCCTGTAAGATTTGAGGTTCTGAGATTGATCTAGAGTGTTATTAGTTTGCCTGCATACTGATTCAGTTCTGAAAATTCTCAGAATAATATTGACAGAGAATGGCAAAGAACTTTCCAAATTCCATTAATATATTATTTTAAAGGTTTGTTTTTCAAGGTTTATTTATGTATTTGAAAGGCAAAGTTACAGAGACAGAAGGAGAGAGAGAGGTCTTCCATCTGCTGGTTCACTCCCCAAATGGCTGCAACAACCAGAACTGGGCGAGGCTGAAGTCAGGAACCTGAACTCCATCTGGGTCTCCCACACTGGAGGCAGGAGACCAGGCACTTGGGCCATTTTCCACTGCTTTCCCAGGTGCATTAGCAGGGAGCTGGATCAGAAGTGGAGCAGCCGGGACTTGAACCGGGGCTCATATGAGATTCCTGTATCACATATACCAGCATAACCCTCTGTGCCACAACATGGGCCCCAATAAATCATTTTTTACATATACATACTCTTTCATTTTTTCTTTTATTAATTCAACAACTTTCCTTTTTATATTTATGTTTTTGATGCTTATTTATTTATTTTCATTTACTTTGAAGGGCAGAAAGTGAAGAGAGAGCTTTCATCTATGGGTTCCCTCCTAAATGCTCCCAACAGCCGGAGTCAGACAGAAAGCAGGAGCCCAGAACTCCATCTGGGTCCCCTGATGTGGGTGGCAGGGGTCCACAGACTTGAATCATCATCTGTTGCTTCCCAGGATGTGCAATAGTAGGAAGCTTTATCAGAAGCAGAGCCGGGCCTGGATCCAGGGATTCCCAGGCACTCTGGGTTTTTGTTTTGTTTTGTTTTGTTTTTTCCCTTCAGGCACTCTGATACAGAATGCAGGCATCCCAAGTGCAGCTTTAACCTGCTGCATCACACCATCTGCCCTGATTAATCCATTATTGAAGCTAACTAAACTCTTTATGCTTCTAGAATACGCACTAAAGATATTAGTTATCCAGTAAACAACTGGTTATGAGCATTATCCAAATACCCTTTCTATCTATACTCATGTTGAACACAAGCTAAGTGCTCTAGTCTGCTTAAGGAAATAGTTTTCTCTTTTTCCCTATCCACAGGCACACCCAAGGCCCAGGTCACACTTGTATTGCAGATTGTAAGAGGGACAAGACATCTATTCATTCCTTGGTTGAAAATAATAAAGCATTTTTTTGTTTGCAGTTCAAAATATTTAGCTATGATGAAACCTTACTTAAAAAACAAAATGTTCCCCCCATTTTAATGACAGTCTTCAGCTGAATAGTGTTCTTGATATATACCATTCATAGTCTGGCTGGCACTTAAAATAGATGCAGATGAGCAATAAATAGACCTTAATATTATTTCCTCAAGGGTGTGGATAAAACAATATTTTGCAGACACTTATACACGGACAATTTAGTGGTTCTTATAGCATTACTAACATATCATTAACACTATTAACATACAAAGGTCTTAGTGCCTGTTTTCTCTAATGTGTGTTGCATTTCACCCTAGGCACTGCAAACTCTGTTATTTCGTAGACCAGGCAGAGATGGGAACTGTAGCAATAGATTTTTTTTCTATTTGGATTGCATTTGTGTGTCACTCATCTATAATAAGAATCTACCCATTAATATCTGTTCTTATTGCCTGTAGAATTCTTTCTCAATCTGCTCATCAAGGTGGTTAATCAAATGATTTTTACAGTGAAATGATGCTGAATTGGAAAAAATGCAATTCAGTGACTGGATGTGAAAAGAAAATTCACTCCGTATCTGCCAACTTAAAGAAGATCAGTTAATGCACTGAGTCATTTATTTTATATAACTTTAACCCAGATCATGTAATCACTCTGAGTGGAAGGATTTTGAGTAATTTCTATTTTCTTGTGTTTTTTTTTTTTTCCTCAAACGACTATCTGTTTAGCTTAAAAATATGTAGGTCAACAATTTGGCCTGTGTTTAGCAGGATGGTGCTGCAGATCTGGGTCAGGCTCTTGTCTGAGTCTGTGATTGGCTGCTGGGTTTGCTGTCTACTGCAATGCGCTCTTTTTTTTTTTTTTTTTAAAGATGTATTTCTTCATTTGACAGGCAGAGAGAGAGGGAGAGAGAGGGAGAGAGAGGGAGAGAGAGAGAGAGAGAGAGAGGTCTTCCATCTGCTGATTCACTCCCCTAATGGCTGCAATGGCCAGAACTGGGCCAATCCAAAGCCAGGAGCTTCCTCTGGGTCTCCCATGTGGATGCAAGGGCTCAAGCACTTGAGCCATCCTCCACTGACCTCCCAGGCTATCAGCAGAGAGCTGGATTGGAAGAGGAACTGCTGAGACACGAACTGGCACCCAAATGGGATGCCAGCACCGTAGGTGGAGGCTTAACCTACTATGCCGCATCACCAATCCTACTGCGATGTGCTGTTGTATCCTCCAGTAAACTAGCCCAGACTCATTCCCATCGTGACAATGTTTCAGATGTAACAAGCCAGGGAGCCCCCGTGCACAGGTACTTTTCAAATCATTGCTTCTTCTTCTATGTTTACAAATATTTTTCCCTGTGGTAAAAAATATCATTTACTGTCCTAACCATTTTAAGGGTACAGTTTACGGGCTGGTGCTGTGATGCAGTAGGTTAATCCTCTGCCTGCGGTATATGGGCATGGGTTCAAGTCCTGGCTGCTCCTCTCCTGATCCAGCTCTCTGCTATGGCCTGGGAAAGCAGTGGAAGATGGCCCAAGCGCTTGGGCCCCTGTACCCATGTGGGAGACCCAGAAGAAGCTCCTGGCTCCTGGCTTCAGATTGGCTCAGCTCTGGCCAATGTGGCCATTTGTGGAGTAAACCAGCAGATGGAAGACCTCTCTGTCTCTCCCTCTCACTGTCTGTAGCTCTACCTCTCAAATAAATAAATAAAATCTTTTTTTTAAAAAGGGTACAGTTTAGTAATGTCAACTATATTTACACTATTGTGTAACATCTCCAGAATGTATTAATCTTACAAAACTGAAACTCTATACCCATTGAATAATATCTCTCCTTTCCCCCTTCTCTCAACCTCTCTTAACCACATTCAATTATGTTTCTGTGAGTTTGGATAATTTAGATGAGTTATGTAAGTGGAATCATAGAGTATTTGTCTTTTTTTTTACTGGATTATTTCAGTTAGTTATGTCCTCAAATTCATCCGTATGGTGGCATATGATGACAGGATTTCCTTATTTCTAAGGCTAAATAATATTCCATTGCATTTCTATACCACATTTTCTTTATTCACTCATTGGTGGACATTTGGGTTGTTTTCATCTCTTGGTTATTGTAAATAGTGTAATGAGCATAGGTGTGCGAACATCTCTTTAAGAGATGGTATAGAGTTTCAGTTTTGTAAGATGAATACATTCTGGAGATGCTACACAATAGTGTGAATATAGCTGCAATGTAGCAAGCAAGTTATTGCAATAGATAATTGGACCATTTTTGAGTGGCTAGTTGGGGTAACTTTTGGTGGGGCCACTGTCCTTACTCAGCGTTAAACAATTCAAGAATACTTAAGAGAATACAGACAGAGGCCAATTCATTTTGAATTAATGCCCCTCTACCTTTTGTGGATCAATTAACCCTGGTGACATAAAGCAAGGAAGCAGAGGATTAGGTAGGTGAGGCTGAGCTAGGCAGTGCGGCTGAGAAACAGCACTAGTCTGTACCCTGAATCCATGCCGTGTACCTGGTGATCTTGTGCCTAAAATCCGCCTGGACACTGCAAATGACGGTTCTCTTAGGGATTTTGATATTTAGAAGGGAACTTTATTATGTAATTAAGGTTTATGGCTTTTATCTGGCCAATTCAGAAGAGGTAACTAGCTAAATCACCAATAATTTTGTAGTGTGGGTTTCAAGAAATGCTTTGTAAGCATTTCAGGGTGGGGGAACTTTGTGTAAAATAAAGATAAGCAAGGAAAAGCTCACAACAAGGTTTTAACTTTAAAAAAATCCTGTCAAAAATTTAAGGCTTCAGAGTGAAATGGTTGGTGTTGACGGGATGGATTGCCCAAAGGTCTGAACTGATGACAGTTGTAGCAAAATCGCTGGGTGGAATCTCCGCCTCTAAAGAAAATAATGGGGAATAATGGCATTCAAATCTCTTAACTGGAAATGAAAGCTCTGCCTGTGATTTTTGTGGTGGAGCGGCTAATATGATAACGGAGTGATCTCAGCAGATGTACACATTTATTCTGCAGAAGCAAATGCAAACTGGACACGCAAGGCAATTGTGGGGAAGCTGGGTTCAACTAGCAAACCATACATCACAATAGCTCTATGCCTGCTTTTGAACTCTTTCTTTATTGAAGTCCTAGATAGCATGCATGTCAAAGTTCCACATTAGGTCTTATTCTGCTACAAATCTCCTGTAATGTCTGGCCCCTCACTTGAGTATCATCTCATTTTCTGTACCTCTTTCTTTTTTGTGTGTGTTATGGTTCCATTTTCCTCTTCCTGCATATTCTAATACCTGACTGAAACTGCATTTTGGACCCTATTATGTTCCCTCACTGTCCACCTCTTCTGAATTTTACTGCACTTTTTTCGACCTGATAGGCAGCACTTCATGACTAGCTTATTATCTTACTGCAGTAAATTTTCGATCTCATTTTCAATCATTCCCTCTAGTTTTGACTACATCATTTCTCAGCTCCTATGTTTTGGTTCAGCAACATTGGTTTGGTGTCCATCTCCCTACAGCATTAATATTACCCACCTCCCCTTTCTCTGAACTTATTTCCTCTGGGACAAGTCCATCTAATTATCTAGTCTAGTCACTTGGTTTCTGTACCACAATGCTTTCTGCCTCCTAAGATCAGTGTCTTATTTTATTTCTTGAAAGGATTAGCTATTTTTTTCTTGCCACAGAATCTGGCACTGCATTATTATATGGTTCACCTTCGTCTTCACGCAGCTTCCTACCTCTAGTCCCTCATATACGGATCATAGTGTTCTAGCTTCTGATGACTTTTAAACCTTTGCCCCCTCTTTCAGCTTACACAAAGTGATATACCCCCTTAAGCATATTTTCTTTCTATGAATTCAAAGTAAGAATGAACAAATATTAAATAGTCTATCATTCTGTAGCAGTTTTCCAAGCCCTCCCCCCAAATTCAAGTCTCTTTTTCTCTGGTGAGTTCAATCTGTCACATGTTTATTTAGCATATTTCAAATTCAAAGCATTTAGTAAGCTAATTAATCCTTGGAGTACTCTTCTGGGATGCACCCAGGCTACCGAGGCAGATGACATTAAGGCTGGGAGCAAAGCCCAAGAATTTCTGTTTTCCAAATCACTGTTCAAACTTGATTTTCTTTCACTCTTTTCACAATTGAAATAGATATCAACATGAATAAATTTCTTGGATTTAGATTACAAGGAATCTGCCAGAAAGTATACAACCTTCCCGATACTCCAGATTTTTCTGTTTGACCCTTGTTAGTCTTCTGTGAGCTGTTCTGAGACAGCTGGGAGTCAAATCCCAGAATAAGATTAATATATATCACATTTTCTTTCTCTTTCACCAAAAAAAGACAGAAATATTCACCTAAATCTGTCATTACAAGTCATTTCCAATAATACAATAAGAAGATCATGTATGTGGCTGTGTGTACAAGTGTCAACAGGAGTAGGTGGATGAGGAGAGGAAGACCAAGATATAGCATGATTTCATGTTTTCTGGTAGACCATATTATTACAGAAACACAGTGAGACTGGAGAAAGAGTTCCCTTAGCAAGATCTCTCTGCTTTTTTCTTTAAAAAAATTGAAAATATATTCTTTTTAGCCCTATGGCTTATATGCTATACAAGGCCATTTGGGATTTATAGTTTGGCTATTAAAGAGGGAAACGAGTTATTGAGTGCCAAATCACTGTTTTATCTGGCTGTTATTATTATGTTACCAAGCTATAAGGAAGGGCTTTTGCATAATGAGGAAAAATTACTAGCAATTAAATGACTTTCTTTCTTCTTTTTTTCAGTTCAAATGCAATAGGTAATTGTTTAACCATTACATCCAAATTATGAAGTCCGTTGGTGATCATTAATAAATAAAACTGTAAGTGCAATTATACATTGAAGGAGCTAGCTCAACCAGCAATTTCTTGCTCAAGTAAAAAATGCAGCAAACAATTTAAAAATTCTTGGACTTCTTTTAATGCCTATTGCCTTGCCCTGCCAGAGACATTGTCATTCACTCTTAAGGTGAAATAAAGTCATGATTGAAAGAAAAGCCAGATTAATTGCAACTTTCCCTGTTTACACATGCTATTCAGAGAAGACTAGACCATTTCCTTTTCAGAAATGATCACTCACTGTGATCTTTATTAAAAGATGCAGGAAATTTGCCACAGCCATTTTGAAATAATTATTTTATTTTTCAAAATCATCTCTTTTTTTTTAAAAAAAAGTTAAAATTACTTATTTGAGAGGCAGAGGGAGAAAGTGAGAAACACACACACATATACACACACATGCACACGCACACGCACTCACACACAGAGTGAGAGCACACACTTCCATCTTCTGCCTTACTCCCCAAATGCCAGTAATGGTCAGGGCTGGGCTGTCCCAAAGCTGAGAGCCTAAAACTCAATCCAGGTCTCTCACATGGGTGGCAGGAACCCAATCATTTGAACCATCACCACTGTCCTCCATAGTCTGCATTAGCAGGAAGATGAAGTCAGAAATGAAGCTTGGTATCAAACCTAAGCACTCTGATGTGGGATGCAGGTATGTTAATGGATAGACCAAACACTCAACTCAGAAACAATTGTTTTAAACTAACTTTGGTCAAATACTCATCTTACTATTTTTAAAAAACAGTGGTTCTTTTCCTGCCTTTTAATCATCAAGTAATGCATTTAAACAAATATCCTTACTGTTTACTCATTTAATTACTTATTTATTTTCTTTGCAATTGCAGGGTGGGTGGCAGCAGAAATCTTCCCATTTGCTGATTCACTCCCCACATGCTGCTGCTAGCAGGGAGTGGTCTAGGCCAAGCAGCCAGGAACTGAGTTTGGGTCTCTCATGGGGGCAACAGGGACCCAACCAGCCATTAACTGCTGCCTCTGAGGGTGAACATTAACAGGAAAATGGAATTGGGAATAGAACCAAGACTTGAACTAAGGCACTCTACTATGGGATGTACATGTGCCAAACAGTGTCTTAATTGCTACACCACCGAATGCCCACCTCAAGCACTCTTGAATCTTATGCTATCATTCCTGGAGCTCATTTCACAATATCAACAATTATTCTAAGAGCAACAACGACAACTAACAGTGAAGTGCTTAAATAACCAAGGTAAGTTGTGTTTGACATGTGTTATTTCATTTATCTCCATTTGCAGATTAAGTAACAACAAAAATTATATACAAACCCAGGAGATGGTGGAGCAGGGAAGTAACTTTAGAGAGCTTGCTCTCGACTATTATATCATATCCTTTCAGCTCAGGTTTAGACATGGTATAAGGTCAATGATTGCGTTTTAAAACTTTACTTGCTAATAAAATATACCACTCGGTTATCCTTTCAGGATACATATAAAGATGTCCTCAAGTAAAAGAAGCACACAAAATAAGCAGAAACACAATCCAAACCACCACCCTTTCAAATTGTCATGAATCCTCATCTATTCATGTCTTTCCTAAGGTTAAAGTCTTCGCATCAATCTGTCAGTGAGGATTGAAAAACATATGCAGTATAAGAAATAACACTCCAAAAAATAAATAAATAAAAATGATGAAATGACACTCCAATAATACTCCACAAGTGTTACCTTGTTAGCATAATGCTATTTGTAAACTCCATCAAGATGAGGATGATTCACTATCTTCCTACTTGGAGTGTCTTTCAAATCTGAGCTATAGAAATATTGCTTTATCTAACAACAATGCAAATACCAAACCAAACCAGATGAAATCAAAGTATTGCAATGACTGAGGAAACCATGGAAGTTTCCATTGAATTTCATACTCCAAGAGAATGTGTTCTCTTGTCTCTTTTACTCTTTTTAATTTTCATAACACTAGCATTCCATTAATTTCTAGTTTTGCTCAACCATGCTATGTGTGTGTGTATCTGTGTGTGTGTGTGAGTCTGTGTGTACTTAATGAATAAGTGAGTCATAAGGAAAGTAAAGAATATGCAGAGGAAGTAAGAGACAAAATGAAAGCAGGAACCTAGAGCAAGAAGCTCAGTTCTGCCTTGAGGGTCTTTGGCAAGCACTGTATTTGAGCCTTCAGTTTTTTTTTTTTTTTATGATCTAATGAGTGTGGTATAGGAGTTAAAGACCAGAGCCAACCAACTAGTAAATCTATCATAAGACCCCTACTTTCATATAAAAGCAGGATCCCAAAAAGCTATGCTCCCATTGTTTAGATGAACTAGAAATAAAGACAATCCTCACTCTTACACTCTGGGATTCTAAAGAAAATCTGTATCTCAAAACTTAGTATTGATGGAGCAGCAACCTCCTTTGAAAATTCAGTTTGAAGTGGTCTTTTTGTTGGAAGTGACACCATGCTTGTTCTAGTTGATCAATTCATTATCCATAAAGGAAACAATACATTTGGATCCTGTGGTCAACTACAGATGGTGTTAAATTCTCACAAACTCCCTGAGAACTGAGTCTACTTCCCCTCTCATTGGAACTGGATGTCCCATGTGACATTGACCGATAGAATATGGTATTATAATAGAATACTCATATGTGCCAGTTTCTGGGTTTGAGTCTTTAAAAACTGTCAGTGTCCACTTCCTATGTCTCAGAAAGCTTGCCCTGGAGGAAACTAGCCATCACGTAAGACATTTGATAACCCCAAGACTGGTATTCTGTGACGAAGTCCAAGCCAGGCACATGTGGAGAAGCCATGTGGAGAAATAGATACGAGGTTAGCCCAGGCACCAGAAATATGAATGCAGAAGTCTTTGGGTGACTCCAGAATCAACAACCATCTGACAACAACTGAAAATGCATCACATAAACCTGTCAAATCTCAAACCCATATGAAATATAACAAATTTTTTTTGATCCACTAAATTTTGAAATCTTTTGCTACACAGCAATAGATAACCCAATTAGACACTTATCTTGCATTATATACTTAAAAACCTTCTTGGGGTACTAAAGACTTAAATGTAAAATGCAAAAAGCTGTTTTCTAAGACACTTATAGGAGACTATTCTTATTACTGTAAAGTGAGAAAGGAACACTTAAGGAAGATATAGAAAGGACAAATTATACAGAAACATATTATTGACATTATAAAGCATAATTTGGGAGAAGATATTTGCAACGTATATGATGAACAGAGGATTAATATCCAGATTTTATATAAACACACACAGTATAAATCAATAATAAATCTAGTAATAAAATGATAGTGAAATGTTTTGAAAAGGAATTTATGAAGCTGATCTATTCCCTCATTTAAAAGTGCATCCTTAGCCTCCAATGCAACGATTCAGTCATAATTTTCAAGTATGAAGAATACATCACCTGTTTTGACTGAATCTTCTTCCCAATGGAAGAAACAGAAAGCTGAGTTGTGATTAGTACATGAGTACCAGGCCTCAGACAGGCATGCATATATGGAAGACTACAAGTCTACAAGGGCAAATACTGAATTGGGGGTTATTTAGACCCAGGAGTACCCATCTGATTCTCCTAATTGCATTTCCAGACTCAATTCGCAGCATCATCCCTTCACCTATTCCACCCTAGCTTCCTTACAAGGTCACACTGGTTCATGAAGACACCTTTATATTTACCAGTAGTTCTCAACAGGTACAAAACCAAGAAGCAGGCACCAATCTCACCATTCAATGATAAATTGGCAGGAAGGCACGCAAAATTATTTCTAAATTGTAAGTTTTCCACTAAAGCTGAAGAGAATGACTGACTCTCTGTGATATACTTGTATTGCAGAAACGATAAATGAAACAAAAATTCCATGACTCATTAAGTGAAATTTGTCTATGCTAGAACTTGGCATTGCTTTAACCTCCCTTTAAAAAGCACTAATTTGGCCGGTGCCGCAGCTCACTTGGCTAATCCTCTGCCTGCGGTGCCGGCACCCCAGGTTCTAGTCCTGGTTGGGGCACCGGATTATGTCCCGGTTGCTCCTCTTCAAGTCCAGCTCTCAGCTGTGGCCCAGGAAGGCAGTGGAGGATGGCCCAAGTCCTTGGGCCCTGCACCCGCATGGGAGACCAGGAGGAAGCAACTGACTCCTGGCTTCGGATCGGTGCAGCGCACCGGCTGTAGCAGCCACTTGTGGGGTGAACCAACAGAAGAAGGCCTTTCTCTCTGTCTGTCTCTCTCTCTCACTGTCTAACTCTGCCTGTCAAAAAAAAAAAAAAAAAGAAAAAAAGAAAAAAAAAGCACTATTTAATAGCCTTCAGAAACCCATCATTAAAGAAGGAGTTTACCATTATCTAATTTATGTCTTCAGGGGAAGAAATTTAAGATTCCTACAGGTATGCTTCCTCATTACCATGCAGTGACAACGTGACATTGAGGGATAGGTGGATATGTCACTTCATAGGCCTGTGCTTGGGTTTCATCATTTACCCAAGATAGACTTTTGTAGTTTTTGTGTAACCTTTTCTTATCTCAAGATGAGATAAGTTGTTGGGCAAAGGTGAATCCATCTATACGTTTCATTATCAGGCCATGAACATTCCAAAAACATGTGATCCCACACAAAATAAAGAGTAGTAAAAATATCTTTAATAGGTTATAAATAAATCTGAAGAATAAAGGTCAGATAATGGATTTCTTTAGATCTGAAGGAGTTGGCGGTACCAGTATGAGGAGAAGTGAGAAAATAAAATGAAGTGAGTAGGTTTTTTAAGGCCAAGCCTGGGCAGCAGGTGCTGTGCAGTACCTTCTAAGTCAGTGGTTAACAACTTTTCTTTTTCCAATTGCAACACACAAAGAGGATGCTGATGTCTAGTCCTACACATCTTTGATATGCCCAGAGCTATGTGCAGTACCGTGTTTCCTGTGTGTGTGACTCTCCACTTTTCTCTGCCCCCCTGCTCCGGGGAAACATCAATGGAATGCAAATAAATGGAAGTAATGTCTTTAGAAAGATGACTTTGATCTCACCTTTCCCTTCCCTTACAAAATTGAAATCATACCCAAATATCAGCACTGTGTTATTTTCCTCCAGTCCTTTCTGATATCCTTAACCACTTACAGATGTACACACTAGTTAGTGCAGTTTTTCAGTTCCACTTTTTTAGCTGACAAATTCAGCCTCCTAATTTTTATGGCTAGAGTCAGAGTAACAACAGATGTTATATTTTTAATTCTTCTTATACACCTATGTCTGATCCTTCAGGTAACGCAGTAACACATACTTCTGAAAAGAGAGAGCGAGAGCAAGAGAGAGAGAGAGAGAGAGAGAGAGTATGAATAGCTTATACAGCTCAAGATTCTGAGGACGTATAAACACTGCTTTTTGGAAGGATTGTCATTCCATGTAAGACCAGGAGAAAACTGTTTTGCTGACTGACTTTAGACAGATTTTCAGCCATGTTATTTTTTTTCTCTTCCGCTGGTGCTGTATGTTCTTCTAGCTTTCCTGGTGGGCAGTTGTGATCTATGAGCACGTCTTTAAAACCATTGAAATGCCTCGAGCCTGGGAATTTCTTATGTGTGTACAATATGTCGCGGCATATGGAGAGTCTAGGTGGCAGGCTATTTGGAAGGTGGCCACACTCACTAATCAGAGGACAGACTTCACATGTGCTGAGTTGGGAAGGTACTATTGATCCCACAGTGACCTTTTCAGTTACACTCACACACAGTTCATAATGGGTTTTCGAGTAGTGTCAATGCACAAAAAGGTTAACTAAGGTTTAAACACTGCACATGGCTAAATGCCAACGACTGGGGTTCCTTCTTGGCTAAGCTTGTTGCAACTCACAACCAATGGACTGCCTGCCCCTTTTAAACTTGTTTGGCAAATGGTATCGCTAATATTAACAGCAGCTCTAATGATGATAATATTTCCCAGGTACTTTGCTAAGCTCTTACTCTTTGAGGTAGGGAATATATTCTCCATCTTATAAGTGAGGAGACTGAATTATGGGATGCTTGAGGTAAAAGGAGGAAAACAGGGTTTGAATTATGCTGTCTTGTGCTCTGAACCAAGATGAAATACTGCTTCCCTAGTGAGCCTATTTGGTAAGCCAGGGAACTTAATGTTGGGACTTTAATTATAAAGCAATTAACTGGGTTACATGATCCACTTTACCAAAAAGCCATTGGCATTAAGTGTATTAAAATGCTATTTGTTATTTTTTCAGTTGTTTTAAACATACCTACTTAGCTCAATTTGTAACAGTGCCGATCAGATCTATAAAAACAAAGAAAAACTTTCAGTGTCATTTTAGTGCTTTTAAGGTCACTGGCTGTGACTTGATATAATCGGACTAGAATCAAAGCCGGCATGTCTGACTAGTGCTTCCCCTGAGCTCCTTCAGAGTTTATAAATCTTTCAGGTGGTTTTTAATTATCCTGAATGCCTTTCTGCATATGGGTAGGGCTAGTTGGCCCATTTTCAGAAATAGTCACTCCGCTATAAATGGGTTAGTCTCAGCCTGTGAACAACTGGATAGATCTCCATATGTAACGGGAAACTGTAATGATTCTGGCCAAATAGGGAGGTTTACTCTCAGTTCTGAAGAATCTAAGTTGCATATTTTGAAAATTGGATATAGTTTTATTTCTTGCAATCATACATAGTCGCATACTAGTAAGAAAATGCTTCCAAATGAAGTCCTACTACAAGAGTTTTAATGACTAAATAAGATTTATCTATAATGAGCAATGCTCATTTGCATGCAAATAATTAATGTGTCAAAGCCTTTAAAGAGAGATCGATCCTTCCTAGGTTAAACATGCCCCTTTGCAATCTTGTTTACACTATTACTTTGCTTAGCTAACCATTCATTCAAAGAACAGGAACTGGGCAGAAATTTAATCACAAATTCTGAATTACTGGAGCCCAAAATAATGAGGCTTCACTGTATAGTCATTTCTTGATTATCCACATCAATGAATGTGACACTGATCATTTTAAAATCATTTCTATTTTAACTTGTATATTATTTGGAGAAAGTTACCTTCTCAATTATATTTTGCTTGGGCTCCTGTTAAACTTAAATTTGCATTCCCTCAGCACACATAGATGGGAAGTCAAAGAGACAGTCAAGAAGCATAAAATAAGAGAGTTGTGCAAAGCCTGTCTGGGATGAATCCTTAAGCTCAGCTAACCCCCAGGCTGAGAATCATCCTTATTAGAGATTTCATCATTTCTAAATATGTGTTCAACAAACCTCCCAAAACAAACATGAATTCTCAGTTCCTAAAAACGAGTTCCTAAGTAAAAGACAGTCTTCAATCCCACAGGAGCCCAGTGAACCCAGACCTGTGTCTTGGACCCTGGGTACATGGTTTTGGGACACCTTCAGCCTGCAAGTTTCCATGCGACACCTCATGCACAACCAGGAAGACCGGAATAATAGATAGGACAGCTAGGTAGGTTTCTTCTGGAAAATCTCCAATCACAGGTAAGTTCTCTTTATTTAAAAATATTAGCAGCTCAAATTGTGGCCATTTGGGGAGTGAACCACCAGATGGAAGACCTCTTTCTCTATCCACCCCTCCCCCTTCTAATAATGGCTTTCAGATAAAAAAAAAAAAAAAAAAAGACCCCACAAACAAATTTAAAAAAAAAGCTCAAATAGTGTGCTTTCATGAAAGCTGTAAGTGCATTGAAAGAAAAAAACCACACTTCTTAACTTATCATAGAGAAGATGAGAAAGAGTGGAAGGCCAAAACTGTACCATATAAAATGAGCAAATGAAAAGAAACCATTCGAAGGAGAAATGCTGATGTGACCCATGCCACTTCCCCTCCTCTTGGATCTTTCTGGGGCTTTTCCGTTTTGTTTAGGTTGCTGGATACATTTTAGATGGGTTCAGACTAGGAGAAACAGAGAGTGGTTGGTACCTGAAGGCAGGAGAAAAGTAAACAAGCTTGACTCGGTTATTTTCTCTCCACCTCCAACATGCACAGCACTTGGGACCAAGACAGCCAATTGACCCTCAATACCTATTCTTCTCATTTGTAGTAGAACCTTGAGTTTTAGCAGGACGCGTGCATAAGACTACAATTCCCAGCCTCTCTTGTGCCTCAGTGCAGTCAGTGGCTTAAGTTCTGCTGTCTGGAGAGGTGATATGATAGCGAGAGTTCAAGCAAACATCCGGGGTCATAGCATAAGAGACACACCCTAGGGATGAAAGTGTTTATGTCCCTAGAAACTACATGAGACTGCCACATCCAGTCTGGATTGTCAACCTCTAGATCTCATGTGAGAAGATTAAACTTTATGTGTTTGTGTCACTGTTCACTTGGATTTTCTGTCACCCATAGCTATACCTAATTCTAACAGATGTAACATTTAATCAAGTTCTTTCCTTATACTGGGAATCTATTGCCTGGGCAAACAGCACAAAAGGCCCTTTAGAAGGGGATGATTTGTTGATGATTTTGTTGCTACCATATCAAAGAAGCTCTGTGTCCCTGAAACATCTCCTCTACTGTGGAAATAATTGTGGTACTTAGTCTCTTTGTGTCAATAGCTTTGCACTGACAATATTTTGTCGTTGTGCGTACCTCTTGGTGGTTTGCAACAACAGATACCACCATTAATCCTTGTCCACTGCACACTAACTGCTCAGATGCCAACTTAACATGTACTTGTTCTCAGATGATTGTAGTTGATACAGCATGAGAGGGGAAGAGTGGATTCTTGGCAACATGATCTAAACCATGGCAAACAACCTATGATGGCCTATTCCAGCATCTCACACTAGAAATGGTCTGTAAAAGAAAGGCAGATCTACTTTGATTGCAAATTACTAAACTCCTCTCCTCATGTCACTATTCTGGAAATGTTGAATTACATTCAAATTCAGACTGTACCCTATGGGTTAATGGGGTTGACAATTGACTGTGCTTAAATGGCATTAAGGTAATACATTTACACATCAAAAGTTTACAACCCAAAATTGATCACCTTGGCCAATTTACACAAGAAGGATCAATATAACCAGCGCCCCCTCTTTAAATGTTAACAAATGCTTTAACGCAACACACCTGACCATGGGATGCAGATTAAAATTAGATACGGAATTAAGTTCCTTCTACACAGTAGACGAGTCAATTTGAAAATCCTGATAATCAGCCAGAGCTGCCCACAAGGCTTGGCTTCATAGCATTTAACAAGAAAGGAAGCTTGCTCCCCACAAACCTAATGATTTTTGTTTAATTCAGCAATGGGAAAGACAGGAACAATAATAAGGTTGGGGATTTTTTCGGTAATGTCACCATTCCACCCAGGGAGGAAACAGTTTTGAGCTAGTAATGGGCGATCCCTATTCCCATGCCCTGGGAGATACCTGTAAAGGAGAACATAAGGATCCTCACTCTCCCTCCCTGCTCACAGAAAGGCTGCACTGCCATCAAGGGCAAGCTAGACCAACCTTATCTAGAAAGACCCCTTCTACACACACCCAACCACAGTCATCCTCAGTAGCATGCCCACCCGTCAGATAGGCATGACCCAAGCACAGCTTCTTCTTTTTAATTTGAGAGGCAGAGAGAGAGAGAGAGAAAGAAAGAAAGAGATGAGAGAGAGAGAGAGAGAGACATGAGAGGGAGACAGAAAGAAAGAGAGAACTCCATTCATTGACCAGGGCAAAGCTGGCAACTAGAAACTCAATCTGAAGACACTACATGCCATCACTACAGGCCATCACCTCCAGCCTTCTAGGATGTACATGAGAGCAGGAAGCTGGAAGCAGGAGTGGAGTACAGGTCATGAATCCAGGCACTCTGATATGGGTGCAAGTGTCTCAAGTGGTGTGTTAACCTCTAGGCTAACTGCCTACCATGAAGTGCAGTTTCTAATTACACATATACAAGAGCTTCAATACAGGCCTGTGCACTACTTGGAAGCAGAACAGACTTGTGGGAAAATAGTAAGGTAGTGCCCTCTTCTCTTCTTGTGTTATCTTTACCAGAGGCCAGTGTTTTCCTGATTTCATCATTCTCTCCCTATTCTAGTCATGTGTTCTAGGAGCTGTGATGTTGGATAGCTAATTATAAATGAACTCACATCTATCAGTTTGCATCTTAATGTATTCTCTCTTCTGGAAATGGTTAATTCTAAAAAAGGTCAAATCTTAAAACAAAAGATTCTTTTCAACAATGTATATTTAGGGGCAAGTGTTTAGTGTAACAGTTAAGACACTACTTCGAGCTGGTGCCGTGGCTCACTAGGCTAATCCTCTGCCTTGCGGTGCCGGCACACCGGGTTCTAGTCCCGGTTGGGGCGCCGGATTCTGTCCCGGTTGCTCCTCTTCCAGGCCAGCTCTCTGCTGTGGCCCGGGAGTGCAGTGGAGGATGGCCCAAGTGCTTGGGCCCTGCACCCCATGGGAGACCAGGATAAGCACCTGGCTCCTGCCTTTGGATAGGTGCAGTGCACCGGCCGCAACGCGCTGGCCGAGGCGGCCATTGGAGGGTGAACCAACGGCAAAGGAAGACCTTTCTTTCTGTCTCTCTCTCTCACTGTCCACTCTGCCTGTCAAAAAAAAAAAAAAAAAAAAAAAGGAGTGCTTCACTCCCCCAGGTGATTCCAGCATAGCTGATTCCTAGACCACATTAATCTAAATGGTTGCCTACTCTCTTGCTCGATTCTGCAAAATATTAACACATTATTTAAACAAAATTCTTAAAATGAATATTTGGGTTTAGTCAAAATAAACTTTCTTTGTTTAGATACAGTTTTGATCTATTTGATTGGCATGCCTTTCTGTAAATAGTTATGGGATTGACTACAAGAAGCCTTATCCTGTTGTCTTGAAAGTAACAAATGATAATTTCTGTCTGGATTATAGAAGACAAAGAGAGGATTCTGTTTCTTTAGCCTTCACACTAATACTTCTCAGTATTAGCCTTCCTCACAAGTTGCCCTCTGGCTACAGCTTTTATTTCCTTCCAGTTTCTCTTTCAGTGACAATCACCACTGTTTATTGTACCTCTACTTTGTGCCAGGGACTCTAAGGTGCTTTACATACACCTTATGCATGCATCTCATTTACTCATTACATGGACCCTAATGAGGTGGGTACTGTTTCCTCTCTTTGTCACAAATGAGTGTGATGTGACAAAGAAAAGCAAACAATTCAAACAAATACAACCCCTTCAAATATGAATTCTGTAAGGATAGGGATTTTTGTTGATTTCTTTCACTACTGGATTTTGAGCATCTGGAACAGTGTTTGGCACGTAATAGTCACACAATAAATATTTTACCTTCCTGTAAGAAGTCATGTTTTTGTCTAGGATCAGTTACTTATAAAATAAATATTTTTGCCTTGTGCCGTTTATTTTTCATACAAGTCATTTATAGTCATGACATTTTGGTCAATGACAGACTGTGTACATGAAGGTGGGCCTATAAGATAACATCGACATGGTAGCCATCTTAATTTGTGTAAATACACTCTATGACAAAATTGTCTAATGATGCATTCCTCAGAATGACACCCTATTGTTAAGCAATACATGACTGTATATATCAAAAAATTGTACCTACCTATAAGAAGTGGTCAATTATTTATAAAAGAAATAAACCCACTCAGGTTAAGCAAAAGGAGTTTAATAAGTTTAGATCAAAAATAAGAAATTTTCATGTCCCAAGTAACAGGAAATAAAGCCAGATCACATGGGTACTAGAAAGAATTGAGATAGATGCTCTGTTTCTGTTTCTTGGGGCCATGAGGTATCTCACATGTGCTGTGTGTCCACTCCCAATTTGTTTCCAACAGATAGAAATTTCAGTGTAAAGGTTTCAGCTCATGTTCCCTGTTCACATCAGCTTGCATATTCATTTGGTTTCCTATCATAGTAACTCTGGCTTCAACTTCATAGATACCAAATAGAGCACTGTTTCTCTTGCCAATTTCCATTGGCAGTTGGGCCAGGTTTGCATCCTTGGCCCTATTAACTGTGATCAGGAGATGGAGTCATGTAAGCGGCCCCTTCCAACTAAAGGATGGACCAGGTTCCCTAAAGGGGCTGTATAAGCAATGCAAGTGTGACTGATATCTCTAAAGTAGATGAATAGCCAGTGACCTGAACTGGTGTTAGAAAAGTTATGCTACGTGCCAGAGGCTTCTAGAATAGAGGTCGGTGCACTTTTCTGTAAGGGACCAGATGGTGGATACTTTAGGTTTGTGGGCCAAAAAGTCTGTCAACTACTACTGAATTCTGCAATTGTACAAAAGCATCCAAAGACAATAAATAAAAGAATGGGCAAGGTGATTCAATACAACATGAAAAATATAAAAACAGTATAAAAGTACAGAAACAGAAAACTGGATTTGGCCTGACTGCTGTATGCATACCGCTGTTCTAGGACAAAATCTTCCTCGGGAAATAGGACACTTGTCCATTTTCCCATGAACCTGTCTTCTGGTTCTCTGGGCCAACGATGTTACAATGTTACTGGTTTCTTCTCCTTTAAAAGCATCAATAAATTGCCTCGGCCCTAGATGTGAGCCATCCTATTAAACAGGGACTACAAGTCCTTGGCTATATTACAAGGAGGGTGATTCAATTACCAAGTTATACTTGTTTGAGATGCTTAAAGGAGAGTGAGCGATTATGCTATGTGTTGCTTGGGTGGTATAATTGTCTAAGCTCAAAGGGCCGTTTTCACAGGAACAATTTATATATACTCCTCCCCTTCCTTATGCTAACCCTCTACCAGTACTTTTACCCAGAAAGATTTTAGTATGTGCTGTGTTCTTACTTCACAGAGTACCGCTTTGCGAAGTGTGTTAATATAGTATGAGAAATAAAAGAAGGGTCCAAAAAAAGGATGAGAACTGGAACCAATATGTGTTACCCTTGACTGCATGGATTGTTTGTCAAGTAGAAAGGCAGAGAGTTTTAAATGTAGTCTTATTTTAAAGAGTTGGTGTTTGTAAATGCAGCCCACGTGGCTAGGGCTAAGCTTGTAATAACTTTGCAAGTGCTGTGAAGAAGCCCCAATTTCTCTCTGAAAGTGGTTTTGTCATACTGTAATATAAAAGGATAAGGGAGTAATCTTACTGTGTGTTGCTAGGTGGATGCTGTTGCCTGCAGTTTATTATATTTAGGTAATGCTTAACTGCACACTTGATAGACATTACTTTTATGTTGTGGCTCCTGGACTGTTTTATGCTCCCTGGTCATTATGCTAAGAAATGAGGTTCTCTTACCTCTCAGAGTTAAAGTCCCCTGCTCCTACCCCTGGTCCTAATAAAAGATTCTGACAGTGGAACTACAAAACCAAGCTCTCACTCGCTCAACTAAAACGAGAATGAGTCTACTATGAACAGGCTTGGGACCCTTCGAATGGATAAATTTGCCAGTAAAAACTGGCAAAGTACCAATTGAGTCAACACGTTAATTAAATGCTTTTATATAGCACTGTCCTCAAAGTGTGGAACAATTGCCCAGTGAGTGTGGGGAGGAGAAGGCAATTAGAGTAGCTGTGGTAAAGCGTACTGCTTTCTGAGTATTTCTCTCTTCAAATCTAAGGTCGGAGGCTTTGCCATCCCCTTCCACGTAGCTCTTTTCTTAGGCAGCATCATGCTCCTCTGATTCTTCCCTTCACTACCTCCACCTGCCCCACCTTTGGTAGTGAGCTATGTCCTGGAGAACTTGTCCCAGGAAAAGGAAGATGATTAGGATAAATGATGGAGTTGGTCTTTTCAAGTCACAGCCGAAACAGTCACTGTGATCTGATTCTCCTAAGTCAGCTGTTGCAGAATGACATTTCATATACGTGAAGAATAGCACCATTAGAAAATTGGCTTTAGGTTTCTTGCTCTTTGTTTTTAATAACCTCAAACTTACGGAAAGTGTGCCAGTACAATATAAATAATGTTATTCTCTTGAATCATTTCAGGGGAAGTTGCTAACCTGTCATGTCCTAATACTAGTTCAGTGCTTATTTCTTACAAACAAGCACACTCTCTTACATAGTCACAATATAACTACCTTCATCGTGAGATTCACTGCTATGATCTCATCCCATTCAGATTTCAGCAGTTGTCCTAGTAATGCCTTCTATAGCCAAAGGATCAAGTTCAGAATACAGTGCTACCCTTAGCTGTCATAATTCTTTACTCTCCTTTAGTCCAAGACATTTTCTTAGTTTACTTTGAGTTTCTTGACTAACACTCTCAAAAATTATGGACTGGTTATTTTGCAGCTTGCCCCTAGTTTTGAATTGTTTTATGTTTCCTCCTAATTGGGTTCGTATTACGGGCCTTCGGCAGGAACATCCGAGAAGTGCTGCTGCATCCTTCTCGCTACCCGCTATCATACAGCACGTGATTTCTATCCGTTCCATTATTGTTCATGTTCACTTTCATAACTTCATTAAGATTATGTCTGCCAGGCATCTCTGCTGTAAATTTAATCTTTTCTCCTTTATCACATTTTGTACTTATTTATTTTACAATTATTTTAGACTTACAGCAAGTATATAGTACATTGAATCTCATATACCTATCACCAAGTTTCCACCAATGTAAGCATCTTCAGTGAAAACAATTAATATTTGTGGGAGGTGGCACATTGAAGCCATGCAAAAATTTTTTTCTTATAAAACATTCTTTTTTAAAATTTAGAAAATTTACATAAGGGGAATAAATTTGATGTATTTCATACATATAGTTTTAAGAGCATAATGATGCTTCCCACCCTTCCTTCCCTCCCTTTCTCCCACCCTCCCTCCTCCTTCCTTTATTATTTTTATTTGAATTTTTAGAATGACATACTTTCAATATATTTTCTAAAAAAATTTATTTATTTATTTGAAAGGCAGAGTTACACAGAGAGAGAAGGAAAGGCACACAGAGAGAGGTTTTCTGTCCACTGGTTCACTCCCCAGTTGGCCGAAACGGCCGGAACTGATCTGAAGCCAGGAGCCAGGAGCTTCTTCTGGGTCTCCCACGCTGGTGCAGGGGCCCAAAGGACTTGGACCATTTCCTACTGCTTTCCTAGGCTATAGCAGAGAGCTGGATTGGAAGTGGAGCAGCTGGGACTTGAATTGGTGCCCATATGTGGTGCTGGAACTGCAGGCGGTGGCTTTACCCACTACACCACAGAGCTGGCCCCTCAATTTAATTTATAATCACAATCTTAACCCCCCACTAAACAAAGAATTCAAAGAGTAATAAATAAAAAAAAACACTGTTCCTCAAGAGTATTGACAAAGGCTATAAACAATAATCAAATCTCAAAATATGAATTTCATTCATATACATTTTTTCGACTTTGTATATTAGCTACCACAAATCAAGAAAGACATGATATTTGTCCTTTTTGGGACTGGCTTATTTCACTAAGCTTAATGGACATTTTTTAATATACTAATTGTTTATTTAGATATGTTTTTAGAGAAATATCAATTCAAATATTTTGTTTATTATTTTAATTGGATTTTTATTTTTATGATATTGAGTTCTTTATATATCCTTTAACAGAACTCTGTAAGCATTCTTCACATATGTAGAATGATAGAAAATATGTAATTTGCAAATATTTTCTCCCTTTATGTAAGCTGTCTTTTCATTTTCTTGATAATATTCTTTAATGCATACTTTCAATTTTTTTTTTTTGACAGGCAGAGTGGACAGTGAGAGAGAGAGAGAGAGACAGAGAGAAAGGTCTTCCTTTGCCTTTGGTTCACCCCCCAGTGGCCCTGTGGCCGGCGCACTGCACCGATCCGAAGCCAGGAGCCAGGTGCTTCTCCTGGTCTCCCATGCAGGTACAGGGCCCAAGGACTTGGGCCATCCTCCACTACACTCCCAGGCCACAGCGGAGAGCTGGATTGGAAGAGGAGCAATCGGGATAGAATCTGGTGCCCCGACCAGGACTAGAACCTGGTGTGACGGTGCCGCAGGTGGAGGATTAGCCTATTTAGCCATGGCGCCGGCATACTTTCAAATTTTATAAAGTCAAATTTATCTATTGTTAGATTTTCATGCACTTGGCTTTATATCTAGCAATTCATGATAAAAATGAAGTCATTAGCATTTACTCCAATGTTTTCTTGTAAGCATTCTATAGTTTTTAGTTCTTGGGACTAATTTTTGTGGGGTGTGAGGAAGAGGTCTTTTGCATGTGGATATCCAATTGTCTCAGAATCATTTATTGGTGGGACTATTTTTTGCACCATTGAATAGTCTTGGCACTCTTGAAAATCAGTTGCCTATAGACATAGTTTTATTGTTGGGCTATCAGTAGTATTCCATATGACTTTATCTTAAAACCAATACCATAATGTTTTTATTATTGTAAGTTTATAGGAAGTTTTGAAATCAGGAAGTGTGAGTGTGTGTGTGAGTCTTCACACTTTGTTTTTTTTACAAATTTATTTTTTCTCCATTTGGGCAAACCCCATATAAATTTATGGGTGGGCATCTCTGTTAAAAAAATGCCATTATAGGAAAATTTTCTAAAAGATCTTTGGAAATTTGATAAGGAACACACTGAATCTATATATTGCTTTGTAGAGTATTGCAGTCTTAACAATATTAAATCTTCCAATCCATGAACAAAGAATGTCTTTCCATTTGGTTATGTCTTCTTTAATTTATTTCAATAATGTTGTATAGTTTCCAGTGTACAAGATTTGTTCCTGCTTGGTGAAACTTATTCCTAAGTGTTTTACTCTTTTGGATACTACTATGAATGGAATTGTTATCTTAAATTTTTTTTTAGATTGTTCATTGCTCTTGTATATAAATAAAATTGTTTTTGATGTTTTGATGTTGTACACAGCAGGATTACTGAATACTTTTGTTAGCCCTAGAAGTTTTTCTTTTTGTGAACTTACTGGTATTTTCTATATATAGGATCATGCCATCTGCAAATTCAATATTTATTTTGATGCTTAAATTGTCCCAGATTTCATCTGTGGGAGACTCATTTAAACTGACTCCAGTGTCCTTTGGGCTTGCCTTCATCATTCGGAGCAACTTCTTGCTTTCTGGCACAATAAGGTATTCTCATGACTGTTTTGTATTTTCTCTACCCTAACTTCAGAATCAGCCATTTTTTCCATGGAGCCATCATTCATTTTACCAAAGTGTTAATTTTTTAAAATTTATTTTCATTCCAGTTCCTCAAACCAGGCACTCCTAAGTGACATGTTCACTTTCGTGCCAAATACCCACCCTGAGAAGGGCATTGAGAATCTCAGATCTGAGTGGCAGATGTGCGTGCTTGTTGCTACTTGAGTGTCACTGTTCCCATTACCTCGTCATGAGCAGAACTATGGAACACACACACATGCACACACATACACAACCAACATCCATATTTAGTTTTATTTATTTATATTGATATCCACGGGTTTACATAACTAACTTCAATGCCCTTCCAATACCACAGGCTTCATTTATGGTTTCTTCCTTGTCCGTATTTTAACTTTTTTCAAATAGTGGAAAGCCTTGCTCCCATTATTCTTAATATATTTACTTATTTTACAAATCTGGCTTCATCTACCATTTTTCCATTATTGCTACAACGCCTTTCCCTGAGCATATATCCCTCTTACCCTACTTGGAATCTGACCTCTATGCTATGCTGCTGTCACTGGCCCCCTTGTGGATTCCTTCTAATCTTGCTTATGCACCCAAAGATGTACCCTCTATGTGGCTTGGGATCTGATACCCTTTGTTAGGTTATTTTTTTTTGTGGCTTCCCCATTCACATGGTATGCTCTTCAACCTGTTTTTGTTCTGGTACCTCTTGCTGGGACACTCATGGTGGGCACTGCCCTCACCCCGTTTTAACTGTAGTATCCCTCATTAGCTAGCAAAGGAACCACAATGTGAGTACATTTAACACAGGCGAATTTAACTATCAATCCTTAGATCAGAAAGGAGAAGAAAAGAAGGAGAGGCAGGGAGATGGAAAGAGAGGAAAGAGAGAGAGAGAGAGAGAGAGAGAGAGAGAATATTACTAAAATAACAGCACTGATTCTTACATTCAGTGGGTACATGTCCTGGTTAGAACATTTAATCATTATAGCATTCTCATTAGATAGCTACTTTAGGGAGCCAGCACTCACCCAATTTTAGATATGAGCAAACTGATGTTTTAAAAGATCAAGTCTTGCCCCCGGTCACACAGTTAGTATATATGGCAGAACTAGAATTTTAACTCGTTTGACTCAAGAGCTATGCTTTCCTGTGTCCAGGAATGTGAAATTCACTTGCTTGTGCTGCAGCCAATTCCAGCCTTGAATTTCCTTGATTGTTAAAATGTTTTATCCTCTAATAGAATTAAAAATCTGTTTCCCTGGAATTTTCCCACCCATTGGTCTTGGTTTTATCCTTGGGGATGCGTGAAACAATTCTAATTGCTCTTCCAAATGAAATCCCTTAAGATGTTTCTGGGAAGCTGTCATTTCCCCCTGAGTTTTATGTTCTCTAGGCTAGACATTTCTAGTTCCTATAATTCTCATTCCTCCTGTGGAAGGGAAAATGGCTTTCCTCTAGTAGGTTACACTGCACTTACGTTCCTATGTACAGATTCAGGAACACAGTGATACTTTCCACCCTACTCTCCTTCCTGCCCACGCTCTCACCCTTCCTCCTCTATCACCTATTCCTATCCTTAATTTTTACAAAGATCTATTTTCAGTTAACTTTATACTCATCAGATTAACCCTACACCAAGAGTTCAACAAATAATATGAAGAAAAAACACTGTTTTCTCAACAGTTGAGACAAGGGCTATTAAAAATTACTGAATCTCAAAATGTCAATTCAGTCCTATAAGTTTCCTTTTAGGTACTCTATTAATTACCACAGATCAAGGAAAACATATGGTATTTGTCTTTTTGGAACTGGCATATCTTACTAAGTATAATGCTTTCCAGTTGCATCCATTTTGTTGCAAATGACATGATTTTTTTTACTGCTGTGTAGTATTCCATAGTTTATGTATACCATAATTTCTTTATCCAATCTTCAGTTGATGGACATCTGAGTTGATTCCAAAATCCAGTTAAGAAATGGGCAAAGGAGTTGAACAAACATTTTTCAAGAGAGGAAATTCAAACGTCCAACAGACACATGAAAAATGTTCAGGATCACTAGCCATCAGAGAAATGCAAATCAAAACCACAATTAGGTTTTATCTCACCCCAGTTAGAATGACTCTAATACAGAAATCAACAAACAACAAATGCTGGCGAGGATGTGGGGAAAAAAGACCCTGGTCCACTGTTGGTGGGAATGTAAACTTGTCCAGCCACTGTGGAAGGCAGTATGGAGATACCTCAAAAATCTGAATATAGGGGCCAGCACTGTGGCACAGTGGGTTAAAGCCCGGCCTGCAGTGCAGGCATCCCATATGAGCACCAGTTAGAGACCCAGCTGTCCCATTTCTGATCCAGTTCCCTGCTAATATGGCTGAGAAAGCAGGGCAGGATGGCCCAAGAAGAAGCTCCTGGCTCCTATCTTCAGCTCAGCTCAGCTCAGCTCTAGCCATTGCAACCATCTGGGGAGTGAACCAGCAGATGGAAGACTTCTCTCTCTATCTCTAGCTCTTTCTGTAACTCCACCCTTCAAATAAATGTTTTTTAAAAAAAAGAAATCTGGATATAGACCTACTGTATGACCCAGCTATCCCACTCCTGGGAATTTACCCAAAAAGAAATGAAATCAGCATATGAAAGAGTGATCTGTAACTGCTTGTTTTTTTTATAGCTTAATCCACAATAGCCCCAAACATATTCTATTATATCGAGGGCAAAACTCTGAAATGACAAGGATAGAATTCGACCCACCTTCCATTGTGGTTATTTATTAGAATATGAGAATAAGTGCTATATTCTCATTTTCACATAGGCTTTTCTGTACCTGTACACTAAGGCAAGTTGTTGGTCTAGGCCCCATTCTTCTGATGTAAGTTCATGAATTTCCAGGGAATATACTACCATTTCTTTGCAATTAGGAATGTGCAATGTTACAACTAGATCAGTGCATTTCAAAATTACCTGGAGTTCATATGTCTGATGGGGGTCTAGTATCTAGAATATATAAAGTACACTTAGAATTTGATAATAAAAAGACAAGCTCATTAAAAATGGAAAAATATATGAATAGACATCTCTCCAAAGAATATATACAAATAGCCAACAATAATATGCAAAGATACTCACATCATTAATCATTAGTAGGAAAATTTAAATCAAAACCATGTTGAGATATCACTTCACGCTAACTAGAGTGGCTAGAATTAAAAGTAAAAAAAAAAACTTCAGAAAAAACAAGTGTGGTGAGGATATGGAGAAATCGTGTCATATTGTATCATATATTCTTGGTGAGAATGTTAAAATAGTTCAGCTACTACGTAAAATAGCTTGATTGTTGCTCTAAAAATTAAACTTAGAACTACCATATGACCCAAAAATTCCATTCCTAGGTACATTCTCAAAAGAAAGGAAAAGAGATGTTCAAACAAGCACTTTCATACCAATAACTGCTCATAGCAGCACTGTTCTCAATAGCCAAAAGGTGGAAACAACATAAATTGCCATCAGTAGGTGAATAGATAGACAAGTTTTTTCTATACATACAATGGAACATTATTCAGTCTCCAAAAGGAATGAGGTACTACTGATCCACACAGCAACATGGATGAACCTTGAAAACATTATGCTAAGTGAAAGAAACCAGACACAAAATAAACCACGTGTTTTATTATTCAATTTTTATGAAATATCCTGAATAGGTAAATTTCCAGACACAGAAAGCAGGTTAGTGTTTGCCAAGTGCTGGGAAGAGGGGGGAAATGCACAACACACGTAACTGCTGAATGGGTATGGGAGCTCCGTTGTGGGTGCTGAAAATGTTTTGGAACTAGGTAGAAGTGACTGATTGCCGTTGTGAATACCCTAAATTCAACTTAGTTTTCTGCTTGAAAATGGTCAATTTTGTTATATGAATTTCACCTCAATAAAAATAATTACCTGTAACTGTCTGGCAGGTGAGTGGATGGTGCAGCGAATGAGTACAGTGATTTCCCCTAATTTTGTCACTCAAGGCTGAGTTATTTGTTTCAAAAGATATTCTGAAGTTATAAATGAAGCTGAAGGTGAAAAGAGATCATGTTGGCTTAGGAATATGATAACTATGTATCTTGAGCTGAGGCATGTGTTTTCTAGACAGATTGTTCTAAAAACCATGCTAATTAGATAAGATAATGACAGCCATAATGAAATGGCAACCAACATCATGCTTCGTGGATGAATATATTTATCACTTAAATATACAGTTGTTAAATCAGGGCATTTTCTTCATTTTTCTACTATTTTGGATGGAACAAATCCTTATTTTCTGGAAGAAATCAATTTTAACTAGAACCACTGCATTCTAAATTTCCATGCAGGGCAGGACTAAGTATTATTAATATTTGCCATACACACTTTCACTCGTAAGGTTTCTTCTTCCTGGATTCAATAGTCCATCAGAGAGCTGTGAAGAGGGATAATCAAAGAGACAAAAATCTCAAATACCTCCCAAACAGCCAAATTTTACCTCTGCTCCACAGTCCGTGAGTGAACCTCACATATCTTTCACTGTTAATGAGCCAAATTCTCCAAGGGCTTCCCTCCTCCCTGGGGGAAATTTAGACACTTGGAGAAGCTGCATCAACCTGCAGACCACGAGGGTGCCGTTTGGTAAATTACAGCTTCCATTTTCTGGAACGCTAGAGGAAATTAATAGTGCTTCCCAGGCTGTCAAAGTTCACCTCGAATGCAGTTGGGAAATTAATTAAAATATCTAGTAAAATTTGCATGCACTATTTAGATATAGTGAGTCAAATAGCTAAAACTAGATTTCCACCTAGAAATTAGTGGATGAAATGATTTCTTTGTGTGCTGTGATTGCATTTTCATTTCTAAAGAATCAGGAAGAATCCTTTTTTTTCCCCCTTTCCTAGGGTTGGAAGTCTGCATGAAAATTCTCTGAAGTATTGCTCAATATTATCTAAAGCCACCTTTTCATTCACAAATGTTCCTCCAGACCTTCAACTTTCTTCTGGCTATACAGAGCACATTATACTGCTACACTAGAAAGAGGGATGGCAATTAATTGCATGGGCAATTTGCTACCTAAGTGAGTCATTTTGTAAGGGGTATATGAGTATCGGAAAAACGTACAGTAACTATTAAATCAGTCAGTAAATTAGTAAGATAAGCCATTACATTGAAATCGATTTTTTTCTCTCCTTTTCCTTCCCTTCAATTGTCTGTAAGCATATTCTTTGCGACTATACATCACTACAGACTGACAATCATTGAGTAACCAAAACAGTTTCACCACTAAATCCATCATCTGGCTCATTATCCTCACATTTCACATTATGGGAGCAATGCATACACAAAGCACCACTACACTGGTGTTAATCTAAGTAAAGGTTACATTAATTTTCTTAAAGAAATCCTAAATTTATTTTTAGGAAAATTATACAGCTAAGCATAATGTATTTTATGATTCTCTGACATTTTGATCCTCACATGGTTTGATTACTTACTTGCTTATCAATAAAACCCTAATATTACTTGGAAAACTCCACTACGACAGTTGTTGAGATTATTCTTCCAATTCTAGTTACCATTACAAGATAAAAATGGCCCAGAAAACATAAAAGTTGAAACCAACAATGATTTCATCACTTCTCACAGTTTCTGTGGGTCAGGAAGTAAAGAAGGGGTCACGTGGAAGGTCCCGGCTTGGAGACACCCGCAGTCTCAGTTGAATGGTGCCTGGAGCTGGCCAGTGGTGGACTGTCGCAGAAGAGGCCAGCAGGGCATCTGTCTTTCTCCATGCAGTTCCATGCTTCTCCATGCAGTCTCTTGTCGTAGGCTTATTTGGGCTTCCTCTGAGTGTGGCAGCCTCGGGGCTGTCTGAAAGCTTCCAGGCAGCCAACAAGGCAGAAGCAGTATCACCTTCTAAGACGGAGCCTAAGAAGCCCTCTGCTTTATTTCTGTCTCATTACCAACTGCAAGTAAAACAAGCACAGGGGTGAGTATCTGGCCTAAAGTAAAGATCTTGGTTAAGGACTTGAGTCCCGGTTCTGGCTCCTGATTCCAGTGTATGACTAATGTGGATTCTGTGAGGCGGCAGTGACGGCTCAACTGAATGGGTTCCTATCACCCTCCTGGGAGGCCTGGATTGGATTCCCAGCTCTGGCTTAGGCCCCAGGGATGGGCCATTGTGTGCATGTGGAGAAGTTAACCAGCAGATGGGAGCTCTGTCTATCTAATGAATTTTTAAAAATTAAAAAAAAAATTTTTTTTAAATTTAAAAATTTTTTTAAAAATTTAAAATTTTTAAAAAAGAAAACACAAGCCCAGCCTGATTTAAGGTGTTGGTGGCACTTGACTGCACGTTATTTTTTATTTGTAAAGAATTGCAATTTGTACAGAATACTTTGCATGTCATGGGTACAGTATGACATTTTGATACGTGGAGTTCATTTCTTGATGGTGGAGTGACAACTTTCTGCAGCGCATGCAGAGTGGGAGATACTGTTGCAGCAATATTTGGAAGATATAATCTGCTACATTATGTCTCACCACAGCTTTCCAGCTATTTTGCTCGCTAAATCTCTGAACAGTTGAGGTTTTCCCTTCTTGTACCCAAACACAGCATCATGATGAAGATATTATTAAGTCCTGTCATGTCTACAGTGCCATGTCAGATACTTTAGACTTGATACAAATAATATCATGGTCCCTTCCATGTGAGAGATTATTTCCAAGTTAAAGGAATGTAAATAGATAAGTAATGTACATTTTACTTTTTCCTGTTTTGCTCAAATAAAAGAATGAGGGAAAATCCACAAAATAAACTTACTGCATTCTTAAAATTACACCCCAAAAGTCCTTGTCCCTTTAATAAAGAGACTAATGTGTTTTGTGTTACTAGATACTCCATGGAAGAATTCTTGTTTAAAAGTGGTGGAATAGTGAATCAATGTAGCCAAAGGAGAGAAAAAAAGAGGAAGGTGTGTGCAGCGTCCCAGAGAGCCCAAGGGCAGAAGTGTTACTGGGCCTCGAGAACAAACCGAAACAAGAACTCAGACGTCATCTGAGGTTTCTTCATTGTTCCCTCAGTCCAGCCTTTGCTGCTACTTTTATCTGCTTCATAAAAAACATGGAAACTTCAATGCTCAGAATTTCATGCTGCTGTGCAGCCACCAGAAGAAAAACTGATTTCTTTGTCATCTCTATATCCAAATTGTTTCAGCTCACCACGGTTCCAAAACAAGTGTATCTAGGGGTTGGGATGCCATGTTACAACAGCTTCAAATGGAATCATGTTGATCAAAGAGGGGTCAAATCTTAAAAATGGTGTACTGGGGAATTCATTCAACAGGTGTCTATTAGACCAAGACTGGGAAATGTACAAAGGACTGACTCTAGGGGTTGGAGTTGTGGCACAGTGGGTAAGGCCTCTGCCAGCAACACTGGCATCTCATTTAGGTGCCAGTTGGTGTCCTGGCTGTTCCACTTTCAATACAGCATCCCTACTGATGGCCTAGGAAAGGCAGTGGAAGATGGTCTAAGTGACCTGGAGGGAGTTCTTGACTACTGGCTTCAGCCTGACCCAGTCCTGGTCATTGTGGCCATCTGGGAAATGAACCACTGGATGGAGGATCTGTCTCTCTGTCTCACCCTCTCTTGCTGTAAGTCTTTCAAATAAATTAATAAATCATAAATCTTTTTTTTGGCTTTCAGTCAAATTATTTATTTATATAACAGCTTCCTGACAAGTGTACAAAGAAATTGGAAAATGACTAAAGGCAAGATTTGAGAGAGTATGTGTTGACAATAGGTATATCAATATATAAAATGAAATGTGTCCAAGTGACACAACAAATAGTAATTAGGTTTCTTTTTTAATTTATTTTTTAAGGAATACAAATTTCATAAATATAACTTTAGGGAATATAATTATTTTTTCCACCATATCAGCCCTCTCACCTACACTCCCACTCCTCTTCCTCTTTCCTTCCTAGTCCCATTCTCCATTAAGATTCATTTTCAATTAACTTTGTAAACAGAAGACCAACTCTATACTAAGTAAAGATTTCAACAACTTACACAGACACAAAACTGTTTGAGAACTAGCTTTTTTTTTTTTTACAGTTAACTCTTATAATACAACTCATTGAAGACAGAGGTTCTGCACAGGGAGTTAGTGCACAGTTACTCCTGTTGTTAAATTAACCACTCGAGGCTCTTGACATGAGCTGCCAAGACTATGGAAGCCTTTTGAGTCCACAAACTATATCACTATTTGGACAATGCCAAAAGCAAAGTGGAAGTTCTCTCCTCCCTTTAGAGAAAAGCACATCCTTCTTTGATGGCCACTTCTTCCCGCTGGGGTCTCACTCACAGAGATCCTTCATGTAGAACATCTTTTGCCATAGTGTCTAGGCTTCCATGCCTGAAATGCTCACATGGGCTTTTCAGCCAGACCAGGAAAACTCAAGGTGCTGATTCTGAGGTCAGAGTGTAACTTAAAGCAATTGTCATTCTATGAGTCTGCTGTGTGGACTGCTTCTTATGTTAGAACATTCTCTCCTTTTTAATTCTATCTACTATTATTACCAGGCACTTGATTCTATTTATATGATCACTTTAACACTTAATCCTATCTGTATGTTCACTTTAACACTGAATATGATCACTTTAACAATTAAAATGGCATTTTTACCACCAAGCTTAATTGGATTTGGAGTCCCATGACAAGTTTTTTTTTCTTTTGTTTTTTTTCTCTTTTTTTAAAAAAGATTTATTTTATTTATTTATTTGAAAGAAAGAGTTACAGAGAGAGGTATAGACAGAGAGAGAAGTCTTCCATCTGCTGGTTCACTACCCAGATGGCTGCAAAGGCTGAAGCTACATCAATCCAAAGCCAGGAGCTTCTTTGGGGTCTCACACATGAGTGCAGGGGCCCAAAGGACTTGGGTCATCTTCTACTGCTATCCCAGGCCATAGCAGAGATCTGGATCAGAAGAGGAGCAGCTGGGACTAGAACTGGTGCCCATATGGGATGCCGGTGATTCAAGTCAGGGCTTTTACCCACTATGTCACAGCACCGGCCCTCATGACAAGTTTTTGAACTGTATCCTTAGAAATAAGTCTGTAGGAATATATGCATAACTATACAGCTTTATAGTTACAAATTTACTCCTCCCTCTTATTCCCACCCTTATTTTTTACTGAGATCTATTTTCAATTGACTTTATATACATATGATTAACTCTATGTTAAGTAAAGAGTTCAACAAACAATATGAAGAGAAAAAGTGGAAAAAAAACAAACTGTTCCTCGACAGTCAAGAAAAGGGCAGCTCAAGTCATCCCTTCTTGAAGTGTTAATTTCACTTCAACAGATTTTGTTTTAGGTGCTCTATTAGTTCTCAAAGATCAGGGAGAACATATAGTATTTGTCCCATAGGGACTGGCTTATTTCACTAACTATGATGTTTTCCAGATTCAATATTTTGTTGCAAATGACCAGATTTTATTTTTTTAATGGCTCTTTAGTATTCTATTTTCTACATATCCCATATTTTCTTTATCCAGTCTTTGGTTGACAGGAATTTAGGTTGATTCCATGTCTTAGCTATTGTGAATTGAGGTGCTATAAACACGGAGGTGCAGATAGCTCTTTTATTTGTTGATTTCATTTCCCTTGGGTAAATTCCCAGGAGTGGGATGGCTGGGTCATATGGTAGGTCTATATTCAGATTTTTTAGGTATCTCCATACTGTCTTCCACAGTGCTTTACCGGTTTACATTCCCACCAATAGTGGATTAGAGTACCTTTTTTCCCATATCGTCGCCAGCATTTCTTGCTTGTTGATTTTTGTATGAAAGCTATTCTAATGGGGGTGAGGTGAAACCTCATTGTGGTTTTGATTTGCATTTCCCTGACAGCCAGTGATCCTGAACACTTTTTCATGTGTCTGTTGGCCATTTGGATTTCATTTTTTTTTTTGGACAGGCAGAGTGGACAGTGAGAGAGAGAGAGACAGAGAGAAAGGTCTTCCTTTGCCGTTGGTTCACCGCCCTCCCCCAATGTCTGCTGAGGCCAGCACGCTGCAGCCGGTGCACCACGCTGATCCGAAGCCAGGAGCCAGGTGCTTCTCCTGGTCTCCCATGCAGGTGCAGGGCCCAAGGACTTGGGCCATCTTCCACTGCACTCCCGGGCCACAGCAGAGAGCTGGACAGGAAGAGGAGCAACCGGGACAGAATCTGGCGCCCCGACCAGGGCTAGAACCCGGGGTACCGGCACTGCAAGTGGAGGATTAGCCTAGTGAGCCGTGGCGCCAGCCTGGATTTCATCTTTTGAAAAATGTCTAAGTCCTTTGCCCATCTTTTAACTGGGTTGTTCGTTTTGTTTTTGTGGAATTTCTTGATCTCTTTGTAGATTCTGGTTATTAATCCTTTATCAGCTGCATAGTTTGCAAATAAGTTCTCCCATTCTGTTGGTTGCCTCTTCACTTTCCTGAGTGTTTCTTTTGCCATACAGAGACTTCTCAGTTTGATGTAATCCCACTTGTTAATTTTGGCTTTCACAGCCTGTGCCTCTGGGGTCTTTTCCAAGCACTCTTTGCCTGTGCCTATATCTTGCAGAGTTTCCCCAATGTTCTCTAATAATTTGATGGTGTTTGGTTGTAGATTTAGATCCTTAATCCATTTTGAGTGGATTTTTGTGTAAAGTTTTAGGAAGGAGTCTTATGTCACACTTCTGCATCTAGTTTTTCCAGTACCATTTGTTGAAGAGATTGTCTTTACTCCAGGGATTGGTTTTAATTCCTTGGTCAAATATAAGCTAGCTGTAGATGTCTGGATTGATTTCTGGTGTTTCTATTTTGTTCCATTGGTCTATCCATCTATTTTTGAACCAGAATCAGGCTGATTGGATTATATCGGCCTTGTAGTATGTTTTGAAATCTGGCATTATGATGCCTCTGGCTTTGTTTTTGTTGTATAAGATTGCTTTAGGTATTCGAGGTCTCCTGTACCTTCATATGAATTTCAACATCATTTTTCCTAGATCTGAGAAGAATGTCTTTGCTATTTTGATTGGTATTGCATTGAATCTGTAAATTGCTTCCAGAAGAATGGACATTTTGATGATATGGATTCCTCCAATCCATAAACATGGAAGATTTTTACTTTTTTTGCATCTTCTTCTATTCTTTCTTTAATGTTTTAGAATTCTCATCATAGAGATATTTGAAATCCTTGCTTAAATTTATTCTAAGGTATTTGATTTTTTTTGTAGCTATTGTCAATGGGATTGATTTTAGAAGCGCAATCTTAGCCTTGGCATTGTCTGTGTATACAAAGGCAGCTGATTTTTGTGTATTGACTTTATATCCTGCTATTTTACCAACTCTTCTATGAGTTCCAATAGTCTCATAGTGGAGTCTTTTGTATCTCCTATATATAAATCATGTCATCTGCAAACAGGGTTAATTTGACTTCCTCTTTCTCAATTTGTATCCCTTTGATTTCTTCTTCTTGCCTAATGGCTCTAGCTAAAACTTCTAGGACTATATTGAGTAGCAATTGTGAGAGCTGACATCTTTGTTTGGTTCTGGATCTCAGTGGGAATGCTTCCAACTTTTTCCCATTTAATAGGATGCTGGCCATGGGTTTTTCATAAATTGCATTGATTATGTTGAGAAATGTTCCTTCTACACCCAATTTGCTTAGATTTTCAATTTTATATCATGAAAGGGTGTTTTATTTTACCAGATGATTTCTCTGCATCTATTGAGATAATCATATGGTTTTTCTTCTGCAGTTTGTTAATGTGGTGTATCACATTGATTTGTGAATGTTGAATCATCCCTGCACACCAGGGATAAACCCCACTTAGTATGGGTGGATGATCTTTCTGATGTGTTGTTGGGTGTGATTGGCTAGAATTTTATTGAGGATTTTTGCATCTATGTTCATCATGGAAATTGGTCTGTAGTTCTCTCTCCCTTTTGCATCTTTTTCAGATTTAGGAATTAAAGTGATGCTGGCTTCATAGAAAGAATTTGGGAGGATTCCCTCCCTTTCAATAGTTTTTAATAAAATGAGAAGAATTGGAGTTAGTTCTTTAAATGTCCAGTAGAATTCAGGAGTGAAGCCATCCAGTCATGGGCTTTTCTGTTGGGAGTACCTTTATTATTGATTCAATTTCTGTCTTGGTTATGGGTCTGTTTAAGTTTTCTATGTCTTCATGGCTCAATTTATGTAGTTTTTATGTGTCCAGGTATCTATCCATTTCTTTTAGGTTTCCCAGCTTATTGGCATATGATTCTTTATAGTAATTTCTGATAATTCTTTTTTATTTTGTGGTTACATTTCCTTTTTTATTTCTAATTTTATTGATTTGGCCTCTCCTTTTTTGTTAGTTGGGCAAATAGTGGGTTGATTTTTTTTATTTTTTCAAATAACCAACTCTGCTGATTTTTTGTCTTTTTTTATTCAATTTTGTTGATTTCTTATCTAATTTTAATTAATTCTTCTCTCTTATTAGTTTTGAGTTTGGTTTGCTGTTGTTCTTCTAGATCCTTGAGATGCATTGATAGCTAATTTTTTGGTGCCTTTCCAATTTCTTGGTGTAGGAACCAATTGCTATAAACTTTCCTCTTAAAACTGCTTTTGCTATATTCCAAGTTTGATATGTTGTATTGTCATCTTCATTTGTTTCCATAATTTTTTTGATTTCTCTTTTGATTTCTTCTATGACCCAGTGTTCATTCAGGAGCATGTTGTTCAGTCTCCATGTGTTTGCATATGTTCTAGAGATTTCTGAGTTGCTGATTTCCAGCTTCACTCCATATTGGTCCAAGAAGATGCATGGTGTGATTTTGATATTTTTGATTTTGCTGAGGCTTGCTTTATGGCCTAGTTGTGGTCAACCCTACAGAAAGTTCCATGCACTGGTGAGAAGAATGTGTATTCTGTAACTGTAGGATGAAAAATTCTGTAGGTAATTGTTAAGTCCATTTGGTCTATAGTGTTGATTAAATTTGCTGTTTCCTTGCTGATTTTCTGACTGGTTGATCTGTCCATTGCTGATAGTGGGATAGTTAAGTCTCCCATTACTATTGTATTTTAGTCTATGTCTCCCTTTAGATCTCTTACATTTCTTTTAAACAGCCAGGTGCCCTGTATTTAGGTTCATATATGTTTATAATAGTTTCATCTTCCTGTTGAATCAATCCCTTAATCCTTACATAATGCCCTTCTTTGTCTCTTTTAAAAGTTTTGTGATAAAGTCGATTTTGACTGATATTAGGATGACTACCCAGCTCTTTTTTGGTTTCTGTTATCGTGGAATATCTTTTTCCATCTCCTTTTTTTTTAATCGGAAGGGAAGTTTATTCTGCTCAGCTGAGCTCTTCTCCTCAAAGGAGACCAGTGCCTGATTGCTAGCCCCAGTGTATGTAATATTGGTCCTCTCTGCCCTAAGGACCACACAAAGGATCTGTTCAGTCCTCAGTGTGAGCTCAGTTTCCCTAGCAATGTGTCTCATTAGGTAACCAGGAAGCCCTGAACATGTGAAGGCTTCCACAGTGACTGCCCAAAGTCCTAGCCACACCAGGAGTCCTCTCATACAGCCTCAGATTTTTTCACAGTCCCTGTAGTCACGAGCTACCCACAGTTACGAGCACCCAGCCTCCTGTTCTCCCCACGAGAGTCAGGAATCTCCACTCAGTTGGTTGCTGTTATGTATGTCCAAAATGGCACCCACTCTATTGGCTTGTTATGGGACACTGTTGTAAAATGATTGGGGAGAGAGAAACATGCCCCTCCTTTTTTCTCTCCTCTAGTTTGGCAGGTACACTATTCCCATGGGGATCCAAGCCGGGTTCCCTCTAGGCTCTTCTTTATCACCAGTGGCTTGTGCTACTACGGCTTGGTCTCACCTCACTTTCCAACGCTGGTGTGTAGGCTCTCGGCTGCTGGAGTCCTGAGTTATGGATGTCCACACCCTTCATGTAGGTCCCTAAATTAATAAATCTTTAAACAAACAAACAAACGAACAAACAATCATAAAAGGAATGACGCTAGGCATATGTAGAAAGAGAAACTCATAACCTGATACTATTTAAAAGCTAGTAAAAGTTCCTGTAAGGTCCAAATACATCTCTCGATACTGTATCAGAATGTTACTCTCTTCCTTCTCATATTCTTATAGTTATTTGAGGGGATAGAGGGAAGTCAGCTCAACCTTTTTAAACAAATGTTTAATCCTCAGATAAACTTGTTCACACATTTTGTTATACTGGATTCAAGTGGCTTGACATCCTGGTGAGTCACAGTCAGTTGTGAGATATTACAAGTAAAATGGTAGATTTAAACTTTCTACAGTTTAAAGGATTTACATCAAAAACAAGCTAAATTATGGCAGACTCAAGGATAACTATATTATCACCATTTCCACATTTTGCACTCTGACATGCTTTTTTTAAAAAGATTTATTTATTTTTTGAAAGAGTTACACAGAGGAAGGAGATGCAGAGAGAGAGAGAGAGAGAGAGAGAGAGAGAGAGGGGTCTTCCATCCACTGGTTCACTCCCCAATTGGCTGCAATGGCCAGAGCTGCGCCGATCTGAAGCCAGGAACCAGGAGCTTACTCCAGGTCCCCCATGTGGGTGCAGAGAGCTGGACCAAAGTGGAGCAGCTGGAACTTGAACTGGTGTCCACATGGGATGCAGTGACAGCTTTACCCGTTATGCCACAGCGCTGGCCCCCTGACTTGCTTTCTTGACTGGAGGAGAATTACAGATTGTGCACAAAGAATTGCAGAAATCCTGATATGTTGTGGGAACTAGGTCATGTACAGAGTATTTCAAAAACTTTGTGGGAAAATGGAATGAAAAGATAAATAGAATTCATGAAAAAAGTTTTGAAATGCTTTTATTTGAGTGGTCTTCAAAAATTCATGGTGAATGTGTATTATGAAAAACCTACACACGAATTTCCAAGAAAACTTTTTGCACCGAAATAAACTTACCTGTTTATATCACTTTCCACAAACATTTGAAGTACTCTCCTCATATGTAATATCATCAGACACATGCATTGCAGTGGAAAGGTTGAAAACCCCTGCATTAACAATCCTGAAGAGCTTGAGAGAAGATATAGGACATATCAATTTCAATTTGATTGCAGGGTTTAGGAAAACGTGGTGAGAGAAGCCCTGAGCAGGCTGTAGGGGAGATATGAGTGAGAAGTCATATCCTAGACCAAGAGAAGAGAACCAGAACACGTCTCTGGAGAGAAGGCTGCTAAAGGAGATCGGAGGAAAGAGGGAAGAAGGAAGAGCATGGGAAAAACTTAATAAAAATAATGTTACCCAGGACAAGCCTATTTGGGCAAACTTGTTATCATATACTCCAAATTTTTTCATCAGTACACACTTTTAACTAATGAGATTCCACCTGTCTTGTTAACAAGTTAATCAAAGCATTCATGAACCATAAATACAAACCCACAAGCTCATCTCCTACAACACTCAGCAATCTGTATAACACTTGAAATTAAAAATTCAATACATGTGCCAAGGCCAAATTATTTCAAACTAAGAAACAAGAAAATCAATGGAAGAGTAAATGAAAGAAAAGAATCATAATAATCTTTTTCTAAAAGGAGGTAGATTAATAAATGCCCACAAATGAGTTCTAAATACATGCATAAGTATTATGATGATTTTTATCTTTCATATTTTTTAATTTTTGAGAAAAAAGAAATATGACCTTCAAGAAAACATTCACAATGCTAAAATGAAAAGAAAACTTGGAAATTCTCCAATCAGGTCTATTGCTACCAGATGGTGGTAGTATGGTGCAACCATGTGGTCCAACCAATGAGACCCACACTGTAAAAATGTCTCTTAGGAAAAGGATTAACATACCATTCCCATTTTATATTTATTTGCTTGTTTGTTTGAAAGGCAGAGCAACAGAAAGAAGGAAAGACAGAGAGAGAGAGAGAGAGAGAGAGAGAGAGAGAGAATCTTCCATCTACTGGTTTACCCCTCAGATGGCCACAACAGCTGGGTCTGGGACAGGTTGAAGCCAAAAGCCTGGAACTCCATCTGGGACCCAAGCACTGAGGTCATCTTCCTCTAATTTCCCAGGTATATTATCAGGAAGCTGGATTTGAAGCAGAGGAGCTGAACTCCAACTAGTGTTCCAATATGGTGGTTTAACCTACTTATACTACAACACTGGCCCAACTCATCCTCCATTTAGAAAAAAACAGTACAACAAAATAAATTTTGGTTAAACCTGTAAGAAGATAGAGAGTTTATAGTTTTTAAGATTTTGTTTCAGATTTTTGTCATTTTGTTTCTATATTTAAAGGTTTATTTTACTCACTATGTGAAAGGTAGTGTGTTAGAGATAGGGAGAGAGAGAGAGAAAGAGAGAGAGAGACAATATAGGTAGAATCTTCCATCCAGATGACTGTAACAGCCAGAGCTGAGCCAGGTCAAAGCCAGGATTGAGGAGCCAGGAACTATACTGATGTCTCCCATGTGGGTGCAGGGGCCCAAGTACTTGAACCATCTTCTGCTGCTTTCCCAGGTGCATTACCAGGAAGCTGAATTGAAACTGGGGCAGCCAGGATTTGAACTGGCACACTAATATGGGATTTTGGAGTTCACAGAAGTGGCCTAACTTGGTGTACCACAACATTAGCCCCTAGTTTTGTTTTTTTAAAGAATCATATGCTTAGGCCCGCGCCGCAGCTCACTAGGCTAATCCTCCGCCTTGCGGAGCCGGCACACCGGGTTCTAGTCCCGGTCAGGGCGCCAGATTCTGTCCCGGTTGCCCCTCTTCCAGGCCAGCTCTCTGCTGTGGCCAGGGAGTGCAGTGGAGGATGGCCCAAGTCCTTGGGCCCTGCACCCCATGGGAGACCAGGAGAAGTACCTGGCTCCTGCCATCAGATCAGCATGGAGCGCCAGCCACAGCACGCCGGCTGCAGCGGCCATTGGAGGGTGAACCAACGGCAAAAGGAAGACCTTTCTCTCTGTCTCTCTCTCTCACTGTCCACTCTGCCTGTAAAAAAAAAAGAATCATATGCTTATGTACAGCTTGATATCAGTTTTACTAATCTTCAATTTTGTGATATCACCTTGAATTATAGCTTGTAGTCAAGAAAACATTCTACAGGTTTGGCCTCAAACTCCTGGTACTTCTACTGGAGGTCAAAAGGAGGTCAAAATGACCAGGGTGCTTATCTCTCACTGAGCGATATTCTTTGTATCTTCATCTTTTTGTAGTCAGCCAATTCCGTTGGCCTGGGAAGTCTGAGATAAATTAGATAAGTTCCTTCAGACTCTCCAGCTTGTACAACCCCTGCTTCTTTTTTCTAAATCTAACCAAAGAACATGTTGAGAAAAGCACCTCGTTACTTAGAGCAACAACTTGTATTCTCCTTAATGTTATTTGTTATATTTCATCAATAACAGTTATTGAAGGGAACACTATAAATTTACTAACTCTTTTTGCTTGGAAAAGAAGGAAGAAACACACATGCTTTATATGTTAGGTCTTGACTGGAGATGCTGTAAAATATGCAAAAGTTACGTATTAGTTTGAATTCCATCTCTCTAATAGACTGTTTAACTGCTTCAACTAAAAATATAGGTCCTGGGGCTGACGTTGTAGTGTAGCGGGTAAAGCTGGTGCCTGCAATGCTGGCATCCCATATGGGCACTGGTTCGAGACCTGGCTGCTCTACTTCCTATCCAGCTCTCTGCTATGGCCTGGGAAAGCAGTAGAAGATGGTCCAAGTCCTTGGGCCCCTGCACCCACGTGGGAGACCTGGAAGAAACTCCTGGCTCCTGGCTTCGGATCAGCCCAGCTCTGGCTGTTGGCAGTCATTTGGGGAGTGAACCAGTGGATGGAAGACCTCTCTTTCTCTCTGCCTCTCCTTCTCTCTCTCTCTCTTTCTCTCTCTGCCTCTGCCTCTCTGCAACTCTGCCTTTCAAATAAATAAATAAATCTTTAAAAAAATGCAGGTCCTTTGATTTACACAAAAATGACTCTAATTTTTTTTGTTTTTGTTTTTGTTTTGACAGGCAGAGTGGACAGTGAGAGAGAGAGACAGAGAGAAAGGTCTTCCTTTTGCCGTTGGTTCACCCTCCAATGGCTGCCGCGGCCGGCACGCTGCTGCCAGCACACCGCACTGATCCGATGGCAGGAGCCAGGTACTTCTCCTGGTCTCCCATGGGGTGCAGGGCCTAAGTACTCGGGCCATCCTCCACTGCACTCCCTGGCCACAGCAAAGAGCTGGCCTGGAAGAGGGGCAACCGGGACAGAATCCGGCGCCCCGACCAGGACTAGAACCCCGGGGTGCCAGCGCCACAAGGCAGAGGATTAGCCTAGTGAGCCGAGGCGCCGGCCTTTTTTTTTTTTTTTTAAATGACCCTAATTTACCTAGCATACTGCTTTCAGCTATTACGATGAATGGCTGGGATGATGTTTTTAAAACTTATTTTTAAAAGGTCAGTGGTTCATGCATAAAACAGAACACTCTGCATTAAAAAATAAATTGATATGAAAACTTATATTGAGGACATGATAATATGTCTAAGTCTTATGGTTGGACTGTGTGAGACTGAGAGCAGCAGCAGCAGCGTTGTCATCACTGCCATCCACCATTATTAGTTAATTCTTGTGTAATTATGACTCAGCAGGCTCTGTGCTAAGTGCTAGCCTACTGTCATTGTAACAGAACACAAGCAAAGATATCCTGTCACTTATTCACGATGACCTTTCAGGCACAACCTATTTTCACTACAGCTTCCCAAAACAGAAGGAATATGTTCAAAGATTCCCCAAAGGCAATCAGAAGAGTCATAGTCTTTTTTTTATTATTACTTATTTATTTGACAGAGTTAGACAGTGAGAGAGAGACAGAAAGGTCTTCCTTCCATTGGTTCACCCCGCAAATGGCTGCCATGGCCGGAGCTACGCAGATCTGAAGCCAGGAGCCAGATGCTTCCTCCTGGTCTCCCATGTGGGTGCAGGGGCCCAAGCACTTGGGCCATCCTCCACTGCATTCCTGGGCCACAGTAGAGAGCTGGACTGGAAGAGGAGCGACCGGGACTAGAACCCGGCGCCCACATGGGATGCCGGCACCTCAGGCAGAGGATTAACCAAGTGAGCCATGGCGCCAACCCCGAGCCATAGTCTTTAGTGTAAAGTATAGTAGCTTCACACAGGCCTCTGAATTTGGTATGGGAATTCTGCTTGGGATAAATCACACATTTGTGGAGCTATGGCTTACCTGCTGTCTTACATTGCCATTTTAAGTGTGTTCTCTCACAGGCAATTTATGTAAAACCACTCACTTTTCTGATGTGGCATTTCTATAGAAGCTCTGGCTCTCTCTATGCCAAAGATTAAGATGGAGAACCATTTTTTCCACCAAGGGCCATTTGGATATTGATAACATCTTTTATGGGCCCTACAAAATACTCAACTTAAAAATTAGCCTGTTTGGGGCCGGTGCCATGGCTCACTTGGTTAATCCTCCATCTGCGGTGTTGGCATCCCATATGGGCACTGGGTTCTAGTCCCAGTTGCTCCTCTTCCAGTCCAGCTCTCTGCTGTGGCCCAGGAAGGCAGGGGAGGATGGCCCAGGTGCTTGGGCTCCTGCACCCACATGGGAGACCAGGAGGAGGCACCTGGATCTTGGCTTCAGATCAGTGCAGTTCTGGCCATTGTGGCCATTTGAGGAGTGAACCAATGGAAGGAAGACCTTTCTCTCTGTCTCTCTCTCACTGTCTAACTCTATCTGTCAAATAAATTTAAAAAATTAGCCTGTTGTAGATTTATTGAATTTTACTTCTACAACCCCTTACCTCGGCAGGGCCACACCAAATGATTTTGCAGGCCTTATATGGCCCATGGGCCAAATGTTCCCCACCTCTTCAAAAAATAACTAGTATAATGATGTGTTATACATTTGTTGTGGTATTGATTGGAACACCAAGAAATTTTCACAGATAATTTACCCCAAAGCAGTGGCTTTTGGAACCCAGATATTTACCTGTCTTCAAGGGCAGCTCTACAAGATGATACTATAAAGAAAACAAAAATATCTGTGACATTCAGAGTGAGTCATTCAGCAGGATGATGTCTTTATGTGGGTCTTGTTAGTGGAGTTTACCAAGCTTTGGGTTCTGAGAGACCGAAGGAACGTGTCCCCTGGGAAAAAACCATCGCTGTGGAATTTCCTGTCTCAACCACACATTTTCAGTTATGAACATTTGGAAATTGTAGTGCCTTGGTCTTGTTATCAAACAGTATTATTGTGGAATGTTACATTCAATTTTAAAAAGTATTTTTAAAGTATCATAGAACCTATTCTTGTCTTTTCCTTGCTCATGAATTATAATCTTTGAAGGCAACTGCTGAAAACATGAGCATAGAATTCAAGAATCCAGTCTCATTTTGTCCCAGAAAATGACTCCTACACCCCTCACTACTAACAACTATTAATGACTAGAGTTAGGTATCAGCCTGGATGAATGTTTAAACTTTTGAAAGATTTCCTACGTATTAGCTCAGTTATGAAAACTAACACTTTAGGCCAGCACCTTGTCTCACTTGGCTAATCCTCCGCCTGCGAAGCCGGCACCCCGGGTTCTAGTCCTGATTGGGGTGCCGGTTCTGTCCTGGTTGCTCCTCTTCCAGGCCAGCTCTCTGCTGTGGCCAGGGAGTGCAGTGGAGAATGGCCCAGGTCCTTGGGCCCTGCACCCGCATGGGAGACCAGGAGGAGGCACCTGGCTCCTGGCTTCGGATTGGCGCAGCGCCAGCCGTGGTGGCCATTAGGGGAGTGAACCAATGGAAAAAGGAAGACCTTTTTCTCTGTCTCTCTCTGTCTATAACTCTCTCTCTGTCTCTCTCTCTCTCTCACTGTCTAACTCTGCTTGTCAAAAAAAAAAAAAAAAGAAAAAGAAAAAGAAAAAAAAGAAAAGAAAAGAAAGCTAACACCTTCAGTAGATCCCCAAACACGACATCCAAGTTCTACCTATTTCTTACTGTTATAAACACTTACATACAGTAACCGGAAAGTACCAAATACACAGTGGATTGTGCTGAAAATATTACGGTTGTTGTGAATTCTCCAAGTCTTCTATGGAGTAACATTTGTCTTGAAACAGGTATAGTAATATAACCCTGGGGTTAGCATAGCATTCATGATTTCTTTCAAAATAGGCCACTATTGCTTCAGATAATTTTTACATATCCTATAAAAGGTAGTTTAGGTCTGTTTGAGTTTAGAGCTTTATTTTGTTGGTTGTATGACATGTGGATATCACTTAGTTGATTTCTGGGGCTCTTAGCACCAGACACTCTCTCAGATAATATTCCACAACTAAAATAATTTGAGACAATAGTGGCAGTAGCACTAGTTCATCTACTTCAACTTGGATTTTACGTTGTATGTATGAAGATGAGGCTCAGGTTCATTATTAAATAAAATCTTTGCTGAAATAATCAGCTTAATGTTCATAATATCAAGGTATAGTGGCTAATAATATATTTTATTCATTTTTATGTGCTACAATCTACCTGGGAGATTTAGCAAGTAGAGTTCATATATAAGACCTCAAATAAACCACTAGACAATAAGGATATAAAAACATACAATTTTAGTGACAAAAAGACTTGGAATTATTAAAGACAAATGGAGGAAAATGTGAAGAAACGCTGGGCTCTTAACAGATGTACTCTTTCCACATACTAAAGTAGGCAAGCAAAGGGAAAAAGATATTATCCATCATCATTGAACTTAAGTTTTGGTTCAGTATTTGAGAGTTATTAAGGTAGAACTTGGTAATACCTTAGAAATTATTTATCATAAAAATAAATTAATATAGTTTGCTTTAAAAGAATGCAATCAGAGCAACAGTATCATCTGTTATTTTTTTTCCAATCTAAAATTTTCCTCTTTTTATATAATGAAAATTTAGTACAAAAAAAGGACTATTTTATTCTCTGTAATATTGAAATATTTGGTCAACTTTTTTAGAGATAAATTTATTTATTTGAAAGTCACAGTTACACAGAAAGAGGAGAGGCAGAGAGAAAGAGAGAGAGAGAGAGAGAGAGAGAGAGAAGTTTTCCATCTGCTGGTTTGCTCTTCAATTGGCTGCAACAGCTGGAGCTGAGCTTCTTTCGGGTCTCCCACGCAGGTGCAGGGGCCCAAGGACTTGGGCCATCTTCTACTGTTTTCCCAGGCCACAGCAGAGAGTTAGATTGGAAATGGAGCAGCCAGGACTCGAACCTGTGTCCATATGGGATGCCGGCACTGCAGGCACTGTCCACAGCACTGTCCCCTTGGTCAACTTTTACTTACTCAGAATTTGTTTCCGCACTGTGCACCACCACTGTAAGTATCAGCTGGTAGACGCTGTCATGTCAGTTTGGGATTCACTGAAGTTTCACAAAAGAGGAAAATGAGTTAGGCATTCAGGAGAGGAAAGATTTTATATACTGTTTGCACCAGAAAAATCAATGATGTTTCCAAAAGACACAAAAGAACAAAAAGTTGAATTGCCAATTAAAGATAGCAGATTAAAGAGAAACATTAGCCTCTAATTTCTAGTAAAAAAAAAGTAAGACAAAGGAACATCTTAAAAGGCATAAACCTATAATTGAAAATCAAATATGAACAATGGCTAGAATAATAAAATGTGGGTGCTGGAAAGTTTATGGACAAGTCATAACTGATTTAAAACTCACAAGAGAGCCTAATTCAAAACTGACAAAGAGGAAAGAAAAATAGCTTGATTGACATTGTCAAACTGTACGTTAAGAAATGATTAGATCTAAGAAAGCCCCCTTCCTTCTCAGTGCGTTGGAGAGCTACCATTCCTGCACCTTTGAGAGAGGACTGGGATTTTTTTCTGTAAATGGTAAAATAGAGGCGCTTTGGAGGGAAAGCAGTCACAGTTGAAAGTTGGGGACTATACTTACCACAGGGCTATTAAATGAACATGTACAGGAATATTAGTTGAAGACCGAGATCCCCAGACCTTGCTCCAATTTGTCCCTCAGAACACCGTTATCTAGCCAAGAAAGCTAAAGTGTTTTCTTTTGAAAATAAAACCAACACAACAGAAAAGACTGAAGAGTACTGAAATAAAGGGTTCCCTGAGTAAATGACTCAACCAGAATGGCCTATAATTAAACATGAAATTCTGGAGCTCGGTTGTCAGTTTCCTATTTTGCAATATGAACAGATAACCGACGATGACCAGACAATTGAAGAAGTCTGTAACGACAGAGAAAAAAACAATAAGCAAATGCATGTACAAAACCTAAACGAAAGTAATGGGTAGGAATCAACTATGCAATGAGAAATATGATGTAAGAAGATTCATGGGGACTGGTGTTGTTGCGTAGTAGGTAAAGCTGCAACCTGTGACACATATGAGCACTGGTTTAAATCCCATCTGCTCCATTTCTAATCCAGCTCCCTGCTCACGGCCTGAAGAAAGCAGCAGATGATGACTCAGATGCTTGGGCCCCTGTCACCCAGTTTTATCTGGGAGAACCAGATAGAACTCCTGGCTCCGGGCTTTGGCCTGGCCCAGCCCTGGCTGTTGCCGCCATCTGGGGAATAAACAGCTGATGGAAGATCTCTTTATCTCTCTGTGATTCTAACTTTCAAATAAATAAATAAATCTTAAAAAAAAAAGAAAAGAATTCTTTGCTCCTGGCTTCAGTCTAGCCCAGCTGGGGCTGTTGGATCATTTGGGGAGTGAGCCAGTAGATTGGAAGAACTCTCTCATTCTCTCTGTGTAATTCTGCCTTTCAAATAAATAAATAGATAAATACTTTTGAAAAAGAAAAAAAGAGAAAAGACTCATGAAACAATATATTTTATTCATATACACACACATACTCAAGGAATGAGAAGATATTCTAGAAATTAAAAATATGGCAGAAATAAAAATCTAAAGAATACCATGTTTTGTTACTATTAAAAATTTATTCATTTATTTGAAAGACAGATCATCAGAGACAGCAGGAGAGAGAGTGCAAGAGTGAGAGAGAGAGAGAAAAAGATCTTTCATCCACTGGTTCACTCCCCAAATTGTAGCAATAGCAAGGTCTGGGCCAGGCCAGAGCCAGGAGCCAAGAACTCCATCCAGGTCTCCCACATGGATGACAGGGGACCAAGTACTTGGGCCCTCTTTTGCTTCCCAGGTGCATTAATAGGAAGATGGATCAGAAGCAGAGCAGCTGGGACTTGAACAGGCACTTCCATATGTGATGCTAGCATTACAAGCAGCAGCTTAACCCTCAGTGCCACAACACTGGACCCAGACTACAATATTCTCAAAATAAAGTGTTTAGAAATTTGTCAGAATGTAGAGGAAAAAGAGAATAAGAGAATAATAGAAAGAGGATAGAAAGTTCAAGAATCATTACAGGAAATTCGACATTAGAATATTAAGAAGTCTCAAGTAAAAAAGGACAGAGAAAATCTCACGAAGAAAATCTCTGAAATAATTTAAGAAAAATCTCCATTCATACAAGATACAAAAAAGGTACAGAAGTAATAAAAATTCAATGTTCTGAAGCATTCAGGCTGTATAAAAAAAACAAAATCCCATGATGGGTTATCATTGAGGGATGAAACCTCATTTATTATCTTCTCCAATTTTTCCAAAGTCCACAATCCTGTTCAGGGGGAACCATTGCTTGTTTTTAAAAACTCAACTATTTTTGCTAATCAAGAAAGCAGACACAACTCTGAGGCCCTGTGACTCCAGTGAGAAATAAGGTTGGATTTGGGATGTTTCTGGTCAGCTGCAGCACAGTGGTAATTAGAAATGATTTTCTTGATTTTTCTTTTAGTCTTACAAGGCCACAGTACTCCCTAGAGAGAAAGGTGACAATTTGCAGTTCAGCTACCAGGCACGATAGTGTACTTGAAATAGTAGTCTCCTAGATGACTGCCAAGCAGAGACTGCAAGAAGGACTGAAAACAATTCATGTGGGAAAATGGAGGCAAACTTTAAAAGAATCATGACTCCCCCCTGCCCTTTCTCCTTGCCAAATCCAGCTTTTCTTTCAAAAGTAGTTATAAAAAGAGAAAATGCTTACCCTTATCATTTTTGTGTGTATTTGCATTTGAAATAGATTTTTATCAAAACCCATTTACATTTTTGTAATCATTTTAATATGTGACCTCTCTACATCCAGAGTAATTTTCATACAAGACAAACTTAGAGGTCCCAAAGGAGAAGCAAGGAGATGTCTGAAAAGTCAAAACGGTAAAACCTATCCCAGCTGGTGAAAAAGATGACAGTGGGGCAAGTGAGCATCAGCCTTCAGACTCCAGCACCTTGGGAATAGCGTGAATGAAGGACACAGGATCCATCAAAGGCAGATTTCTGATCAGTGAAAGTCATTAGTGCTTAGAGTACTTCCCCACAGAGGGTATGAAATTTCCTTCTTTGATAGCCTTCAGCCACAGGATAAATGTGTGTTTTGTAGAGAATTTAATATAGCTTTGGAAAAGTTAGGGAAATTAATCAAATGGCATTTCTTAAGGTCTTTTTCAGCCATAAGAGTACCCATTTATCCACTTGAAGCTACTTATTGCATATCTACCACAGGCCAAGGACTCTGAAGAGAGCAGTGAAGAAAGACCATATCCATACCCCTGGAACTTATGAACAGGTTCTTACACTGTTCAATACGAATTTTAAAGCCGAGCTTTATGAAAGAGCTGGGCTGAGTAATCTCTAATATTCTTTCAGTTTGGAAATTCAAGAATAGGTTGGCACGATCACTTTTAGTCAATGGCAGAGGGAGAAGTATCACCCAGAAAAAGCCAGTTCTAAAGTTTACCAGTTGGTTAGGTTTTCTTAATTGTAATTTCTTGACTTCTTTGCCCAAAACAGTCACTGTTTGGAAATCTGGCCAATTTAAAATCTTTTCAGGTGTGACTTTAAGAAATCTGAAAGATCCTTATTGTTTCAAAGCACTTAATGATCGTGGATTTATCCCACAAACCTGGAAATATTTGGTCCTGGGAAGCTACTGACAAATATTTCTCGAAACCACCTGGTCCGGGCTGAAACATCTGCACAAAGCCGCCTCTTAAGTTAAGGCAAATGCAAACTTCATCCTGGGTTCTACATTGCTTTTCAACTTCCTGCTTCTAGTTCACAAAAAGAAAGAAAGATTCTGTCCATAGCAGTTTTTCAGAAAGGATGAAGGCAGCCAAAGTTGATAACCATCAGCTTAAGCAACTCCGAACAAGCAAGGCAGAGTGTGACCTATTCAGAAGTCAGACAGATCTCCACGATGTCCATCTCAAAGGCAGAGCTATGTCAGTTCAAGTCACCTTTGCCCTCTGCTCAGATAAAGCTGATCTTCACCTTTATCCTTCTCTCGCACAGAGAGCAGGAAGTGAGACAGGTGCTGAACATACCCTGCCACTGGGAGGTAGGTCTGTAGGAAACCTTGACATTGTGGACCTGAGAGGGAAGTCAAAAGCACCTGATGTTAGAGTGTGGAATTTGTCACACAATTTGCTGCACCACAAATGGAAGCTTTATGATAGGAGAAAGGCGGGGCTGCCCCTAAGACACAATCCTCTTTCCGAGAATACACACACAGTACAAACTGTTCTTTCAGTAAACAAATGGCATCTTGACCTCCTCATCTCTTGTATTTCAAGACAATAATAAAATTCAGTTAGCACTGGCTGGCTCTGGTTTGCCTTCAGAACACACACGCACGGAGAAACAGTGCAGAGAGATTAATCTGCTGGAAGACATTCAAGGAGAGGGCAGGAAACTCCCCCCTTCCTGGTATAGAAGGTGTATCAGTTCAGCAGCCAAACTCCATGGGTTCACATTTTAGCTCTGACACTAATTAGTGTGTTGCCTGGGACAAGTTACCCAATACCCTTGTGCTTCAGTTTCCTCATTTCTAAAGCAAAGGTGATAGCACTATGTTATGGGCTGAAATGCATTCTCCCCAAATTCATGTGCGGATGTCTCAATCCCTAGTATCTCAAGATGTAAACTGATTTGGAGGTAAGGTCTTTAAAAAGCTGATTAAGTTAAAGTGACGCCATTAGGGTGGGGCTTTAATGATGTGACTGTAGTTCTTATAAGAAGAGGAAGGGGAGGGCATAGTGGCACAACAGGTTAAGCTGCCTCTTGGGATGCCCGCATTCCATATCAGAGTGCCTGGTTTGAGTCCTCATTACGTCTGTCTCAGCTTCCTGCTAATGCAACCCTGGGAGGCAGCAGTGATGTCTCAAGTACTTGGCTTCCTGCCACCAACGTGGCAGACCCTGATGGAGGTAAAGTCTCCTGGCTTCAGCCTGGCCCAGCCATGGCTATTTTGGGCATTGGTAAGTGAACCAGGGGAATGGAAGATCCCACTTGCTCTTTGTCTCTCACTTTCTCCTCTCTCTCTCTTTATTTCTCTCTATCATTCTACCTATCAAATAAATACATAAAACTTTTTAAAAAAGAAATGGGAGAAACATCAGAGTATAAGTGCACAAAGGAAAAGCCATGTGCAGGGGCAGTAAGAGAACAACTGTGTATAAACCAAGGACTAAGGGCTCAGAGGAAACCAATCCTGGTGGTACCTTGAACTTGGACTTTTCAGAACTGTGAGAACATAAATCTCCAGGCTCTTAAAAAGATTTTGTTTATTTGAAAGGCAAAGTGACAGAGAGAGAGAGAGAGAGAGAGAGAGAGAGATCTTCTACCCACTGGTTCACTCCCCAGATGCCTGCAACAGCCAAGGCCAGGCTAGGCTGATTCCAGGAGCCAAGAACACCACCCTAGTCTCCAAAGTGGTTGGCAGCGGCGGCAATACTTGGGCCATTTTCCACTGCCTTCCTAGGCACATTAGTAGGGAGCTGGATTGAGAGTTAAGCAGCCAGGACTAACTGGCACTCTTATATGGGATGCCATCATCACACACAGCAGCTTAACCTGCTGTGCCATAATGTTGGCCCCTAAATTTCTGTTTTTAAGTTACCTAGTCTGGATATTTGTTGTACCCCAGCAGCTAACATTGCTATGAGAAGTAAATTAGTTAATTTTTGTCAAATACCCCAAATAAGGGCTGCCATATAGTTGACAACTGTGTGTTCATTATTAAATGGAACAAGAAAAAGTGGCTAACTTTGCTCTATGCAGTATAATTTAAGGCCACTGGCCATTTTGGTTCCCAACCTTGCTTGGAACTGAGGGTCAAGTTTCCTTCTGTTCTTTTTGCTACTTGGATGAAAGTAGACCCTGGATTCTGTCCTGAAGGGGATTCCAGATCCTAGGCCATCTTAAGGTATTGTTGTGACTGGCTCATAGGTGGGCATAGGAAGATGTGTCCAACTTTTGCCTCTAAAGCAGATTATTTCATTACAAATTTTCTCTTTTTTTTGTCTTGGGGTTGTGGATCATTCCTGGGAACATTAGCTTAACTTTATTACACACCATCACAACCTATCAGTTTGTAATAACACAAGTTTTATAGATTCTATATATCAGACACTGTGGAATATAAAAATGTAATGATTTTAGCACATGCGAATTAATTTTTTCTAACTCTATTAGATTAAAAATGCACTAGGCTAAGCAAAAAATAGGTTAGGGTTTCACTGGAGAGTGTTCGTTTTAATGAAGAAGTGTTGCTTATTATTCAGGAGCAAGTCATGGTGCAAATAATCTAATGAAGTTGCTTTATACCTCCTACATTTAGCATTACTGAGTCCCTAGAATGATGCTTTTTTATAGAGGCCACTAAAATGATCATTAAAATGTTCTACACCCTTCTGGAAGTCTGAGAATGGGAAGACAGCCCTATTCTGACTTGAAAGGTATAAAACGGTTGCCTATCCCCAAATACCTCTGGTCTTCAGCCTTGCCGAGGTGTCTCAGAGAAAACGTTGATAGTAGAACCTCTGTTTAACTGTAAATAGATAATCTGGATAAGTTATCATCACATGGAACAGCCTATTATCACCTAACTTTTCCAAATGTCAATTTCCTTAACTAAAAATGGCCATGGTTAGCCCCGTTTTGTACAATCGAATTGTTTGTTTACAAGGACAAAGTAAAACCAGGAATAAGTACTCACGTTGTTGAATGCATGACTGTGTTCACAGTCACGTGTCACTTAATGACAGGGATTCATCCAGAGAAATGTGTCGTCAGGTAGTGTTGTCACTGTGCGAGCACCCATAGAGTGCACTCACACAAACCGAGATAGTGCAGGATAATCACAAAATGTGGCCACTTGATGTAAACATGAGATATAGGAAACTGCTGCCAGTGTAACACAGCATGTTGTCTTCTAGCAAACTGTTTTTATAATAAGCAGAAGGAAGACACTCTAAGATAATGATAAAAAGTTTGACATGGTAAATATATATGTTTTATGTATGTTGGTAACAGATTTGAGTATTACCATGATCAAGTATTACATACTATATGTGATTGCATGTGCTATACTTTTTTTTTTTTTTTTTTTTTTTTTTTTTTTTTTTTTTTTTGACAGGCAGAGTGGACAGTGAGAGAGGGAGACAGAGAGAAAGGTCTTCCTTTTGCCGTTGGTTCACCCTCCAATGGCCGCCACGGCTGGTGCACTGCGGCCAGTACACCGCACTGATCCGAAGCCGGAAGCCAGGTGTTTCTCCTGGTCTCCCATGCGGGTGCAAGGCCCAAGTACTTGAGCCATCCTCCACTGCACTCCCTGGCCACAGCAGAGAGCTGGCCTGGAAGAGGAGCAACCAGGACAGAATCCAGTGCCCCGACTGGGACTAGAACCCGGGGTGCCAGCGCAGCAAGGCGGAGGATTAGCCTATTGAGCCGCGGCGCCGGCCACATGTGCTATACTTTCAAATGACTTGCAGGGCACTGGGTTTGTTTATGACAGCATCACCACAAACTGGGAGTAATGCATTGTGCTATGACATAATGAAGGCTATGATGTCACTAGGTGACAGGAATTTTTCACCTCCAGTATAATCTTATCTGACTACCATCATATATTTGGCCTGTCATTGGAATGAAATGTCATTATGTGATTCATGACTATGTTAAATTTTGTAAATAATTCTCCACATGCATAACTTTATCTAAACTCTCAAAATGACACCATGAGTTAGTTACCATTATTATACTTTTGCATATAACCCAAATTTTGCAGATGTATTAGTCAGCTTTTCTTTACTAAATAGCTGAGAGGAGCATGTTGGGAAGGGGGAGGCTTTATCCTGCTTCTAGCTTGGAGGTTCGCAGTTGATGACTGCATGGCTTAGGTGGCCCCATAACTCTAGCATCTGGTGGAAGCTGGCCACGGCAGAGTGTGTGTGGAGAAAGGGTCACGTGGGAGCCAGGAGGCAGAGAAAGACAGAGGAAGCACATTCAGCTTACCTTCAGAGGGCAAGCCCCAGTCACCTAAAGACCTCCCATCCGGCCCACCTCAGATGCGATACACTCACCCTTAATCCATCAATTATCATGAGACTTTGGGCTGTAAACATCTCCATGAGTTTGGGGTGGTGCCGAGTCCTTTTCAATCCACACCAAAAACAGAGGCGTCAATTGGCACTTAAAGAAGTTAACGAACTTGTCTAAGGTTCAAGCAGCTAGGGAATGGCACACTGCCAGGACTAGAATTCAATTTGCAGCTCAAAGACCATCTGCTCAGAGAGACTTTTCGACACTCCCTTAGTCTGAAGTAGTGAGCATCCCACATGAGTTATTCTGTGTTACTTAACCCATCATTTTAATTTGTTCATTCATCATCATCTGAAATTTGTATTCTTTTTTTTTCTTCTTCTTTGTCTTTCTTCTGCTAGTAGATTGCAAGCTCCACGAGGGCAGGGAGCTTGTCTGTGTGTTTCCCCTCTGTCCCCAGCGTCTAGAACAGTGCCTGGCATGTGGTGGGATGGAATACTCATTGAATGAATTGATATTTGGACATGTAGCTGCTTGTTATCTGGAACATTCTTGATAACCGCAAGGTATTGCCATCATTTTCTGAGCTGGGTCAGTTAATCCTAGTCGTTGTGCCTGGGAAAACCCAAGAAATGTTTTAATGGGAGAAAGTAGTTGGATACATGTCTCTAGTGGGTAACTCAAGTAGGATTTTTACAGTCAGATACAAGAGGGCTCCTAGAAGTGTTGAAAATAAATATTTGACTATACTTCAATTTTTCCAATGACATGGGCAAAGCACCCTCAGAGAGCTTTTTATTTTGGTGAGAAGCATGATTATGGGACAAATCATAACATCTCTGAACCACAGAAATGGCTTAATTGGGGGAAAATAGCTACCCTGTAGAAATTCACAGAATCAACATGAAGATTAAAGGAGCTAACGTGTATGAAAGTGCTTTGCAAGACTTAAAGTCCCTTGAAATAAGTGTAAGGTGGTATTATTATGTTAATTTGATCTACTTAAGTTTCCATTCACATGCCTAACATACAATTTATTTCCTGGGAAGTCGTTCCATAATCATATGATTATGGAAGCTCTCCAAATGGCATTGGCTTGTTGCATGAAACTCAAAGCTAGAAACATCACACTTTGCAAAGGAGCAGGTGTGAGAATCTTAACTGTTGTGATCTCTGTGTGGAGAACCTGAGAAGACTTGGGGTTGGGGTGGATAATCTAGAGTAGCAAGTAGACTCACTTTTCATTGTTTGATTTTTTGTACTTTTAATATTAAACAAAATACCCCCTTTACATAATAAAAAAGAAACACATGAAGCAAAGAAACAAGGTGATATATGAGTGTGAGCATGATTATAGTTACTAAGCTAAGAAGCTTTCAAATGACTAGAGAAATCAATTCTTGCGCTCTTTTCTAGTCTGATTAAGAAATGGGAGTGTTGTAGAATCGGGAAACTTCCTTTTGAGGTAGTACTGTATCTGCTATAGCAAGAAAACTAAAAAGGAAGAGAAATTAAGCAGAAGGTCTCAAAGACAAATATAACTGATTTTTCAAGTAGACATGAGTCAAAGGATAAAAGGCCAAGAGCTTTCTTTTTCTATATTTTAATGCATGTTGCTCTCATTTTAACACATGAATTGCCATGTTCTAGCTTAATCCTACAGTAAATAGCACAAAGATTTACAAAGAAATCAATGATTTTGGGATGGATCTAGTGTTGTGGCATAGCAGACTAAGCTGCCACCTATGACTCTAGCACCCAGTGTGAGCTCCGAGTTGAGTCCCAGCTACTCAACTTTTGATTCAGTTTCCTGCTAATGTGCCTGGAAAAACAGTGGAAGATGGCCCAAATGCTTGCCCCCCCCCCCCATGTGGGAGACCTGGATGGAGTTCCTAGCTCCTGGATTCAGTCTGGCCCAGCTTGGGGACATTTCAGCCATTTGGGGAGTGAACCAGCAGATGGAAGAATTCTCTCTCTCTTCTCTCTTTTCTCTCTCTCTCTCTTCCTCCCTTCCTCCGTCCCTCCCTCCCTCCCTCCCTCTCTGTAACTCTACCTTTCAAATAAATAAATCTGTATTTTTTAAAAAAACTAATATAAATCATTGAAAAATGATTTGGGGATGAACTAGCTTGATAAGGATGGTAGCAAATTCAATGTCCCTAAAAATTGACTGAATTACTTTCTTTAAAAAGAAGTCAGATAGGGCTGGCGCTGTGGCATAGCGGGTAAAGCTGCAGCCTGCAGTGCTGGCATCCCATATGGGCACTGGTTTGAGTCCCGGCTGCTCCACTTCCAATCCAGCTCTCTGCTGTGGCCTGGGAAAATACTGGAAGATGGCCCAAATCCTTGGGCCCCTGCACCTGCATGGGAGACCAGGAAGAAGCTCCTGGCTCCTGGCTTTGGATTGGTGCTGCTCTGGCTGTTGCAGCCATTTGAGGAGTGAACCAACAGAAGGAAGACCTTTCTCTCTGTCTCTCCCTCTCACTATAACTCTACCTCTCAAATAAATAAAAAAATTAATAAATAAAAAAGAAACTATATAGACCGTATACATTTGTGTCTTGTTTCTTTCATGCAACATTATACTTCAAAAATTCAATCCATATAGTTGTATCTCAGATAGTTGTACATTGTTCTTTCTCCTACTATATCCAGTACTCTCCACTTGTTTACAGTTTCTCATTCCATAGGTATAATTTTAATACCCATGGAAGGAAGAAACACACATGCTTTATATGCTAGGTCCTGACTGGAGATGCTTTAAAATATGCAAAAGTTACGTATTAGTTTGAATTCCATCTCTCTAATAGACTGTTTAACTGCTTCAACTAAAAATATAGGTCCTGGGGCTGACGTTGTGGTGTAGCGGGTAAAGCTGGTGCCTGCAATGCTGGCATCCCATATGGGCGCTGGTTCGAGACCTGGCTGCTCCACTTCCAATGCAGCTCTCTGCTATGGCCTGGGAAAGCAGTAGAAGATGGCCCAAGTGCTTGGGCCCCGCACCCACGTGGGAGACCTGGAAGAAACTCCTGGCTCCTGGCTTCGGATCAGCCCAGCTCTGGCTGTTGGCAGTCATTTGGGGAGTGAGCCAGCGGATGGAAGACCTCTCTTTCTCTCTGCCTCTCTTCTCTCTGTCTCTCTCCCTCTCTCCCTCCCTCTGCTTTTCTGCATCTCTGCCTTTCAAATAAATGAATAAATCTTAAAAAAAATTAAAAAGAAGGGTGGCAGAGAGAGGTGGGCATTTCACTTGTGGTTAAGATGCCTGCATTCCGTATCGATATGCCTGGGTTCAAGTCCCAGCTCTGGCTCCTAATTCCAACTTCTTGCTTCTGCTCACACTTTCATCAGTGGTGATAGCTCAGTTAGTCAAGTTCCTGTTGCTTATGTGGGAGACCTTGATTAAGTTCATGGCTCCTAGCCTGGGCCTTGGCTCAGCCACAGCTGTCAAGGGCACTTGGGGGAGTGAACCAGTGGATTAAAGTGTCATTTCCTTCCTTTCTTCTTTCTTTCTTCTCTTCTCTTCCTTTCCTTTCCTTTCCTTTCCTTTCCTTTCCTTTCCTTTCCTTTCCTTTCCTTTCCTTTCCTTTCCTTTCCTTTCCTTTCCTTTCCTTTCCTTTCCTTTCCTTTCCTTTCCTTTCCTTTCCTCTCTACCTCTCTTCCCATCTCTGTCTCCCATCAAACAAACAAGCAAACAAACATATGGTGTGGGCATTTGGCATAGCAGTTAAGATGCCGTCTAGGGCATTTGTTCACATCCTATATCAGAGTACCTGTGTGCAAGCCCCAGCTCCATTTCTCAGTACAGCTACCTGATAATGAACAACCTGGGAAGCAGCAGCTAATGGCTGAGATACTGAGGTCCTTGTCACCTACATGGGATACCCACATTGAGTGTCTGGCTACTGGCCCAGCCCTGGCTGTTGTGGGCATTTGAGGAGTGAACTGACAGCTGGGAGACCTCTCTGTTTCTTTGTCTCTGTTTTCCAAATTAAATAAGTAAGCAAACAAAAAGAAAATATTAAAATATTTTTAAAAGAGAGAGAAAAAGAGTCTGAGTGAGTTATTGTGAAAATTTTGCCACAGCATATCATTATTTGGAAAATATGGCAAAATTCAAAATCCAGTTAAATGTTATACTCCCTTTATGAAACAACAACAACAGTAGCAACAACAAAAACAAAAATGCTTGCTGTGTTCTAGAATAATTATGCATGGGGTAAACATACCTTTGCCACAATGAGGCATATTAGAGAATAATTAAGCTCACTGAGTCATCACCATTTTGAAGCCACCTTGATTTAATGCTGCACAGGGAAGTCATTGGATGAATAGAAACCATCATCTTCTGGGAGGAAAATAGGGCAGAATATATTCCAAGAAGGGATTTCAGGCAGCCTCAGCTACCACTATCATACAGAGGAGAGTCTAAAAATAAAAGTAGAGAACAGGCTGTGGAGTACTTTGTAGTCAGTAGTACGCAGCCTGGCTTTTCAGTGTCTAGTGTCTCTGCTTGCAAATTCCGGGATTTCTCCACTCTCAGAATTGGGAAGTGCTTTGTAAAGAGCCTAAATCAAAGTTTCCACAGCTGAGAGAGATTGTAAACTTGGCTCTATAGAGGCATGGACTTTAATCTTTTATTATTATTATTATTACCTCCCTCTTCAGGTTCCTCTAAGCCCATTCTCCTAACTCAAGTTCATAATGTGCAAATGGAAGGACAAAATAATATCTACTGAAAAGTTGACGTTCACAAATAAGCAAGTTTTTCAATGTGTAGAAATACCCACAGTCCAGTGGTGAAGAGATCAGATGCTAAATCAAATAATTGTGGGTTTGTGTTCCCAATTTACTGTGCACTTTTTTTCAAAAAAAATCATGATCAGCCAGTTTATTTTGTCGTTATAAACACTTTTCACTGTTTGGAATACTGAACAGTCTCTTTGTGGTACCAGTTCAACCCACATTTTGCCCTGGAAGAGAGGCAGTAAGGGGACTTTCCTTTTCATCCCATTCTTGCCAAAGTGACTCCACAGAGTGACACTTGCACAGAGTAGGAAAGGATCCATATGTAAGAGTAGTAGGAACTCCCCTGGGTTGGTGGAAGGCATTCCCCCAGCAATCACATCCCCAGGGGCTCTTGCACTCCTCTTTAACTTACTTCCAGAGTAAACAGTTGTGCAGGGCGAGACGTACGTACAAGGCCAAGGCACTGGCGGGTTCAGTTTTCCGATGAGGACCGGATCTCAGCTTCCAAGATGATGCTTTGAACAGAAGGGCAGAAAACCTCTCAACTTACTAGATTGAGCTGCCAATTCAGCTTCCCATTTCAGTCATGCCTAAGCTCCATGGACAGAGGAGAAGAGACAAGTGATAACTGCAAACACTTGTTGCTAAAAATTCTAACTTGTTCGCCTAGAATCTGGAGCTCCTACCTCACCAAATGGGAGGAGGAAGTGAAGATATTGGTCATTGCCATGAAGTGGCATTATATGTACTGGTAGTTGTGGAGACCTGGGAACATTTGAATTCAGGAAACATTTCTCCCCTCTATGAGGGCAGGGCTATATCTAATTACCTTTTATAGCCTTGGTAGTGCCTTTCTCCAGCGCCTAACATTCAACAAGTGAATGAATGGAGCACAGTATATGAGGCAGAGAATCACCAGCTTCTGGGAGAGTGAATTGGGGTGTGTTCCCTGTGTTCTACAAGATATGAGGACGGGGGGTGGGGGCAGAGTGATGCTGGGGAAGTACTGCATGGGCCCAGAGAGGTTTAACCTGTCGATGGAAACGCAGGTGTACGATGCCTTGTCTGCTGACCAATGCAAGCTCATGAATAAATAAACTCAGTGCTCATGGGATGGAGTTCAGTGTGGTCTGTGGAACGTGCCAAAAGCACATGGGCCTGCTTGAGGAGCCACTATCACCTTGGATTCTCTGGAGATTCTTCCCCATTTGACCCACTCTTCCATCCTGGTGTATTTTCTTCAGGCCTCTGGAAATCACTTCTTTTGCATTGCTTCCTTGGGGAGAATAACTTGGTCACCTGTGGTTCTCTCCTTGACCTAGAGTCTCTAGACTTCTCGGAAGAGGATGATTATGTTTTAAAGGGCAGGCCCTGAAGCAATCTTGGCATGCTAGGGTAGAATCAGCAAGAGCAGCTATCAAGAATGGGACTGTGCAGGAAAAGCAGGATTTTTTTTTTTATGGTTTTGTGCACCTGCTAGCAGCCACTTACTCACCTGCTCATTGGTGTGTTGGCTGGATTTTTTTTAAATGAGACTTTCCCTGGGTGCATTTGGCAAATGATGTGTAGAAGCTATTTATTCTCCGCTTCCCATGGCCCCTCAGGCTCCCCTCAAATCATCCAGGCCTCTGCTGTTCCCTGCCTTATTTCTTGCCACCTGGTGTCCTGTCAGGCCAATTTTTGACTGCAAAGGTTTTTATCTGCTGAGTTGTGCTTGGCAGAATCACCTCTCCCAGAACAGCTATGCTCTGGAGATAGTGACATCACCTTTTGGGCAACGTGCTCTCGGGCTTCTGCCCTGGGCTTGCATGTGATGCCCAAGCAGCAAGGGCACACAGCTCAAGTGTTGCCTGGGATAGTCTTCAGCACTAGTGGTCCTGCAAAGTGGCCCACACTACGACATTGCCTTCAGGCTGTGGAGTGTAGGGGCAAAGAATGTAGGCTCTGGTGTCAGACTATTTGAATCCAAGTTCTAGTTCCACTTCTAACTACTTTTGTGACCTTGTGTGAGTCACCTAACTTCCCTCAACCTCAGTTTCCTCATTGCTAAAAGGAGGAAATAGCATCTACCGCCTAGATGGTTGTGGGGATTATATTAGATAAACCACGTAAAGCACTTGGCACAGTGCCTAGCAAATACGAAGTGCTCTACAAATGTTAACTCTCATTTTAAAATTCATGGAAGTGTTTTTAGACACTTTTGGGATTTCATCTCTGCTTTGAGTTTGTGCTTTCTCAATGCGTTTTCAGCCTAGGTCTCTGGGGGATGAAGCATTTCAGGCAGAGGTTTGGAAGAACTGAAGGAAAGCTCCTGGAACCTACTTTGATGCCTGAAATAACCTCCCTCTACCACCCCCACCCCCAGGCTGGAGGCATAACATTGGGAGATTAGGCTGCTTACAAACTAGGAAATGATGGTCTCCGGGCTCTGCCAGAATCTCTTGTAGACTGAGTACTCTGTTCTGCCTAAGGCCTCCCCTGGCTGTTAAAGCATCTGCTTATACTGTATTTGTTTGTCTAACTGCCAGATCCCGGGGCACTCAGATGCTCATGCTCATCTTGAAGCTGTTTTAGTATTTACCAGCTTAAAAATCATTGGAATTTAAATATGAAAACCAAGAGTAAAACAGGGGTAATGATCCAAAATCAGGCATGCAAAATCAGGAGGCATCAAACTCATACCCTCACATCAAAACAAACCTATCAAAGTTCAGGTAGCAACAGAAAATGCTCCAGAATTAGCCAGTTAACATTGTCATGAGCAGCATTTTGCAATTTTTGACATGTCCCTAGTGTAGCTTTATCAGCAATATCAATACAGGTAGAGCTTCCCGAATCCAAAAATTCAAAAAATTACAAAATCCAAAACTTTGAGCACTGACATGATGCTACAAGTGGAAAATTCCACATCTGACCTCACATGAAGGGGTTCCAGTGAAAATGCACTCACACTAAAAGTATTGCATTGAATTACCTTTAAACTATGTGTATAAGATGCATATGAGACATAAATGAATTTGTGTTTAAATTTGAGTCTCATCCCTATGATATCTCATTATGCATGTGAAAAGATTCCCAAAACCAAAAAGTTCCCAAGTCTGAAACACTTCTTGTCC